>NC_058095.1:53832727-54135757 GCF_020171115.1 Neogale vison
TTGGGTGTCTGCCTGGATGTACGTGATCAGGTGTACAGACTGCACATTTGGGACCAGAGCAGCCTCAGGGACCTTGCAGTTTTCTCCTATTTTGGAGGGTTTGGGAAACTGCGACGGGCAAATTTTCCTTGGCGATGGCAGGCACAGTCCTGTGATGTGGCTTTAGAGAGCTCATCCAGCAGGGCATTTGAGCCATGGTTTTGGGAGAGAATTCTGCAAACACAAACTCAGGTTAGGGTAAGTGGCGTGGTGAACACATGCTCAATGCATAGACCTGATGGACAGTTCATCAGGAACTGTAATATGGGTGACTCGAAGACAGTAGCAAAGGATTTTCTATCTGGATTGTGTGTCCAGGAAGGCCTCGGAATGTAGGTATGGTCTCATGGGTCCATGGGACACTTTACCTCTCTAAGGATCCTGGCAGCTCCCAATAGTTTAGTGGCTTTTTCGGGGAAGGGAAGAGTGCTGCTTTCCGTATTAGGGGTGGCCCAAAACAGAAATTACCTAGATGGGCACTGGGTAAGGGATCCTGGAAAATCCCACCAAGGGTTAAGTTTTGGGCCTAGGGGCATACCGGGCCTACAATGCGTGGTGGTGAAACTGAGAGGCCTTGTTTGAAAGCATGCTCAGGCTGAGGGTCATAATGCCTCTTTGTTCCTAGGGCGGCCCTCAGGAGTGTTCGTGGTCTCATTGAGGATATCCCTGGCTCCCACTCTGAGGGTTGCACACTCATCCCAACAGACATGTTTCCTGCCATTGGGAAGGAGGAATTCTCTATTTTACTTCAGGTTCCCCCATTGATCGGGATTCCAGCAAAGGTCTAGTGAGAGATGCCTGAATACCAAGGATGGGTAGAGATGACGGACTTGAGCCATGACCGGTCTCACATTCTGGATATGGTTACAGGTTTCTTGGTGGCTGACGAAGTCGGGGCTCAGGCTCTGTCAGACAGCACTAGTGGCCAGGGCAGCCTACAATTCGGGGTTCCCTCCAGGGTCGATCAGATTGATCCTCATGTGGGCTTTCTTGGAAGACTGACTGGTACTTCTTCCTTCTATGAGGAAGGCCGAATGCTCTTATGTGGCTCGAGAATTACCTATTAAGAGGCCACGGAGACCTTGAGGGTGAGGATAGAATTGTAAACACAAGCTATGGTTAAATTCAGTGCCAAGTGGAAGGCAGCTTCAATGTGGAGCGCCTGATTTCGAGCTATCCAGCACCTGAGTAAGGGTGGAGGTCAGATGTCTGCTCACACTGGAGTTTGTATCTATTAAACCTACTAAAGGAAGGGTGGCATCAAAGAGCCATGGAGGATGTCCCACGCTGGGGCTTGTGAGATTCTCCAAACAACAAGGCTTTCTTCTACTGGAGTTGGGGAGTCTGGTTTGTTTGCTCAAGTGTCCTCCATGTGGATAGTTTGGGTAGTACAGGTCTCCCGCATGGCTGCCTTGATAGCTCACCTCCATTGCCCATTGCAGCTGAGGAATATGGAAGGTTCGTTCTGGTGGCTTTGGTGTGAAATACCAAAGGCGATGAATTAACATGGAATCTCTTTCAGATGGGTCACAATGCTGGTTTGTTACCAAGGAAATCTTAGAATGTCCTGGTGGCTAAGGGGCCATGCAGGATTCTCTGACCTGGAGGGTTTGACACAGGTCGAAGGGCATGGTTTCCTTCGGGGGACAGGAGATGTTCTGTTCTGTGGCTCAGGAACCACATGTTGTATCATAAGTTGGTATTCCAGAACAGGTCTCGGAGGACAAATGCCCGAACACCTAATCTAGGGTTCCAGTGAGGTCCTCGGGCATGTCAGTTTCAATCTTCTGACTCAGGACCATTGACTTTAGTGTCTTGCGGAGGTAGGTGATCAGGATGTTTCAGAATACACATTTACTTCCAGAGCAGCCTCCAATATTGTGGTGAGCTCAGGGTCCTTTCAAGTTTCTCCTAATCTGGAGGGTTTGGGAAACTGTGACAGGCAAATTTTCCTTGAGGATGACCGGCACAGTCCTATGGTTTGGCTCCAGAGACCCCATCCTGGAAGGTATTTGAGCCATGGTATTGGGAGAGAAATCTGCAAACATAAACTCGGGTTAGGGTTAGTGGCGAGGAGATCACAGGCCCAATGCATAGACCTGGATGGCAGCTTGTCTGGAACTGTACGTAGGGTGACTTGAAAGAGGTAACACAGGCTTTTCTATCTGCATTGTGTGTCCAGGATGGCCTCGGATTGCAGGTGTGGTCTCATGGGTCCATGGGATATTTTTCCTCTCTAAGGATCCTGGCAGCTCCCAATACTTTGGTGGCTTTGTCAGGGAAGAGAAGAGTGCTGTTTTCCATCTAAGGGGTGACCCAAAAGAGAAACTCCAGAGATGGTAGCTGGGTCTGGACACCTGTAAAATGTCACCAAGGGTTAGGATTTGGGCCTAGGGGTGTACGAGGCTGGCAAAGCAGGATCCTGCTGGTGAAACTGAGAGTGTTTGTCTGAAAGCATGTTCAGGCTGAGGGTCACAATGCCTATTTGATCCCAGGGCAGCCCTCAGGAGTGGGTGTGGTCTCATTGGAAATGCAGCTGGTTCCCACACTGATGGTTGGACACCCATCTCAACAGCCAGGTTTCCTGCCATGGGGAAGGAGGAGTTCTCTATTGTGCTTCAAGTTCCCCCATTGGGAGGGATTCCAACAAAAGACTGGGGCAGATGCCTGAATACCAAAGATGGGTAGATATAACAGATTTGGGCCATGGCCGGTCTGCCTGCTGGAAATGGGCCCCATCCTCTGTGTGTATGACACGAGTTCGGGACTCAGGCTCTGTCAGACACAACACTAGTGGCCAGGGCAGCCTATAAATCGGGGTCCCCTTGAGTGCTGAGCAGATTGATCCTCATGTGAGGTTTCTGGGCAAACCCACCAGGGACTTCTTTCTATGGGGAAGGCAGAATGCTGTGTTGTGGCTCCAAAATTCCCTCTCAACAAGGCCTGAAGACCAGTAGGGTGAGGATGGAATTGTAAAACTAAGCTATGGTTCAATTCAGTGCCAAGCGGAAGGCAGTTCCAATATGTAGCGCCTTATTTGAAAAACCAGCACCTGAGTAGGGGCAGTTGTCAGATGTTTGCTCACACTGGAGTTTGTATCTATGATGATCGACAAATGGAGGGGTGGCGTCAAGATGCCATGGAGAGGGGAGGAGTCAAGATGGCGGAGAAGTAGCAGGCTGAGACTACCTCAGCTAGCAGGAGATCAGCTAGAGAGCTTATCTAAAGATTGCAAACACCTGCAAATCCATCGGCAGATCGAAGAGAAGAAGAACAGCAATTCTAGAAACAGAAAAACAACCACTTCCTGAAAGGTAGGACTGGTGGAGAAGTGAATCCAAAGCGACGGGAATATACACCCCGGGGGGAGGGGCCGGCTCCCGGGAAGCGGCGGAGCAACGGAGCACAAAATCAGGACTTTTAAAAGTCTGTTCCGCTGAGGGACACCGCTCCGGAGGCTAAACCGGGGCGAAGCCCACACGGGGTCGACGTGACCTCAGGTCCCGCGGGGTCACAGAAGGATCGGGGGTGTCTGAGTGTCGCAGAGCTTGCGGATATTGGAACGGGAAAGCCGGCTGCAGAGACAGAGTTGACAGTAAGCTCGCAGCTCGGAGTTGCCTTGAACCGGTCGCAAGCTCGGTGAGCTCGGAGCACGGCCGGAGGTTAGGCAGACGCGAGTTACTAGGAGCTGTTCGCTGAGGGCGCACAGGGGAGCGGGGCCCCGGGCTCTCGGCTCCTCCGGGCCGGAGACCAGGAGGCCGCCATTTGTATTTCCCGTCCTCTGGAACTCTACGGAAAGCGCTCAGGGAACAAAAGCTCCTGAAAGCAAAGCCGAGCAGATCACTCAGCCCGGCCCCTGGTAAGGGCGGTGTAATTCCGCCTGGGGCAAAGAACTTGAGAATCAGTACACCAGGCCCCTCCCCCAGAAGATCAACAAGAAATCCAGGCAAGACCAAGTTCACCTACCAAGGAGTGCAGTTTCAATACCAAGGAGAGAGCAGCAGAATTCCAGAGGAGGAGAAAACAAACCACGGAACTCATGGCTTTCTGCCTGTGATTTTTTAGTCTTGCAGTTAATTTAATTTTTTTTCTTTTTCATTTTTTTTCTCTTCTTCTGCTAAATTTTTTTATAACTTTTACCCTTTTCTTTTTTAACGTTTTTTAACTAGATTATCTAATATATATATTTTTTTCTTTTTTATACTTTTCTTTATTCATTTTCTTTTTTTTAATTCTTTTTTTTCTTTCTTTCTTTTTGAACTTCTTTTTATCCCCAAATCAGAAGAGATCCTAATCTCTTCAATCTCTTTTTTTCTTAATTCTTTTTTTAAATTCTTGATTGAATTTTTAATTCAATCTCTTTTTTTTAATTCTTTTCTTTCTTTTTTTTTCTTTCTTTCTTTTTGAACCTCTTTTTATCCCCAAATCAGAAAAGATCCTAATCTCTTCAATCTTTATTTTTCTTAATTCTTTTTTAAATTCTTTTTTTCTTTTTTTTCTTTCTTTCTTTTTGAACCTCTTTTTATCCCCAAATCAGAAGAGATCCCAATCAGAAGAGATTGGGAGATCCCAATCAAAGGAGATCCCAATCAGAGGAGATCCCTCACCCAATCGTGAGGGGGGAGAAATCCCCCCTCATGATTTGGGATCTCTTCTGATTTGGTTAAAGCATATTTTCCTGGGATTGTTGCCACCCTTTTAGTATTTTACTTGCTCCTTCATATACTCTTAGCTGGACAAAATGACAAGGCGGAAAAATTCACAACAAAAAAAAAGAACAAGAGGCAGTACCGAAGGCTAGGGACCTAATCAATACAGACATTGGTAATATGTCAGATCTAGAGTTCAAAATGACAATTCTCAAGGTTCTAGCCGGGCTTGAAAAAGGCATGGAAGATATTAGAGAAACCCTCTCCAGAGATATAAAAGCCCTTTCTGGAGAAATAAAAGAACTAAAATCTAACCAAGTTGAAATCAAAAAAGCTATTAATGAAGTTCAATCAAAAATGGAGGCTCTCACTGCTAGGATAAATGAGGCAGAAGAAAGAATTAGCGATATAGAAGACCAAATGACAGAGAATAAAGAAGCTGAGCAAAAGAGGGACAAACAGCTACTGGACCATGAGGGGAGAATTCGAGAGATAAGTGACACCATAAGACGAAACAACATTAGAATAATTGGGATTCCAGAAGAAGAAGAAAGAGAGAGGGGAGCAGAAGGTATACTGGAGAGAATTATTGGGGAGAATTTCCCCAATATGGCAAAGGGGAACGAGCATCAAAATTCAGGAGGTTCAGAGAATGCCCCTCAAAATCAATAAGAATAGGCCCACACCCCGCCACCTAATAGTAAAATTTACAAGCCTTAGTGACAAAGAGAAAATCCTGAAAGCAGCCCGGGAAAAGAAGTCTGTAACATACAATGGTAAAAGTATTAGATTGGCAGCTGACTTATCCACAGAGACCTGGCAGGCCAGAAAGAGCTGGCATGACATTTTCAGAGCACTAAACGAGAAAAACATGCAGCCAAGATTACTATATCCAGCTAGGCTATCATTGAAAATAGAAGGAGAGATTAAAAGCTTCCAGGACAAACAAAAACTGAAAGAATTTGCAAACACCAAACCAGCTCTACAGGAAATACTGAAAGGGGTCCTCTAAGCAAAGAGAGAGCCTACAAGTGGTAGATCAAAAAGGAACAGAGACAATATACAGTAACAGTCACCTTACAGGCAATACGATGGCACTAAAATCATATCTCTCAATAGTTACCCTTATCTCTCAATAGTTACCCTGAATGTTAATGGGCTAAATGCCCCAATCAAAAGACACAGGGTATCAGAATGGATAAAAAAACAAAACCCATCTATATGTTGCCTCCAAGAAACTCATTTTAAACCTGCAGACACCTCCAGACTTAAAGTGAGGGGGTGGAAAAGAATTTACCATGCTAATGGACATCAGAAAAAAGCAGGAGTGGCAATCCTTATATCAGATCAATTAGATTTTAAGCCAAAGACTATAATAAGAGATGAGGAAGGACACTATATCATACTCAAAGGGTCTGTCCAACAAGAAGATCTAACAATTTTAAATATCTATGCCCCCAACGTGGGCGCAGCCAACTATATAAACCAATTAATAACATAATCAAAGAAACACATCAACAATAATACAATAATAGTAGGGGACTTTAATACTCCCCTCACTGAAATGGACAGATCATCCAAGCAGAAGATCAACAGGGAAATAAAGGCCTTAAATGATACACTGGATGAGATGGACATCACAGATATATTCAGAACATTTCATCCCAAAGCAACAGAATACACATTCTTCTCTAGTGCACATGGAACATTCTCCAGAATAGATCACATCCTCGGTCCTAAATCAGGACTCAACCGGTATCAAAAGATTGGGATCATTCCCTGCATATTTTCAGACCACAATGCTCTGAAGCTAGAACTCAACCACAAGAGGAAGTTTGGAAAGAACACAAATACATGGAGACTAAACAGCATCCTTCTAAAGAATGAATGGGTCAACCGGGAAATTAAAGAAGAATTGAAAAAAATCATGGAAACAAATGATAATGAAAATACAACGGTTCAAAATCTGTGGGACACAACAAAGGCAGTCCTGAGAGGAAAATATATAGCGGTACAAGCTTTTCTCAAGAAACAAGAAAGGTCTCAGGTACACAACCTAACCCTACACCTAAAGGAGCTGGAGAAAGAACAAGAAAGAAACCCTAAGCCCAGCAGGAGAAGAGAAATCATAAAGATCAGAGCAGAAATCAATGAAATAGAAACCAAAAAAACAATAGAACAAATCAACCAAACTAGGAGCTGGTTCTTTGAAAGAATTAATAAAATTGATAAACCCTTGGCCAGACTTATCAAAAAGAAAAGAGAAAGGACCCAAATAAATCAAATCATGAATGAAAGAGGAGAGATCACAACTAACACCAAAGAAATACAAACTATTATAAGAACATACTATGAGCAACTCTACGCCAACAAATTTGACAATCTGGAAGAAATGGATGCATTCCTAGAAACATATAAGCTACCAAAATTGAACCAGGAAGAAATAGAAAGCCTGAACAGACCCATAACCAGTAAGGAGATTGAAACAGTCATTAAAAATCTCCAAACAAACAAAAGCCCAGGGCCAGATGGCTTCCCGGGGGAATTCTACCAAACATTTAAAGAGGAACTAATTCCTATTCTCCGGAAACTGTTCCAAAAAATAGAAATGGAAGGAAAACTCCCAAACTCATTTTATGAGGCCAGCATCACCTTGATCCCAAAACCAGACAAGGATCCCATCAAAAAAGAGAGCTATAGACCAATATCCTTGATGAACACAGATGCAAAAATTCTCACCAAAATACTAGCCAATAGGATTCAACAGTACATTAAAAGGATTATTCACCACGACCAAGTGGGATTTATTCCAGGGCTGCAAGGTTGGTTCAACATCCGGAAATCAGTCAATGTGATACAACACATCAATAAAAGAAAGAACAAGAACCATATGATACTCTCAATAGATGCTGAAAAAGCATTTGACAAAGTACAGCATCCCTTCCTGATCAAAACCCTTCAAAGTGTAGGGATAGAGGGCACATACCTCAATATCATCAAAGCCATCTATGAAAAACCCACTGCAAATATCATTCTCAATGGAGAAAAACTGAAAGCTTTTCCACTAAGGTCAGGAACACGGCAGGGATGTCCATTATCACCACTGCTATTCAACATAGTACTAGAAGTCCTAGCCTCAGCAATCAGACAACAAAAGGAAATTAAAGGCATCCAAATCGGCAAAGAAGAAGTCAAATTATCACTCTTCGCAGATGATATGATACTCTATGTGGAAAACCCAAAAGACTCCACTCCAAAACTGCTAGAACTTATACAGGAATTCAGTAAAGTGTCAGGATATAAGATCAATGCACAGAAATCAGATGCACTTCTCTACACCAACAACAAGACAGAAGAAAGAGAAATTAAGGAGTCAATCCCATTTACAATTGCACCCCAAACCATAAGATACCTAGGAATAAACCTAACCAAAGAGGCTAAGAATCTATACTCAGAAAACTATAAAGTACTCATGAAAGAAATTGAGGAAGACACAAAGAAATGGAAAAATGTTCCATGCTCCTGGATTGGAAGAATAAATATTGTGAAAATGTCTATGCTACCTAAAGCAATCTACACATTTAATGCAATTCCTATCAAAGTACCATCCATCTTTTTCAAAGAAATGGAACAAATAATTTTAAAATTTATATGGAACCAGAAAAGACCTTGAATAGCCAAAGGGATATTGAAAAACAAAGCCAAAGTTGGTGGCATCACAATTCCGGACTTCAAGCTTTATTACAAAGCTGTCATCATCAAGACAGCATGGTACTGGCACAAAAACAGACACATAGACCAATGGAACAGAATAGAGAGCACAGAAATGACCCTCAACTCTATGGTCAACTAATCTTCGACAAAGCAGGAAAGAACGTCCAATGGAAAAAAGACAGCCTCTTCAATAAATGGTGTTGGGAAAATTGGACAGCCACGTGCAGAAAAATGAAATTGGACCATTTCCTTACACCACACACAAAAATAGATTCAAAATGGATTAAGGACCTCAATGTGAGAAAGGAATCCATCAAAATCCTTGAGGAGAACACAGGCAGCAACCTCTTCGACCTCAGCCGCAGCAACATCTTCCTAGGAACATCGCCAAAGGCAAGGGAAGCAAGGGCAAAAATGAACTGTTGGGATTTCATCAAAATCAAAAGCTTTTGCACAGCAAAGGAAACAGTTAACAAAACCAAAAGACAACTGACAGAATGGGAGAAGATATTTGCAAACGACATATCAGATAAAGGACTAGTGTCCAAAATCTATAAAGAACTTAACAAACTCAACACCCAAAGAACAAATAATCCAATCAAGAAATGGGCAGAGGACATGAACAGACGTTTCTGCAAAGAAGACATCCAGATGGCCAACAGACACATGAAAAAGTGCTCCATATCACTCGGCATCAGGGAAATACAAATCAAAACCACAATGAGATATCACCTCACACCAGTCAGAATGGCTAAAATCAACAAGTCAGGAAATGACAGATGCTGGCGAGGATGCGGAGAAAGGGGAACCCTCCTACACTGTTGGTGGGAATGCAAGCAGGTGCAACCACTCTGGAAAACAGTATGGAGGTTCCTCAAAATGTTGAAAATAGAACTGCCCTATGACCCAGCAATTGCACTACTGGGAATTTACCCTAAAGATACAAACGTAGTGATCCAAAGGGGCACGTGCACCCGAATGTTTATAGCAGCAATGTCCACAATAGCCAAACTATGGAAAGTACCTAAATGTCCATCAACAGATGAATGGATCAAGAAGATGTGGTATATATACACAATGGAATACTATGCAGCCATCAAAAGAAACGAAATCTTGCCATTTGCGACAACATGGATGGAACTAGAGCGTATCATGCTTAGCGAAATAAGTCAAGCGGAGAAAGACAACTATCATATGATCTCCCTGATATGAAAGAGTGGTGATGCAACATGGGGGCTTAAGTGGGTAGGAGAAGAATCCATGAAACAAGATGGGATAGGGAGGGAGACAAACCATAAGTGACTCTTAATCTCACGAAACAAACTGTGGGTTGCTGGGGGGAGGGGGGTTGGAAGAAGGGGGGTAGGGTTATGGACATTGGGGAGGGTATGTGCTTTTGGGTAAATTGGAAGGGGAGATGAACCATGAGAGACTATGGACTCTGAAAATCAATCTGAGGGGTTTGAAGTGGCGGGGGTGTGGGAGGTTGGGGTACCAGGTGGTGGGTATTATAGAGGGCACGGCTTGCATGGAGCACTGGGTGTGGTGAAAAAATAATGAATACTGTTTTTCTGAAAATAAATAAATTGGAAAAAAAATTCCAAGAAAAAAATATATGTAGGGTTGTGGCCAATGGAATGGGCAGAATTCCCTTGGAGAGGACAGTCACAGTCCTGAGGTGTGGCACCAGCTGTCTGGGTGTCAGTCGGGAGGTCAGGGCTTAGGCTATGTCAGACAGCATATTAGTGCCCAGGGCAGATCATACAATTGGGGTACAGTCGAGTGGCATGCAGGTTTATCCTCATTTGGGGTTTCTGGGTAGCCCCATAGGGCAAAGTTTCTCTTCTGGAGGGAAGACAGAGTGCTGCATTGTGACTCCAGAATTCCCAAACTGGAGGGCTTGTATCCAAGGCCTGTGATGACAGAAGTCTGAGAACACAAGCTAAGCGTAGGTTTCGGAGCGAGGGCACGGCAGACCCACTCTGCTGAGCTGAATTGAGATCTCATGGATATGAAGTCAGAGCTAGGATCAGACTTTAGCTCAGGTTGGAGTTTCTGTCCATTTCCCCCCTTCCAAAGCGGGGGGGGGGGTGTCGCATCATGAGGCCATTGTGGTTTTCTCAAGATGGGAGTAGTGAGATGCTCCAGATCCCAAGGATTCCTTCTGCGGGGCAGTCGAGACTTGTCGGATGTCTCCAGGACATCCATTACAAACAACGCCAGAGCAGCGTTCTAAGGATGGAATCCTGGGCAGCCCACTTCACCTTCCAATTATCTACTTGCTATAAGGCAGGTTCCATCGCTGGCTCGGGGGAGTAACTGAGGGGGCTGAGTTGAAATGTGCTCTCCTGAGGATGGGTCTTAATGTGGGTTTGTGTCCATAGAGACCTTGGAATGGGACACTGGCTCCGTGTACCTGAAGGTTTCTCCTAACTGGAGGTTTTGACACAGCTCCAAAGAGCAAGTTTCCCATGTGGAGACGAGATTCTTCTGATTGATACCTCCGAGAACCCACATATGCTGGTATTGGAAACCAGGCCTCTGAGGAGAGATGTCTGGAAACAAAAGCAATGGATCCGATTAGGGCCTAGGTGCCTGTCCGGTTCATTATTCTTCTAGGGGATATCTGTCTACGGGTCTGAGTGGAGGTAGTTGCGTAGCTTGTGACAGATCACCCGTTTGTTCTGGGCGGCCAACACTGTTGGGATGGCCTCGGGGGCTTTGGAGGTTTCTCATAATCTGTCAGGTTGTGTCCAAAGTAATGAGCAGAATTCTCTTGGAGAGGGAAGGCACAGACCTGAGGTGCGGCTCCAGGGGCCCCAGCCTGGAGGGTGTGTGGGCCAGGACTTTGGGGACAGAAGTCTGAAAACACAAACTTGGCTTAGCATTGGGGATGAATGTATGGACGGCCTGAAATACAGACCAAGAGAACTCTTCGTATTATGAAGAAAGGGTGAGTGTGAGGCACTTGCTAAGGCTTTTGTCTCTGGATTTACTGACAAAAATAGTCGTGGAATGTCAGGGTGGCCTCATAGGCCATGGACGGGTCTCCCTCAGTGGGGATTTGGCCCAATCCCAAGAGAATGGGGTCATTCTGTGGGATGGGAGGAATGTTTTCTGTTTCTGGGGTTTTTGTTTGTTTGTTTGTTTTTTGATTTGTTTGTCTGTTTGTTTGTTTTAACCTAAGGTGTCCCACCAAAAGAGGGATTCCAGAGCAGAGCCTTGGGAGGGGCTTCTGGAAAACCCGACCTCTGGTTAAGACTGAGGACCTTGGGGCATGGCAAGCCCCATATGTGGGCTCTTGTTGCAGTCACTGAGTGGCCTGACTTGAGGACAGGGCTCACTATTAGGGTCACAATGCGTGTTTGTGCCCAACACGGCCCTCAAGCATGGGCGGGTCCTCATGGTCCATGCTGGTGTGTGTGCCATGGCTGTGGGGATTGAAGTGTGAAAACACATATTTGGCTTAGGATTGGGACGTATGTATGACAGGCCCGATCTACAGACTGTGAGGAGAACTATTTGGGATATGAACAAAGAGCAATTTTGAGGCACTTGCTGAGGCTTTTGTCTGGATTTTGTTTCAACGATAGCCGTTGAATATCAAGGTGGCTTCATTGGCCATGGACGTGTATCCCTCTCTGGCGGTTTGGCCCAATCCAAAGAGTTAGGGGTCATTCTTTAGGATGGGAGGAGTCCATTCTGATTTTTTACCTCAAGTGTCACTCCAAAAGACGGATTCCAGAGGAGAGCCCTGGGGAGGGGAGACTGGACAACCTGACCTCTGGTTTAGAATTGGGGCCTAGGGGCAGGGCAAACCCCATATGCGGGCTCTTGGGCGGGGCCTAATGTACAATGCTTGTTTCTCCTACACTGAACATTGCACAACATGCACAACAATGTGAGTTGTGCTGCCCAGGCATCCATCCTTGAAACCCTGCTCTGGAGTCATCCCTATGGGATGTCCTAGGTCATGCAACAGGTCTCAATTGTCCCGAAGAAGGAATCCTTGCGCTTTGGAGAATCTCACAACTCCCATCGTGGGAAAACCTCCATAGCGTCATGATTCCCCCCACCCCCTTTATTTCAACACATCCCCCTCGGTTGCTACTCCAGAGCCAGAAGATTGAACTTCTCTTGTGCCAAGGAGACAATTGGAATATGAAGAGGGCTGCCCAGGCCTCAAATTTTAGAACACTGTTCTGGAGTTGTTCTGTATGGGACATTCTTAAGCCATCCAACATGTCTCAATTGTCCCGCAGAAGGAATTCCAGTGGTTTGGAGCATCTCAGAACTCCCATCGAGGGAAAACCTCCATGGCCTCGTGTTGCCCCACCCCCCTTCCTGAAGGAGCCGTCATGGACAGAAACTTCAAACGTCCAACGTCTGATCCTCGCCCTGACTCCAGATGCACGAGTTCTCGTTTCAGCTCTGTAGAGTGTGTCTTCAGTGCCCTCTCCCCAAACCTATGCCTAGCTTGTGTTCGCAGACTTCAGTCCTCACACTCCAGGCCCACAAGCCCTCCAGTTTGGCAATTCTGGAGCCATTATGCAGCACTCTGCCTGCCCTCCAGAAGAAAAACATTGCCCTCTGGGGCTACCCAGAGACCCCAAATGAGGATCAACCTGCACACCACTCGACTGTACCCCAATTATATAGTCCACCCTGGTCACTAATGCTCTGTCGGACACAGCTTAACCCCGGCCAACTGACCGACACCCAGACACCTGGCCACACACTGAGAACATCGGACCCGCCATGGCCTTATGTTGTCATCTCTTCCCAACCTCGGTTTTCAGGCTTCAGAACCTATACCTTATCTCCAATCACTGCCTGGGGTGAATGTGATGCAGAAATCAGAACTCCTCCTTCCTCATGGCAAGAAACCTTGTGTTTGTTATGTTGTCCAATGTTCAGTGTAGGAGAAACTGTCATGGCCCTTGAGGCTCCGCCCATGTTAGAAGGCAGCGTTAGGCACAAACACGCATTGTGATACTCAGCGTGAGTCCTGTCCTCCAGTAAGGCCTCTCAGTGGCTGGACCAATAGCCTGCATATGGGCTTGCCATGCCCCTAGGCCCCCAATCTTAAATAGAGGTCAGGTTTTCCAGTCGCTCCACTCAGGGCTCTGCTCTGGAATTCCTCTTTGGTGGGACACCTGTGGTAAAAACAAACAAACAAACAAACAAACAATAACAACAACAACAGAACGGACTCCTCCCATCTCACAGAATGACCCAAAACTCTTGGGATCGGGTTAAATCCCCAGAGAGGGGGACACTTCCATGTCCCATGAGGCCATCCCAACATTCCACAGCTATCATTGACACAAAATCCAGAGAAAAAAGACTGGGCAAGCGTCTCACGCTCGCCCTTTGTTCATATCCCAAAGAGTTCTCCAGATGATTTATAGATAGGGCCTGCCATACATACGTCCTTCTGTCCCCACAGCACTGGCCCACACACCCGCCAGGCTGGGACCCCTGGAGCCACACCACAGGACTGTGCCTACCCTCTCCAAGGGAATTCTGCCCATTCCATTGGCCACAAACATGCAAATTAGGAGAAATCTCCAAAGTCCCCAACCTCATCCCAATAGTCTAGGCTTCCCAGGATAAATAGGGGCGATCTGACACCAGCTGAGCAACTACCTCCACTCAGACCCATAGACAGATGTCCCCAGAGAAGAAGATTGAACCGGAAAGGCCCCTAGGCCCTAATCAGATCCATTGCTTTGGTTTCCAGGCATCTCTCCCCACTGGCCTGGTTTCCAATATCAGCATATGGGGGTGTCCAGTGGGCTCCATCAGAACACATCTCTTGTCCACAAGGGAAACATTCTCATTGGAGCTGTGTCAAAACCTCTGGTTAGGTGGATCATTCAGGGTCCCAGTGCCACAGCACAATTCCAAGGTCTCCATGGACACAAACCCACATTGTAGCCCATTTCAGGATGCTCGATTACTCCCCCACAGCCAGCCGATCGAACCTGTCTTGTGGCAAGAAGACAATTCGAATGTGATGCAGTCAGCCCAGGCATCCATCATTAGAACCCTCCTCTGGAGTTCTTCCGTATGAGAGCTCCTAGAGCCACCCAACAGGTCTCAATTGTCCTGCAGAAGAAATCTTTGCAGTTTTGGAGCATCTCTCAACTCCCATCATGGGAAAACATCCTTTGCCCCATGATGCCCTGTCCCCTTCATGAAAGGGCCATCATGGACAGAAACTCCAACCTGAGCCATCATCTGATCCTTGGCCTGACTTCAGATGCACGAGATCTCAATTCAGCTCTGCAGAGTTTGCCTGCTGTGCCCTTTTCCAGGAACCTATGCCTAGCATGTATTCTCAGATTTCTGTCCTCACTCTTGGCCCACAAGCCCTCCATTTTGGCAATTTCAGAACTACAATGCAGGACTCTGCCTGCTCTCCAGAAGAAAAACATTGCCCTATGGGGCAACCGAGAAACCCCAAAAGAGGATAAACCTGCATGCCACTTGACTGTACCAAAATTATACAGGCTACACTGGGCACTAATTCCCTGTCTGACACAGCCTGAGCCTGGACCTCCCAACCCACACCCAGCCAGGTGGCAGCACACTGAACACATCGGACCCGTCATGGTTTTAGGTCGTCATCTCTTCCCAACCATGGTTTTAAGGCTTTAGATCCTACACCTTATCTCCAATCACTGCCCAGCATAGAACATGATAGAGAAATCAGGACTCCTTCCCCATGGCAAGAAACATTGTGGTTGGCATGTTGTTCAACGTTCAGTGTAGTTGAAACCAGTGTGGTCCATGAGGCTGCGCCCATGCTTGAGGGCCGCGGTGGACAAAAACATGAACTGTGCCCCTCAGAGTGAGCACTGTCCACCAGTAAGACTTCTCAGTGGCTGGACCATGAGACAGCATATTGGGCATGCCATGCCGCTAGGCACCAATTTTTAACCAGAGTTTAGGTGGCCCATGTGCCCCTCCCCAGGGCTCGGCTCTGGAATCCCTCTTTTGGTGGGAAACCTCAGGTAACAAAACAGAAAGGACTCAGCCCATCCCACACATTGACCCAAAACTCTTGGGGATGGGCCAAATCCACAGAGAGAAAGACTCTTCCATGGCTCATGAGGCCGCTCCAACAGTCCACGGCCATCGTTGACACAAAATCCAGAGACAAAAGAGCCTGAGCAAGCACCTCAAACTCGCTCGCTCTTCATATCCCGAAGAGTTCTCCTCACGGTCTGTAGATTAGGCCTACCATACCTATGTCCCCAAACCTAAGCCGAGTTTGTATTTTCAGACTTCTGTCCCCACAGTCCTGGCCCACACACCCTCCAGGCTGGGGCCCCTGGAGCCTCACATCAGGACTGTGCCTGCCCACTCCACAGGAATTCTGCCCATTCCATTGTCCACAATCGTACAAATTAGGAGAAACCTCCAAAGTCCCCGAGGACATCCCAATAGTGTAGGCCGCCCGGGACAAACGGGGCGGTCTGACACCAGCTGAGCATCTACCTCCACTCATACCGTAGATGGATGTCCCCAGAGAAGAAGATTGAACCGGACAGGCCCCTAGGCCCTAATCCGATCCAGTGCTTTGGTTTCCAGGTATCTCTCCTCAGAGGTCTGGTTTCCAATATCAGAATATGGGGGGTATCTTGAGGCACCAATAAGAACAAATCTCGTCTCGGGGCGCCTTGGTGGCTCAGTGGGTTGGGGCCTCTGCCTTCGGCTCAGGTCATGGTCCCGGGGTCCTGGGATCAAGCCCCGCGTCGGGCTCTCTGCTCTGCGAGGAGTCTGCTTCCCCTCCTTCTCTCTCTGCCTGCCTCTCTGCCTACTTGTGATCTCTGTCTGTCAAAATAAATGAATAAAAATCTTTAAAAAAAAAAAAAGAACAAATCTCGTCTCCACATGGGAAACTTGTCCTTTGGAGCTGTCTCAAAATCTCCGGTTAGGAGAATCCTTCAGGGCCCTGGTGCCACTGCCCCATTCCAAGGGCCTTATGGACACAAACCCACATTAGGACCCATCCACAGGAGATTCCATTTCAACTGAGCCCCCTCTGTTGCTCCTCAAGAGCCAGCATATCGAACCTGTCTATTCTCTAGGAGACAATTGGAATGAGAGGTAGGCTGCCCAGGCATGCATCCTTAGTTCCCTGCTCTGGCGTCATTCCGTATGGGACATCCTGGAGCGATCCAACAGGTCTCAATTGTCGATCATAAGGAATCCTTGCAGTTTGGAGCATCTCACAACTCCCATCATGGGAATACCTACATGGCCTCGAGATGCTGCCCCCTTCATGACGGGGCCATAATCGACAGAAATTCCAACCTGAGTCTACGTCTGATCCTTGACCTGACTTCAGATGCTGAAATCCCGATTCAGATATGCAGAGGGTGCCTGTCGTGCCCTTGCCCCAAAACGTATGCCTAACATGTTTTCTCAGACTTCCGTCCTCACACTCCTTGCCCACATTCCGGAGCCACAATGCAGCACTCTGCCTGCCGTCCAGAAGAAAAAACTTTGTTCTTGGGGCTACTCTGAAACTCCAAATGAGGATCAACGTGCACGGTACCACAATTATACAATCTACTCTGGGCACTAATGCCCTGTCTGACACTGCCTGAGCCCGGACCTTCTGACCGACATGCAGACAGCTGGCTCTACACTGAGCACATGAGACACAACATGTCCTTAGGTTGTCATCTCTTCCCAAACTCAGTTTTCAGACTTCAGAACCAAGACCTTATCTCCGATCACTGCCCAAGGGTGAATGAGATGCAGCAATCAGAACTAATGCTTCCCCATTGAGGCCAAACTTGTGGTTGGCATGTTGTCCAATGTTCAGAGTAGGAGAAACCAGCATGCACCATGAGTCCCCACTCATGCTTGAGTGCCATGAGGGCATAAACATGCATTGTGACCCTCAGCGTGAGTTCTGTCCTCAAGGAAGGCCTCTCAGTGGCTGGACCATTAGAAGGCATATTGTGCTTGTCATGCCCCTAGGCCCCAATATTTAACCAGATTTCTGGTTGTCCAGTCGTCCCTCCAAATTGCTCTGCTCTAGAATCCCTCTTTTGGTGGGACACCTCAGGGAACAAAATTGAAAGACTCCTCCCATCCCACAGATTGACCCAAAACAATTGGGATTGGGCCAAATACACAGAGAGGAAGACACGTCCATGGCCCACGAGGCCTCCACGACATTCCACAGCCATCGTTGACACAAAATCCAGAGACAAAAGAGCCTGAGCAAGCGCCTCACACTCGCCCTTGATACATATCCTGAAGAGTTCTCCTCACGGTCTCTAGATCTGGCCTGCCATACCTATGTCCCCAGACCTAAGCTGAGTTAGTGTTTTTGACATCTGTCCCCACAGTCCTGGCCCACACACCATCCATGCTGGGGCCCCTGGAGCCACACATCAGGTCTCTGCCTGCCCACTGCATGGGAAATCTGCCCCTTCCATTGTCCATAATTGTACAAATTAGGAAAAACCTCCAAAGTCCCCGAGGCCATCCCAAAAGTGTAGGCTGCCCGGACAATCAGGGGGGGTCTGGCACCAGCTAAGCAACTGCCTCCACTCATACTATAAACAGATGTCCCTAGATAAGAAGATTGAACCGGACAGGCCCCTAGGACCTAATCAGATCCAATGCTGTGATTTCCAGGTATCTCTCCTCAGATGGCTGGTTTCCAATACCAGCATATGGGGGTTTCCTGAGGCACCAATTAAAACAAATCTTGTCTCCACATGGGAAACTTGCTCCTTGGAGCTTTCTCAAAATCTCCGGTTAGTAGAATCCTTCAGGGCCCTGGTGCCACCGGCCCATTCCAAGGTCTCCATGGACACAAACACACATTAGGACCCATCCCCAGGAGTGTCCATTTCATCTCAGCACCCTTGGTTGCTCCCCCAGAGCCAGCAGATCGAAACTGTCTTGTGGCTAGGAGACAAATGGAATGCAAGACAGGCTACCCAGGAATCCTTCCTTAGAACCCTGCTCTGGCGTCGTTCTGTATGGAACATCCTGGAGCCATTCAACAGGTCTCAAATGTCCTGCAGAAGGAATCCTTGCATTTTGGAAGATCTCAAAACTCCCAACTTGTGAAAACCTTGATAGCTTTGTGATGCCAACCCCCCTTTATGAAAGGGAAATCATGGACAGGAACTCCAACCTGAGCCAAAGTCGGATCCTCGCCCTGACTTCAGATGCACGAGATCTCGAGTCAGCTCTGCAGAGTGTGCCATTCTTGCCCTTGCCCTGAAACCTATGTCTAGCTTTTGTTCTTAGACTTCCCTATTCACACTCCTGGCCCCCAAACCCTCAAGGTTGGCAATTCCGGACTCACAATGCAGCCCTCTTCCTGCCCTCCAGAAGAAAAAAGTTGCCCTATGCAGTTTCCCCAACACTTCAAATGAGGATAGACCTACACGGCACTCTACTGTACCCAAATTATATACTCTAACCTGGGCACTAATACACTGTCTGACACAGCCTGAGCCCGGACCTCCTGACCAACACCCAGACAGCTGACCGCACACTGAGCACATAGTACCCGCCATGGCCTTAGCTCATCATCTCTTCCCAACCTAGCTTTTCAGTCTTCAGAACTTAGACCTTAACTCCAAACCCTGCCAAGGGGTCAACGTGATGCAGAAATTGGAACTCCTACTTAAACATGGCAAGAAACCTTGTGGTTGGCCTGTTGTCCAACGTTCATTGTAGGAGAAGCCAGTGTTCACCATGAAGTCCCACTGATGCTTGAGTGGGTAAGGGATAAACACACATTGTGACCCTCAGCTTGAGTCCTGTCTTCTAGTAAGTCCTCTCAGTGGCTGGACCATTAGACGTCCTAATGGGCTTGCCATGCCCCTAGGCCACCATTTTTAACCAGATTTCTGACTGTCCAGTCGCCCCTCCCCAGGGCTCGGCTTTGGAATCCCTCTTTTGGTGGGACACCTGAGGTTAAAAAAACCAAAATGGACACCTCCCATCCCACAGAATGACCCCAAACTCTTGGGATCGGACCTAATCCCCAGAGAGGAAGACTCGTCCATTGCCCATGAAATCACCCGCACATTCCACGGCCATTGGTGACACAATATCCAGAGACAAAAGCCTAAACAAGTGCCTCACACTCGCCCTTTCTTCATATCCTGAAGAGTTCTCCTCATGGTCTCTAGATCTGGCCTGCCATACCTACGTCCCCAAACCTAAGCTGAGTTTGAGTTTTCAGACATCTGTCCCCACAGTCCTGGAACACACATCCTCCAGGCTGGGTTCCCTGGAGCCACATATCAGGTCTGTGCCTGCCCACTCCATAGGAATTCTTTCCCTTCCATTGTCCATAATCGTATAAATTAGGAGAAATCTCCAAAGTTCCCAAGACCATCCCAATAGTGTAGGCCACCCAGAAAAACAGGGGCAGTCTGACACCAGCTGATCAACTCCCTCCACTCATACCATAGACAGATGTCACCAGAGAATAAGACTGAACCAGACAGGCCCCTAGTCCCTAATCAGATCCATTGTTGTGGTTTCCAGGTATCTCTCTTCAGAAGCCTGGGTTCCAATACCAGCATATGGGGGTTTCCTGAGGCACCAATTAAAACAAATCTTGTCTCCAAATGGGAAACTTGCTCATTGAAGCTGTCTTAAAATCTCTGGTTAAGACAATCCTTCAGCGGCCTGGTGCCACCGCCCCATTCCAAGGTCTCAATGGACACAAACGAACATGATGACCCATCCGCAGGAGACTCAATTTCAACTCAGCCCCATTGGTTGATCCCCCAGAGCCAGAATATCGAACCTGTCTTGTGTCTAGGAAACAATTGGAATGCGAGGCGGGCTGCCCAGGCATCCATCATTAGAACCCTGCTCTGTTGTCATTCAGTATGGGACATCCTGGAGCCATCAAACATGTCTCAAATGTCCTGCAGAAGGAATCTTTGCATTTTGGAGCATTTCTCAACTCCCAACTACCTCGATAGCTTTGTGATGCCACCCCCCCCTTTATGAAGGGGAAATCATGAACAGGAACTCCAAATTGAGCCAACGTCAGATTCTCGCCCTGACTTCAGATGCACGAGATCTTGATTCAGCTCAGTGGAGTGTGCCGGCCTTGGCCTAGCCCTGAAACCTATGTCTAGCTTGTGTTCTCAGACTTCTGTCCTCACACTCCTTGCCCCCAAGCCCTCAAGTTTGACAATTCCGGACCCACAATGCAGCACCCTGCCTGGACTCTAGAAGAAAAATGTTGCCCTCTGGAGCTTCCCAGACACCCCAAATGAGGATAGACCTACTCAGCACTCTACTGTACACAAATTATATACAGAGAAGTCTGGAAACACAAATTCGGGTTAGCGACTTTGTGGCAATGTGATCGCAGGCCCAATGTGTAGACCTGAAGGGCAGCTCATCAGGAACTATAATTAGGGTGACTGGGAGGCAGTATCACAGGCTTTTTTCTCTGGATTGTGTGTCCAGGACGGCCTCGGAATGCAGGTGTGGTCTCATCGGTCCATGAGAGACTTTTCCTCTGTAGGGATCCTGGCAGCTCTCCATAGTTTGGTGGCTATTTCGGGGAAGGGGAAGAGTGTTGTTTTCCATCTTATGGGTGCCCCAAAACAGGGATTCCAGATCCGTGCTCTGGTTCTGAGAGTCTGGGACATCCCACGGAGGGTTAGGATTTGGGCCTAGGGGCATATGAGGCTTGCAACGTGGGATCATGGTGGTGCACCTGAGAGAGAGTGTTTGAAAGCATGCTCAGGCTGGGGGTCAAAATGCCTGTTTGCGCCCAAGGGGGCCCTCAGGAGTGGGCGTGGTCTCATTGGACTTGTAACTGGCTCCCCCTTTGAGGGTCTTTTGTTCCCTGAGCGCTTTCCGTAGAGTTCCGGAGGATGGGAATACAAATGGCGGCCTCCTGGTCTCCGGCCCGGAGGAGCCGAGAGCCCGGGGCCCCGCTCCCCTGTGCGCCCTCAGCGAACAGCTCCTAGTAACTCGCGTCTGCCTAACCTTCGGCCGTGCTCCGAGCTCACCGAGCTTGTGACCGGTTCAAGGCAACTCCGAGCTGCGAGCTTACTGTCAGCTCTGTCTCTGCAGCCTGCTTTCCCATTCCAATATCCGCAAGCTCTGCGACACTCAGACACCCCCGATCCTTCTGTGACCCCGCGGGACCTGAGGTCACGCCGACCCCATGTGGGCTTCGCCCCGGAGCGATGTCCCTCAGCGGAACAGACTTTTAAAAGTCCTGATTTTGTGCTCCGTTGCTCCGCCACTTGCCGGGAGCCGGCCCCTCCCCCCAGGGTCTATCTTCCCGTCGCTTTGGATTCACTTCTCTGCCAGTCCTACCTTTCAGAAAGTGGTTGTTTTTCTGTTTCTAGAATTGCTGTTCTTCTTCTCTTCCATCTGCCGATGGATTTGCAGGTGTTTGCAATTTTTAGATAAGCTCTCTAGCTGATCTCCTGCTAGCTGAGGTAGTCTCAGCCTACTACTTCTCCGCCATCTTGACTCCTCCCCCTCTAAGTGCAATTTTTTTAAGTAAGTGCAGTTTCATATCCCTCCAAAGCCACTAGAGTAAAAAAGTCCATGAAATACTTTTCCAAACCAGATCTCTGACCCTCTCTGGCTTTCATTCTCCTGTCCAGTGCTGCCACAAAGAAGCCCCAGTAGCACACAAGATTGCCACAGACACACAAGATGATGGCACTTCATTAGTACTCCATAAACACTTCCCCATAGAAATTATGTTTGAAATTGCAAGTTATTACCATTCATTAATATATTTCCAGAAGGTATAACAGAAGACTTCACTAGGCCAACAAGGCTTAGTGAAATGAGAAACCACATAGTACTTTGGCTGAAATTAAGACTTTCTTGGTTGCCATTAATTATCTATAAACACAGTTTGGGAACATAAGTTGTTATTAGGTTGGCATCCATAGCAATTTTTTTTTCTGGAAACTTCTCCAGAAATCTAATAAAGTGCATAATATATCTGTTCTGAGACCTGAGACTATCACTGCCTTTTTCCATTGGCTCACAGTTGTCCCCCTTGTTCATACTCGTTGATTCCCCATTCCCTACATGCCCTGCCTCCATTCCATTTTCTCCCTTCCTTCCAGACCTTTTTGCTTACTGATCTTGTACATGGTCCACTGTGTCCTTTAATGAGTTTCTCTCCTTAAAACAACCCATCCCCTTCATGAAAGGGCCATCATGGACAGAAACACCAAACTGAGCCAACGTCTGATCCTCACCCTGACTTCAGATGCATAGGATCTCGATTCAGCTCTGCAGAGTATGCCTGCTGTGACTTCGTCCTGAAACTTAAGCCTCTCTTGTGTTCTCCAACTTCCATCCTCACACTCCTGGCCCACAAGCCCTCCAGTTTGGGAATTCCAGAGTCACAGTGCAGCACTCTGCCTGCCCTCCTGAAGAAAAACGTTGCCCTATGGGGTTACCCAGAAACCACAAATGATTATTAACCTGCACGCCACTCGACTGTACCCCATTTATACAGCCTAAGTTGGGAACTAGTGCCCTGTCTGAAACAGCCTGAGCCTGACACTCCCGACTGACACCCAGACAGATGGTCGCACACTGAGCACATCGGACCCGCCAAAGCCTTAGGTCGTCATCTCTCCCAACCTAGCCTTCAGGCTTCAGAACCTAGACCTTAACTCCAATCAAGTCCCAGGGGTGAACGTGATGCAGAAATCAGAACTCATGGTTCCCCATGGAAAGAAACCTTGTGGATGGCATGTTGTCCACCATTCAGTATAGGAGAAATCAGCATGGTCCATGAGGACCCGGCCATGCTTGATTGCCGCAAGGGCGCAAACATGCATTGGGACCCTCAGCGTGTGGCCTGTCCTCAAGAAAGGCCTTTCAGTGGCTGGACCAAGAGATGGCATATTGGACTTGCCATCCCCCTAGGCCCCAATCTTTAACCAGAGGTCAGGTTGTCCAGTGTCACCTCACCAGGGCTCTTCTCTGGAATCCCTCTTTTGGTGGACACCTGAGGTAACAAAACAGAAAAGACTCATCCCACCCCACAGATTGACACAAAACTCATGGGAACGGGCCAAATCCACAGATAGGGAGACTCGTCCATGGACAATGAGGCCTCCCCGACATTCCACGACCATCGTTGACACAAAATCCAGAGATAAAAGCCTGAGCAAGTGCCTCACACTCGCCATTTGTTCATATCCCAAAGACTTATCCTCATGGTCTATAGATCGGGCCTGCCATACCTACGTCCCCAAACCTAAGCCAAATTTTTTTTTCAGACTTCTGTCCCCACAGTCCTGGCCCACACACCCTCCAGGCTGGGACCCTTGGAGCCACACATCAAGACTGAGCCTGTCCACTCCACGGGAATTCTGACCATTCCATTGTCCACAATCGTACAAATTAGGAGAAACCTCCAAAGTCCCCGAGGCCATCCAAATAGTGTAGGCTGCCTGGTCAAATATGGGCAGTCTGACACCAGGTGGGCATCTGCCTCCACGATACCATAGATGGATGTCACCAGAGAAGAAGATTGAACCGGACAGGCCCCTAGGTCCTAATCAGATCCATTGCTGTGGTTTCCAGGTATCTCTCCTCAGAGGCTTGTTTCTAATACCAGCATATGGGGGTTTCCTGAGGCACCAATTAGAACAAACCTTGTCTCCACATGGGAAGCTTGCTCATTGGAGCGGTCTCAAAATCTCCGGTTAGGAGAATCCTTTAGGGCCCCAGGGCCACTGCCTCATTCCAAGGTTTCCAAGGACACAAACCCACATTAGGCCCCATCCGCAGGAGAGTCCATTTCAACTCAGCCACCTTGGTTGCTCCCCAAGAGCCAACGGATTGAACCTATCTAGTCGCTAGGAGACCATTGGAATGCGAGGCGGGCTTCCCAGGCATCCATCCTTAGAACGCTGCTCTGGCGTCATTCTGTATGGGACATCCTGGAGCCAACCAACAGGTCTCAATGGTCCTGCAGAAGAATTTTTGCAGTTTGGAACATCTCACAATTCCCATCGTGGGAAAACCTCCAGGGCCTCGTGATCCAACCCCCCTTCATGAAGGGGACATCAGGGACAGAAACTCCAACCTGAGCGATCATCTGATCCTCACCCTGACATCAGATGCATGGGATCTCCATTCAGCTCTGCAGAGTGTGCCTGCCGTGCCCTCGCCCAGAAACATAAGCCTAGCTTGTGTTCTCAGATTTCTGTTCTCACACTCCTGGCCCACAAGCCCTCCAGGTTGGGAATTCCAGAACTACAATGCAGCACTCTGCCTGCCCTCCAGAAGAAAAACATGCCTTCTGGGGCTACCCAGAAACCCCAAAAGAGGATCAACCTGCATGCCACTTGACGGTACCCCAATTATACAGGATGCCCTGGGCACTAAAGCCCTTTCTGACACAGCCTGAGCCTGGACCTCCCAGCCCACACCCAGACAGCTGGCCGCACACTGAGCACATCGGACCCGCCATGGCTTAGGTTGTCCTCTCTTCCCAACCTCGGTTTTCAGGCTTTAGAACCTAGACCTTATCTCCAATCACTTCCAAGGGTTGAACATGATGCAGAAATCAGAACTCCTTCCCCATGGCAAGAAACCTTGTGGCTGGCATGTTGTCCAACGTTCAATGCAGTTGAAATCAGTGTGGCCCATGAGGCCCCGCCCATGCTTGAGGGCCGCATTGGTCACAAACATGCATTGAGACCCTCAGCGTGAGCCCAGTCCTCAAGTAAGGCCTCTCAGTGGCTGGACCAAGAGACTGCATATTGGACTTGCCATGCTCCTAGTCCCCAATTTTTTAACCATAGTTCAGGTTGTCCAGTCGGCCTTCCCCAGGGCTCTGCTTTGGAATTCCTCTTTTTTTGGGACACCTGAGGTAACAAAACTGAAAGGACTCCTCCTATCTCACAGATTGACCCAAAACCATTGGGATCAGGCCAAATCCACAGAGAGGAAGACTCATCCATGGCCCATGAGGCCTTCCCGACATATCACGGCCTACGTCGACACAAAATCCAGAGACAAAATCCTGAATAAGTGCCTCACACTCGCTCTTTCATCATATCCCAAAGAGTTCTCCTCACGGTCTGTAGATCGGGCCTGCCATACTTACGTCCCCAAACCTAAGCTGAGTTTCTGTTTTCAGATTTCTGTCCCCACAGTCCTGGCCCAAAACCCACATGGCTGGGGCCCCTGGAGCCACACATCAGATCTGTGCCTGCCCACTCCATGGCAATTCTGCCCATTCCATTGTCCACAATCGTTCAAATTAGGAGAAACCTCCAAAGTCCCTGAGGCCATCCCAATAGTGTAGGCCGCCCGGGAAAACAAGAGCGGTCTGACATCAGCTGAGCATCTACCTCCACTCATACCATAGATGGATGTCCCCTGAGAATAAGATTGAACCAGACAGGCCCCAGGGCCCTAATCGGATTCATTGCTTTGGTTTCCAGGTATCTCTCGTCAGAGTCCTGGTTTCCAATATCAGCATATGGGGGTTTCCTGAGGCACCAATCAGAACAAATCTGGTCTCCACATGGGAAACTTGTCCTTTGGAGATGTCTCAAAACCTCGAGTTAGGAGAATCCTTCAGGGCCCGTGTGCCACCACCCCATTCCAAGGTCTCCATGGACACAAACCTACATTAGGACCCATCCGCAGAAGAGTCCATTTCAACTCAGCCCCCTCAGTTGCTCCCCCAGAGCCAGCATATCAAACTAGTCTATTCACTATGAGACAATTGGAATGCGAGGCGGGCTGCCCAGGCATCCATCCTTAGCTCCCTGCTCTGGCATCGTGCCGTATGGGATGTCTGCAAGTGATCCAACAGGTCTCAATTGTTGATCAGAAGGAATCCTTGTGGTTTGGAGCATCTCACAGCTCCCATCGTGAGTAAACCTCCATGGCCTCGAGATGCTGCCCCCTTCGTGAAGGGGCCAAGATGGACAGAAATTTGAACCTGAGCCTAGGTCTGAACCTCACCCTGACTTCAGATGCACGAAATCCCGGTTCAGAATTGTAGAGGGTGCCTGTCGTGCTCTCACCCAAAACCTATGCCTAACATGTGTTCTCATACTTCCTTCACCTGAGCCAGAAAACAGGACTCCACCCTTCCCACAAAATGACCCCAAAATCTATATCTGGCCCAACGCCTCAGAGAGGGAGACTCTTCCATAGCCCCTGAGGCCACCCCTACTTTCCACGGCTATGGGGGACACAACATCCAGAGACAAAAGCTTGCGTGACTGCCTCCCATTCACCCTTCTTTAAGAAGCCGAGGAGCTCCCCTCACGGTCTGTGGATCTGGCCTCCAATACCCTCGGCGCCACACCTAAGCCGAGTTTGTTTTCAGATATCTGTGTCCACAGCCTGAACCCACACAACCTCCAGGCTAGGGCCTATGGAGACACAGCGAAGGACTGTGCCTGTCCTCTCCAAAAAAACTGTGCCCAATCCATTGGCCACAACCCTACAGATTAGGATAAACCTCCAAGGCCTCCGAGGCCATGCCAACAGTGTAGACTGCCCTGGACTAAGAGGGACACTCCGACACAAGCTGAGCAACTATCTCCACTTGGACACTCGGGCAGTGTCCCCAGAGACAGAAGATTGAAACGGTCAGTCACCTAGGCCCTAATCTGAACCCTAGCTTTGGATTACAGGCATCTCTCCTCAGAGAACTGGTTTGAAGACCAGCATCTGGGGATTTTCTGAGGCACCAAACAGAACCTCTCTCATCTTCACATGGGGAGCTTTTTTATTGGAGCCGTATCAAACCCTTCAGTTAGGCGAATTCTTCAAGGGTCCTGAGCCACCAGCACATTCCAAGATCTCCATGGACACAAATCCACAATACAACCCATCCTCAGGTGAGTCAATTTCAATTCAGCCCGCTGGTTAGCTCGCCCCAGAGCCAGTCGTTCAAACATGTCTTGTTGCAAAGAGCCAATGGAATGCGAGGTATGCTGTACAGACATCCATCCTTTGAACCCTGCTCTCCAGTCCTTCTGTACGGGACATCCTGGAGTCATTCAACAGGACTCGACTGTCCTGCAGAAGGAAAACTTGTGGTTTGGAGAAACGCACAAATTAGCGTATGTGCTGGTGTCTAAGGTGCTGTGCAGAATTTTCCAACCATGAAGGTCTGACACAGGTCGACGGGCTCGGTTTCCCTCTGGAGACAGGAGATGTTCTGTTGTTTGGCTCAGGGACCACATGTTGTATCCTAAATTGGTATTCCAGTACAGGACCCTGAGGACAGATGCCTGAAAACATAATCTAGGGTTCCACGTGGTCCTAGTGGTAAGTCAGGTTCAATCTTCTGACCCAGGAACATTGAATTGCTGTCTGCTTGGATGTAGGTGATCAGGGTGTTTCAGACTGGCATTTGCGTCCAGCGCTGCCAACAATATTGGGGTGGGCTCAGGGGCCTTGAATGTTTCTCCTAAACTGGAAGGTTTGGGCAGCTTTGACGGGCAGAGTTTCCTTGGGGATGGCAGGCACAGTCCTGTGGTGTGGATCCAAGGACCCTATCCTGGAGGGCATGTGAGCCATGGTTTTAGGAGAGAAGTCTGCAAACACATATACGGGTTATGGTTAGTGTAAAGGTGATCGCAGGCCCAATGCGTAGACCTGGAGTGCAGCTCGTCAGGAACTGTAATTAGGGTGAATGGAAGGCGATAACACAGGCTTTTCTATCTGGATTGTGTGTCCAGGATGGACTCTGAATGCAGGTGTGGTCTCTTGGGTCCATAAGAGACGTTACCTCACTTAGGATCCTGGTGGCTCTCCATATCTTGGTGGCTTTTTCGGGCAAGGGAAGAGTGCTGTTTTCCATCATAGTGGTGCCCCCAAACAGGGATTTCTGAGATGAGATCTGGAACTGGGTCCCTGCAAAATCCCACCAAGATTTAGGATTAGGGGTTAAGGGCATATCAGGCCTGCAATGTGGAATCATGTTGGTGCAACTGAGAGAGCTTGTTTGAAAGCATGATCAGACTGAGGGTCACAATGCCTGTTTGTGCACAGGGCGGCCATCAGGAGTGGCCGTGGTCTCATTGGCCATGTAACTGGTTCCCACTTTGGGGGTTGAACACCCATCCCAACAACCATGTCTCCTGCCATGGGGAAGGAGGAGTTCTCTATTGTGCTTCAGGTTCCCCCATAGGCAGAGATTCCAGCAAAGGTCTGGAAACAGGTGCCTGAATACAAAGGATAGGTAGAGATGATATACTTGGGTCATGACAATTACAAGTGCTAGATGTGGGGCCCTCTCACTGGTGACTGACACTAGGTTGGGGATCAGGCTCTCTCAGACACAGCAGTAGTGGCCAGGGCAACCTAAAAATTGGGTTTCCCTCAAGGGCCAAGCATATTGATCCTCATGTGGGGTTTCTGGGCAGAATCACCAGGCACTTCTTTCTATAGGGAAGGCAGAATGCTGCATTGTGACTTCAGAATCCCCTATCAAGAGGGTCTGGTGACCAGTAGCGTGAGGATGGAATTGTAAACAAGCTACGGTTTAATTCAGTGCCAAGCGGAAGGCAGTTCCTATGTGCAGTGGTTTATTCGAGACATCCAGCACCGGGATAAGGGTAGATGTCAGGTGTTTACTCACACTAGAGTTTGTGTCTATGATGATTCACCAATGGAGGGGTGGCGTCAAGAAGCCATGGAGGAGTTCACATGCTGAGGCCTGTGAGCTGCTCCAAACAGTATGGTTTCCTTCTACTGGGCAGGTGAATTCTGGTTTGTTTGCTCTAGGTTCCCCCATGTGGAAAGTTAGTGAAGCGGAGCTCTCTGGCATGGATGCCTGGAAAGCACACTTCCATTGACCATTGTAGCTGAGGAACATGGCAGGTTCGTTTTGGTGACTCTGGGGCGAAGTACCAAGGCCTTGAGTTGAAAAGGACCTCTTGCAGATGGGCCACAATGCTGGTTTGTTACCAGGAGATCTTAGAATGTGCTGGTTGCTAAGGTGCACTGCAAGATTCTACTACCCTGAGGGTTTGGCGCAGGTTCAAGGGCACGGTATCCTTCTGGGGACAGGAAATGTTCTGTCGTGTGGCTCAGGGACCACATGATGTGTTATAAATTGGTATTCTAGAACAGGCCCCTAATGACAGATGCCTGAAAACCTAATGGGGTTCCATTGAGGGCCTAGAGTCATTTCAGGTTCAATCTTCTAACTCACGATCATTGATTTGGCTATCTACCTGGATGTAGGTGATCAGGGTGTTTCAGACTCCCCATTTGCATCCAGAGTGGCTGGCAATATTGGGGTGGGCTCGGGGGCCACACAGGTTTCTCCTAATCTGGAAGGTTTGGGCAACTCTGATATACACAGTGTCCTTGGGGATGGCAGCAAGAGTTCTGTGGTGTGACTGCAGAGATCCCATTCTGGTGGGCATGGGAGCCATGGTTTTGGGAGAGAAGTCTCGAAACAAAAAATTCGGGTTAGTGACTTTGTGGCGATGTGTACGCAGGCCCAGGTCTACGTGTGAGTAGACCTTGAGGGCACCTCGTCAGGAACTTTAATTAGGGTGACTGGAAGGCAGTAGCACAGGATTTTCTCTCTGGATTGTGTGTCCAAGATGGCTCCGGAATGCAGGTGTGGTATCATGGGTCCATGGGAGACTTTTCCTCTCTATGGATACTGGCGACTCTCCATAGTTTGGTGGCTTTTTCAGGGAAGGGAAGAGAGCTGTTTTCCATTTTAAGGGTGTCCCAAAACAGGGATTCCAAAGACGGACTCTTGTTCTGGGCATCTAGGACATCTCACCAAGGGTTAGGATTTGGCCTAGTGGAGTATGAGACCTGAAATGCGGGATCATGGTGGGGCAACTGAGAGGGATTGTTTGAAAGATTGCTCAGGCTGAGGGTCACAATGCCTGTTTGAGCCCATGGTGGCACTCAGGAGTGGGTGTGGTCTCATTTGTCTTGTAACTAGCTCCCTTTTTGAGCATTGGACACCCATCCCAAGAGCCAAATGTCCTTCCATGAGGAAGGTGAAGTTCTCTATTGTGCTTCAGGTTCCCCCATTGTCAGGGATTCCAGCAAAGGTCTGGGGAAAGGAGCCTGAATATTAAGGATGGGTAGAGATGATGTACTTGGCCTATGACCAATCCAAATGCTAGATATGAGGCCTGCTTTCTTGTGGCTGAAACTCGGTCGGGGCTTAGGCTCTCAGACACAGCACTAGTGGCCATGGCAGCCTATAAATCGGGGTTGACTCGAGGGCCGAGCAGATTGATCCTCATGTAGGCTTTCTGGGCAGACTCCCAGGGATTTGTTCATTCTATGGGGAAGGCAGAATGCTGCGTTGTGGCTCCAGATTTCCCTATCAAGAGGGTCTGGTGACCAATCAGGTGAGGATGGAATTGTTAACACAAGCTACAGTTCAATTCAGTGCCAAGCGGAAGGCAGTTGCAATGTGCAGTGGTATATTCGAGACATGAGCACCGGAATAAGGGTGACTGTCAGATGATTGCTCACAATGGAGTTTGTGTCTATGATGACCGACTAATGGAGGGGTGGAGTCAAGAGGCCATGGAGGAGTTTACATGCTGAGAACTGTGAACTGCTGCAAAAAGTAACATTTCCTTGTACTGGGCTGGTGGAGTCTGGTTTGTTTGCTCTAGGTTCCCCCATGTGGAAAGTTTGTGAAAAAGGGCTCTCCGGCATGGAGGCCTGGAAAGCACACCTCCATTGACCAATGCAGCAGAGGAACAAGGCAGGTTAGTTCTGGGGGCCCTGGGGCAAAGAACCAAGGCCTTGTGTTGACATGGGATCTCTTGCAGTTAAGTCACAATGCTGGTTTGTTACCAGGGAGATCTTAGAATGTGCTGGTTGCTAAGGTGCCTTTCAGTATTCTCCTACCCTGAGGGTTTGGCACAGTCGAAGAGCACGTTATCATTCTGGGGACAGGAGATGTTCAGTCGTGTGGCTCAGGGACCACATGATGTGTCATAAATTGGTATTCCAGAACAGGCCCTTGAGGACAGATGCCTGAATACCTAATGGGGTTCCATTGAAGGCCTAGAGGCATTTCAGGTTCAATCTTATAACTCTCGATCACTGACTTGGCTGTCTACCTTGATGTAGGTGATCAGGGTGTTTCAGACTGCATATTAGCGTCCAGAGTGGCCGGCAATATTGGGGTGGGCTCAGGGGCCACACAGCTTTCTCCTAATCTGGAAGGTTTGGGCAGCTCTGTTATGCAAAGTGGCCTTGGAGGTGGCAGCCAGAGTTCTGTTGTGTGGCTCCAGAGATCCCATTCTGGTGGGCATGTGAGCCATGGTTTTGGGAGAGAAGTCTGGAAACACAAATTCAGGTTAGCGAATTTGTGGTGATGTGATCGCAGGTCCAATGCATAGACCTTGAGGGCAGCTCGTCAGGAACTTTAATTAGGGTGAAAGGAAAGCAGTAGCGCAGGCTTTTCTCTCTGAATTGTGTGTCCAGGACGGCCTCAGAATGCAGGTGTGGTCTCATGGGTCCATCGGAGACTTCTCCTGTCTATGGATCCTGGCGGCTCTCCATAATTTGTTGGCTTTTTTGGGGAAGGGAAGAGTGCTGTTTTTTATCTTAGTGGTGCCCCAAAACAGGGATTCCAGAAATGGGCTCTGGTTCTGGGCATCTGGGACATCTCCCCAAGGGTTAAGATTTAGGCCTAGGGGCCTATGAGGCCTGCAATACAGGATCATGGTGGTGCAACTGAGAGGGATTGTTTGAAAGCATGCTCAGGCTGAGGGACAAAATGCCTGTTTTCCACCCAGGGAGGCCCTCAGGAGTGGGCGTGGTCTCATTGGTCTTGTACTTTCTCCCCTTTGGAAGGTTGGACACCCATCCCAACAGACATGTGTCCTTCCATGAGGAAGGAGTTCTCTATTGTTCTTCAGGTTCCCCCCATTGAAAGGGATTCCAGCAAAGATGTGGGGACAGGTGTCTTAATACCAAGGATATGTAGAAATGACGTACTTGGGCCATGGCAATCCCAAATGCTAGATATGGGGCCCACTCTCTGTTGACTGACTCTAGGTCAGACTCAGGCTCTAGCAGACACAGAACTAGTGGCCAGCACAACCTAAAAATAGGGTTTCCCTCGAGGGCCGAGCAGATTGACCCTCATGTGGGTTTCTGGCCATACTCAACAGGCAATTCTTTCTATAGGGAAGGCAGAAAGCTGCGTTGTGGCTCCAGATTTCCCTATCAAGAGGGCTTGGACACCATTCAGGTGAGGATGGAACTGTAAACACAAGCTACATTTCAATTCAGTGCCAAGCGGAAGGCAGTTCCTATATGCAGCATCTTATTCCAGAAATCCAACACCTAAGTAAGGGTTATGTCAGATATTAGCTCACACTGGAGTTTGTGTTTATGATGACTGACAAATGGAGGTGTGGCGTCATGAGGCCATGGAGGTGTTTTCACGTTGAGGCTTATGCACTGCTCCAAACAGCAAGGTTTCATTCTACTGGAAAGGTGGAGTCTGGTTTATTTACTCTAGGGTGTCCAATGTGGAAAGTTTGGGTAACAGAGCTCTACCGCATGGATGCCTGGAAAGCTCAACTCCATTGACCATTGCAGCTGAGGAACATGGCAGGTTCGTTCTGGTGTCTCTGGAGCAAAGTACCAAGTCCTGAGTTGACATGGAATCTCTTGCAGATGGGCCACAATGCTTGTTTGTTTACAGGGAGACCTTAGAATGTGCTGGTGGCAAAGGTGCTGTGCAGGATTCTACTACCCTGGGTTTTGGCACAGATGGAAGGGCACGGCTTCCTTCTGGAAACAGGAGATATTCTGTTGTGTGGCCCAGGGACCATATGTTGTATCGTAAGTTTGAATTCCCGAACATTTCTCTGAGGACAGATGTCTGCAAACCGAATCTCGGGTTCCAATGTCGTCCTAGAGGCGTCTTAGGTTTACTATTCTGACTCAGGACCATTGATTGGCTGTCTGCGTGGATGTAGGTGTTCAGGGTGTTTCAGACTGCTCATTGGCTTTCATAGAGGCCGCCAATATTGGAGTAGGCTCAGCGGTCTTGCAGGCTTCTCCTAATCTAGAAGTTTTGGGCAGTTGTGACAGGCACAGTTTCCATGGGGATGGCAGGGACAATCCTGTGGTGTGGATCCAGAGACCCCATCCTTGAAGGCATGTGTGCCATGGTTTTGGTAGAGAAGTCTGCAAACACAAATTTGGATTCGGGTTAGGTATGAGGTAATCGCAAGCCCAATGCATAGACCAGGAGAGCAGCTTGTCTGGAACTGTAATTAGGGTGCTGGAAGGTGGTAGCACAGGCTTTTCTCTCTGGATTGTGTAACCAGGATGGCCTCGGAATGCAGGAGTGTTCTCATGGTTCCATGGAAGACTTTTCCTCTCCATACATCCTGGTGGCTCCCCATAGATTGGTGGCTTTTTCGGGGAAGGGAAGAATGCTGATTTCCATCATTGGGGTGCCCGAAAACAGGGATTCCAGACACATGCTCTGGTTCTGGGCATCTGGGACTTCCTCCCAAGGGTTAGCATTTGGGCCTAGGGCCATATGAGGCCTGCAATGCGGGATCATGGTGGTGCGACTGAGAGGGATTGTTTGAAAGCATGCTCAGGCTGAGGGTCAAAATGCCTGTTTGCACCCAGGGCGGCCCTCAGGTGTGAGCATGGTATTGGTCTTGTAACTGGATCCCCCTTTGAGGGTTGGACACCCATCCCAACAGCCAAGTGTCCTGCCATGAGGAAGGAGGAGTTCTCTATTGTGCCTCAGGTTCCCCCATTGGCAGGGATTCCAGCAAAGGTCTGTGGACAGGTGCCTGAATACCAAGGATGGGTAGAAATGACGTACTTCGGCCATGGCAATCCCAAATGCTAGATGTGGGGCCCACTCTCTGGTGACTGACACTAGGTCGGGGCTCAGGCTTTATCAGACACAGCACTAGTGGCCAGGGCAACCTATAAATCAGGGTTCCCTTGAGGGCCGAGGTGATTGACCCTCTTGTGGGGTTTCTGAAGAGATTCACCAGGCACTTCGTTCTATAGGGAAGGCAGAATACTGCGTGTGGCTCCAGAATTCCCTATCAAGAGTGCTTGGGGACCAGTCGGGTGAGGATGGAATTGTAAACTCAAGCTACGGTTCAATTCAGTGCCAAGCAGAAGGCAGTTCCTATGTGCAGCGGCTTATTCGAAATATCCAGCACCTGAGTAAGGGCGCATGACAGATATTTGCTCACACTGCAGTTTTTGTCTATGATGACTGACAAGTGGAGGGGTGGCATCTAGAGGCCATGGAGGGATTTTCACGTTGAGGCTTATGAGCTGTTCCAAACAGCAAGATTTCATTCTACTGGACTGGTGGAGTCTGGTTTATTTGCTCCAGTTTATTTTCTCTGGTTTATCTGCTTTCCATGTGGCAAGTTTGGGTAGCAGAGCTCTATCTCATGGATGCCTGGAAAGCTCAACTCCATTAACCATTGCAGCTGAGGAACATGGGAGGTTCGTTCTGTTCTTTCTGGAGCAAAGTACCAAGTCCTTGAGTTGACAGGGAATCTCCTGCAGATGGGCCACAATGCTGGTTTGTTACCAGAGAGATCCTAAAATATGCTGGTAGCTAAGGTGCTGTGCAGTATCCTACTACCCTTGTCTTTGGCACAGATGGAAGGGCACATTTTCCTTCTGGAGACAGGAGATGTTCTGTTGTGTGGCCCAGGGACCACATGTTGTATCATAAGTTCGCATTGCAGAACAGGCCTCTGAGGATAGATGTCTGAAACCGAATCTAGGGTTGCAATGACTTCCTAGGTGTATGTTAAGTTCACTGTTCTGACTCAGGACCATTGATTTGTCTCTCTGTCTGGATGTAGGTGATCAGGGTGTTTCAGACTGCTCAATTGCGTTCAGAGTGGCCGCCAATATTGGGGTCGACTTAGGGGCTTTGCAGATTTCTCCTAATTAAGAAGTTTTGGGCAATGGTGAGGGACACAGTTTCCTTGGGCATGGCAGGGACATTCCTGGGGTGTGGATCCAGACACCCCATCCTGGAGGCCATGTGTGCCATGGTTTTGGTAGAGAAGTCTGCAAACACAAAGTCAGATTAGGGTTAGTGGTGTGGTGATCAAAGGCCCAATGCATAGCCCTGTAGGGCAGCTTGTCTGAAACTGTAATAGGGTGACTGGAAGGCAGTAGCACAGCCTTTTCTCTCTGGATTGTGTGTCCAGGATGGTCTCAGAATGCAGGTGTGTTCTCATGGGTCCATGGTAGACTTTTCGTCTCTATGGATCCTGGAGGCTCCCCACGTTTGGTGGCTTTCTCGGGGAAGGGAAGAATGCTGATCTCCATCTTAGCGGTGCCCCAGAACAGGGATTCCAGACACAGACTCTTGGTCTGAGCACCTGGAAAATTCCATCAAGTTTTAGGATTTGTGCCTAGAGGCATACCAGGCCTGCAATGCGGGATCATGGTGGTGCAACTGAGAGAGATTGTTTGAAAACATGCTCAGGCTGATGGCCAAAATGCCTGTTTGTGCCCAAGGTGGCACTTAGGAGTGGGCGTGTTCTCTTTGTTCTTGTAACTGGCTCTCCTTTGAGGGTTGGACACCCATCCCAACAGCCGGGTATATTGCCATGGGAAAAGCGGAGTTCTCTATTGTGCTTCAGGTTTCCCCATTGGCAGGGATTCCAGAAAACATCTGGAGACAGGTGTCTGAATACCAAGGATGGGTAGAGATGACGTACTTGGTCCATGACACCCCAATTGCTAGATATGGGGCACGCTCTCTGGAGGCTGAAACTCGGTCGGGGCACAGGCTCTGACAGACACAGAACTAGTGGCCCTGGCAGCCAATAAATCGGTGTTGACTCAAAGGCTGAGCAGATTGATCCTCATGTGTGGTTTCTGGAAAGACTCCCTAGGCACTTCTTCATTTGGTGGGGAAGGCAGAATGCTGCATTGTGGGTCCAGATTTTCCTACCAAGAGAGCTTGGGGACAGTGGGGTGAGGATGGAATTGTAAACACAAGCTACGGTTCAATTCAGTACCAAGCAGAAGGCAGTTCCTATGTGCAGTGGCTTATTTGAGATATCCAGTACCTGAGTAAGAGCGGATGTCAGATATTTGCTCACACTGAAGTTTGTTTCTATGATGAATGACAAATGTAGGGGTGGCGTCAAGAGGCCAAGGAGGGATTTTCACTTTGAGGCTTATCAGCTACTCCAAACAGCAAGGTTTCGTTCTACTGGACTGGTTGAACCTAGTTTATTTGCTCCAGTGTCCCCCATGTGGAAAGTTTGTGTGGCAGAGCCCTATCTCGTGGATGCCTGGAAAGCTCAACTCCATTGACCATTGCAGCTGAGGAACTCCATTGACCATTGCAGCTGAGGAACTCCATTGACCATTGCAGCTGAGGAACATGGCAGGTTCTTCCTGGTATCTCTGGAGCGAAATACCAAGTCCTTGAGTTGACATGGAATCTCTTTCAGATGGGCCACAATGCTGGTTTGTTACCAGAGAGATCTTAGATTGTGCTGGTTGCTAAGGTGCTAGTAGGTTTCTACTCCCCTGGGCTTGGGCACAGATGGAAGGGCACGGTTTCCTTCTGGGGACAGGAGACGTTCTGTTGTGTGGCCCAGGGACCACAAGTTGTATCATAAGTTTGCATTGCAGAACAGGCCTCTGAGGACAGATGTCTGAAAACCAAATCGGGTTCTAATTACATCCTACGGGCACTTTACGTTCACTGTTCTGACTCAGGACCATTGATTTGACTGTCTGTCTAGATGTTGGTGATCAGGGTGGTCAGTTTCAGACTGCGCACTTTTCAGAGCGGCCGTCTATATTGGGGTCGGCTCAGGGGCCTTGCAGGTTTCTCCTAATCTAGAAGGTTTGGGCAATGGCGAAGGACACAGTTTCCTTGGGGATGACAGGGACTGTCCTGTGGTGTGGATCCAAGGACCCCATCCTGGAGGGCATGTGTGACATGGTTTTGGTAGAGAGGTCTGCAAACACAAATTCGGGTTAGGGTTAGTGCAGAGGTGATAGCAGGCCCAATGCTTAGAGCTGGAGGGCAGCTCGTCTGGAACTGTAATTAGGGTGACGGGAGGTCAGAAGCACAGGATTTTCTCTCTGGATTGTGTGCCAAGGATGGCCTCAGAATGCAGGTGTGTTCTCATGGGTCCATGGGAGACTTTTCCTCTCTATGGATTCTGGTGGCTCCCCATAGTTTGGTGGCTTTTTCGGGGAAGGGAAAAGTGCTGATTTCCATCTTAAGGGTGCCCAAAAACAGAGATTCCAGAGACAGGCTCTGGGTCTGGGCACCTGAAAAATCCCACCAAGTTTTAGGATTTGTTCCTAGAGGCATACCAGGCCTGCAATGTGGAATGATGTTGGTGCAACTAAGAGGGATTGTTTGAAAGCATGCTCAGGCTGAGGGTCACAATGCCTGTTTGTGCCCAGGGCAGCCCTCAGGATTGGGCATGATCTCAAAGCTCTTGTAACTGGCTCTCCTTTGAGGGTTGGACACCCATCCCAATAGCCAGGTTTATTGCCATGGGGTAAGAGGAGTTCTCTATTGTGCTTCAGGTTTCCCAACGGCAGGGATTCCTGAAAAGGTCGGGGGCAGGTGTTTGAATACCAAGGATGTGTAGAGATGACATACTTGGACCATGACCATCTCAAACGTTAGATATGGGGCTGGCTCTCTGGTGGCTGAAACTCCGTCGGGGCTCAGGCTCTATTAGACACAGCACTAGTGGCCGTGGCACCCTATAAATAGAGGTTGACTTGTGGGCCGAGGAGATTGATCCTCATGTGGGGTGTCTGGGCAGACTCACCAGGTACTTCTTCATTCAATGGGGAAGGCAGAATGCTGCGTGTGGCTCCAGATTTCCCTATCAAGAGGGCTTGGGCACCAGTCAGGTGAGGATAGAATTGTAAACAGAAGCTACGGTTCAATTCAGTGCCAAGCGGAAGGCAGTTCCAATGTGCAGTGGTTTATTCGACGCATCCAGTACCGGGATAAGGGTGGATACCAGATGTTTGCTCACACTAGAGTTTGTGTCTATGATGTCTGAACAATGGAGGCATGGAGTCAAGAGGCCATGGAGGAGATCACACGTTGAGGCTTGTGAGCTGCTCCAAACAGTAAGGTTTCCTTCTACTGGGCAGGTGAAGTCTGGTTTGTTTGCTTTAGGCTCCCCCATGTGGAAAGTTTGTGAAGCAGAACTCTCCGCCATGGATGCCTGGAAAGCAAACCACCATCAACCATTGCTGCTGAGGAACATGGCAGTTTCGGTCTGGTGACTCTGGGGCAAAGTACCAAGATCTTGAGTTGACATGGAAACTCTTGCAGATGGGCCACAATGCTGGTTTGTTACCAAGGAGGTCTTAGAATGTGCTGGTTGCTAAGGTGCCATGCAGGATTCTCCTACCATGAGGGTTTGGGACAGGTGGAAGGGCACGGTATCCATCTGGGGACAGGAGATGTTCTGCCATGTGGCTCCTGGACCGCACGTTGGCATTCCAGAAAAGGCCCCTGAGGACAGATGCCTGAAAACCTAATTGGGTTCCATTGAGGGCCTAGGGGCATTTCAGGTTAAATCCTCCAACTGACGATCACTGACTTGGCTGTCTCCCTGGATGGAGGTGATCAGGGTGTTTCAGACTGCACATTTGCGTCCAGAGTGGATGGCAGTTTTGGTGTGGGCTCAGGGGCCTAACAGTTTTATCCTAATCTGGAAGGTTTGGGAAACTCTGATATGCACAGTGTCTGGGGATGGCAGCCAGAGTTCTGTGATGTGGCTCCAGAGATCCCATTCTGGTGGGTATGTGAGCCATTGTTTTGGGAGAGAAGTCTGGAAGCACAAATTTGGCTATGGTTAATGGTGATGTGATTGCAGGCCCAATGCGTAGACCTGTAGGGCAGCTCATCAGGAACATTAATTAGGGTGACTGGAAGGCAGTAGCCCAAGCATTTATCTCTGGATTGTGTGTCCAGGATGGCCTTGGAATGCAGGTGTGGTCTCATGGGTCCATGGGAGACTTCTCCTCTCTATGGATCCTGGCGGCTCTCCATAATTTGATGGCGAAGGGAATAGTGCTGTTTTCCATCTTAGGCGTTCCCCAAAACAGGGAATCCAGAGACGTGCTCTGGTTCTGGGCGTCTGGGACACCCACCCAAGGGTTAGCATTTGGGCCTAGGGGCGAATGAGGCCTGCAATGCGGAATCATGGTGCTGCAACTGAGAGGGATTGTTTGAAAGCATGGTCAGGCTGAAGGTCAAAATGGTGCTTTGTGCCCAGGGCGGCCCTCAGGAGTGGGAGTGGTCTCATTTGTCTTGTAACTGGCTCCCCCGTTGAGGGTTGGACACCCATCCCAACAGCCAAGAGTCCTGCCATGAGGAACGAGGAGCTCTGTATTGTGCTTCAGGTTCCCCCATTGGCAGGGATTCCAGCAAAGGTCTGGGGATAAGTGCCTTAATACCAAGGATGGGTAGAGATGACGTACTTGGGCCATGGCAATCCCAAATGCTAGATGTGGGGCCCACTCTCTTGTGACTGACTCTAGGTCAGGGCTCAGGCTTTGTCAGACATAGCACTTGTGGCCAGGACAACCTATAAATCGGGGTTCCCTTGAGGGCCAAGCAGATTGATCCTTATGTGGGGTTTCTAGCCTGACTCACTAGGCACTTCTTTCTATAGGTAAGACAGAATACTGCGTTGTGACTCCAGAATTCCCTATCAAGTGGGCTTGGGGACCAGTCGGGTGAGGATGGAATTGTAAACACAAGCTACAGTTCAATTCAGTGCCAAGCAGAAGGCAGTTCCTATGTGCAGTGCCTTATTCGAAATATCCAGCACCTGAGTAAGGACGGATGTCGGATATTTGCTCACACTAGAGTTTGTGTCTATGATGACTGACAAATGGAGGGGTGGCGTCAAGATGCCATGGAGGGCTTTTCACATTGAGGCTTATGAGCAGCTCCAAACAGCAAGGTTTCGTTCTACTGGACAGGTGGATTCTGGTTTATTTACTCCAGGGTGTCCAATGTGGAAAGATTGGGTAGCAGAGCTCCACTGCATGCATGCCTGGAAAGCTCAACTCCATTGACCATTACAGCTGAGGAAAATGGCAGGTTCGTTCTGCTGTCTCTGGAGCGAAGAACCAAGTCCTTGAGTTGACATGGAATCTCTTGCAGATGGGCCACAATGCTGATTTGTTACCAGGGATATCTTACAATGTGCTGGTTTCTAAGGTGCTGGGCAGGATTCTACTACCCTGGGACTTGGCACAGATGGAAGGGCACCCTTTCCTTCTGGGGACAGGAGTTGTTCTGTTGTGTGGCCCAAGACCACATGTTGTATCATAAGTTCGCATTCCAGAAGAGGCCTCTGAGTACATATGTCTGAAAACCGAATCTAGGGTTCCAATGATGTCTTAGGGGTATATTAGGTTCACTATTCTGACACACGTACATTGATTTGACTGTCTGCCAGGGTGTAGGTGATCAGGGTGTTTCAGAATGTTCACTTGCGTTCAAAGCCGCCACCAATATTGGGTTCGGCTCAAGGGCCTTGCAGGTTTCTCCTAATCTAGAAATTTTGGGTAACTGTGATGGGCACAGTTTCCTTGGGGATGACAGGGACAGTCCTGTGGTGTGGATCCAGAGACCCCATCCTGGAGGGCATGTGTGCCATGGTTTTGGTAGTGAAGTCTGCAAATACAAATTCAGATTAGGGTGAGTGGCAATGTGATCACAGGCCCAATGCATAGACTTGGAGGGCAGCTCGTCTAGAACTGTAATTAGGGTAACTGGAAGGCAGTAACACAGGCTTTTCTCTCTGAATTGTGTGTCCTGGATGGCCTTGTAATGCAGGTGTGTTCTCATGGGTCCATGGAGACTTTTCCTCTCTATGGATTCTGGTGGCTCCCCATAGTTTGGTGACTTTTTCGGGGAAGGGAAGAGTGCCGTTTTCCATCTGAGGGGTGCCCTAAAACAGGGATTCCAGAGACGAACTCTGAATCTGGGCACCTGGAAAATCAGACCAAGTTTTAGGATTTGTGCCTAGAGGCATACCAGGCCTGCAATGCGGGATAATGGTGGTGCAACTGAGAGGGATTGTATGAAAATATGCTCAGGCTGATGGTCTCAATGCCTTTTGTGACCAGGGTGGCCCTCACGAGTGGGCGTGGTCTCTTTGGTCTTGTAACTGGCTCCCCTTTGAGGGTTGGACACCCTTCCCAACAGCCAGGTTAATTGCCTTAGGGAAAGAGGAGTTCTCTATTGTACTTCAGGTTTTCCCCATTGGTAGGGATTCCAGCAAAAGTCTGGAGATAGGTGTCTGAATACCGAGGATGGGGAGAGATGATGTACTTGGTCCATGACCACCCCAAATGCTAGATATGGGGCCCGCTCTCTCGTGGCTGAAACTCGGTCGGGGCTCAGGCTCTGACACACACAGCACTAGTGGCCACGGAAGCCTATAAATCAGGGTTGACTCAAGGGCCGAGCAGATTAATCCTCATGTGTGGTTTCTGGGCAGACTCCCCAGGCCTTTCTTCATTCAGTGGGGAAGGCAGAATGCTGCGTTGTGGCTCCAGATTTTGCTATCAAGAGTGCCTGAGGACCAGTCGGGTTGAGATTTATTGTAAACATAAGCTACGGTTCAATTCAGTACCAAGCAAAAGGCAGTTCCAATGTGCAGTAGTTTATTCGAGACATCCAGCACCTGAATAAGGGTGGATGTCAGATGTTTGCTCACACTAGAGTTTGTGCCTATGATGACCGACAAATGGAGGCATGGCATCAAGAGGTCATGGAGGAGTTCACACGTTGAGGCTTGTGAGTTGCTCCAACAAGTAAAATTTCCTTCTACTGGGAAGGTGAAGTCTGGTTTGATTGCTCTAGATTCCCCCAAGTGGAATGTTTGTGAAGCAGAGCTCTCCAGCATGGATGCCTGGAAAGCACACCTCCATTGACCATTGCAGCTTAGGAACATGGCAGGTTCGTTCTGGTGGCTCTGGGGTGAAGTACCAAGGTTTGAGTTGACATGGAATCTCTTGCAGATGGGCCACAATGCTGGTTTGTTACCAAGGAGATCTTAGAATGTAATGGTTGCTAAGGTGCCATGAAGGATTCTCCTACGTTCAGGGTTTAGCACAGATCGAAGAGCACGGTATCATTCTGAAGACAGGAGATGTTCTGTTGTGTGGCTCAGGGACCACATGATGTGTCATAAATTGGTATTCCAGAAGAGGACCCTGAGGACATATCCTGAAAACATAGTGGCGTTCCATTGAGGGCCTAGGGGCATTTCAGGTTCAATCTTCTAACTCACAATCATTGACTTGGCTGTCTCCCTGAGTGTAGGAGATCAGGGTGTTTCAGACTGTGCATTTGCATCCAGAGTGGCCAGCAATATTGGGGTAGGCTCAAGGTCCTCATAGGTTTCTCCTAATCTGGAAGGTTTGGGCAACTCTGATATGCACAGTGTCCTTTGGGATGGCAGCCAGAGTTCTGTGGTGTGGCTCCAGAGATACCATTCTGGTGGGTGTTAGGGTCCGTGATCAAAGGAACAAGACTGATACAAAGCGAAGGTCAAGCAAAGCTTTATTTCGCGCCAAGCATCAAGAATCACACTGACCGGGGAGGAGTCAAGATGGCGGAGAAGTAGCAGGCTGAGACTACCTCAGCTAGCAGGAGATCAGCTAGAGAGCTTATCTAAAGATTGCAAACACCTGCAAATCCATCGGCAGATCGAAGATAAGAAGAACAGCAATTCTAGAAACAGAAAAACAACCACTTTCTGAAAGGTAGGACTGGCGGAGAAGTGAATCCAAAGCAACGGGAAGATAGACCCCGGGGGGAGGGGCCGGCTCCCGGCAAGCGGCGGAGCAACGGAGCACAAAATCAGGACTTTTAAAAGTCTGTTCCGCTGAGGGACATCGCTCCGGAGGCTAAACCGGGGCGAAGCCCACGCGGGGTTGGCGTGACCTCAGGTCCCGCGGGGTCACAGAAGGATCGGGGGTGTCTGAGTGTCGCAGAGCTTGCGGTTATTGGAACGGGAAAGCCGGCTGCAGAGACAGAGCTGACAGTAAGCTCGCAGCTCGGAGTTGCCTTGAACCAGTCGCAAGCTCGGTTAGCTCAGAGCGCGGCCGGAGGTTGGGCAGACGCGAGTTACTGGGAGCTGTTCGCTGAGGGCGCACAGGGGAGCAGGGCCCCAGGCTCTCGGCTCCTCCGGGCCGGAGACCAGGAGGCCGCCATTTGTATTCCCGTCCTCCGGAACTCTACGGAAAGCGCTCAGGGAACAAAAGCTCCTGAAAGCAAAGCCGAGCAGATCACTCAGCCCGGCCCCTGGTAAGGGTGGTGTAATTCCGCCTGGGGCAAAGACACTTGAGAATCACTACACCAGGCCCCTCCCCCAGAAGATCAACAAGAAATCCAGGCAAGACCAAGTTCACCTACCAAGGAGTGCAGTTTCAATACCAAGGAGAGCAGCAGAATTCCAGAGGAGGAGAAAATAAACCACGGAACTCATGGATTTCTCCCTGTGATTTTTTAGTCTTGCATTTAATTTAATTTTTTTTCTTTTTCATTTTTTTTCTCTTCTTCTGCTAAAATATTTATAACTTTTACCCTTTTATTTTTTAATATTTTTTAACTAGACTATCTAATATATATATATATTTTTCTTTTTTATACTTTTCTTTATTCATTTTTTTTTAATTCTTTTTTTTCTTTTTTTCTTTATTTTTGAACCTCTTTTTATCCCCAAATCAGAAGAGATCCTAATCTCTTCAATCTTTTTTTCTTATTCTTTTTTAAATTCTTGATTGAATTTTTAATTCAATCTCTTTTTTTTAATTCTTTTTTTCTTTTTTTTTCTTTCTTTCTTTTTGAACCTCTTTTTATCCCCAAATCAGAAGAGATTGGGAGATCCCAATCAGAAGAGATTGGGAGATCCCAATTAAAAGGAGATCCCAATCAGAGGAGATCCCACACCCAATCGTGAGGGGGGAGAAATCCCCCCTCACGATTTGGGATCTCTTCTGATTTGGTTAAAGCATATTTTCCTGGGATTGTTGCCACCCTTTTAGTATTTTACTTGCTCCTTCATATACTCTTAGCTGGACAAAATGACAAGGCGGAAAAATTCACAACAAAAAAAAGAACAAGAGGCAGTACCGAAGGCTAGGGACCTAATCAATACAGACATTGGTAATATGTCAGATCTAGAGTTCAAAATGACAATTCTCAAGGTTATAGCTGGGCTTGAAAAAGGCATGGAAGATATTAGAGAAACCCTCTCCAGAGATATAAAAGCCCTTTCTGGAGAAATAAAAGAACTAAAATCTAACCAAGTTGAAATCAAAAAAGCTATTAATGAAGTTCAATCAAAAATGGAGGCTCTCACTGCTAGGATAAATGAGGCAGAAGAAAGAATTAGCGATATAGAAGACCAAATGACAGAGAATAAAGAAAATGAGCAAAAGAGGGACAAACAGCTACTGGACCATGAGGGGAGAATTCGAGAGATAAGTGACACCATAAGACGAAACAACATTAGAATAATTGGGATTCCAGAAGAAGAAGAAACAGAGAGGGGAGCAGAAGGTATACTGGAGAGAATTATTGGGGAGAATTTCCCCAATATGGCAAAGGGAACGAGCATCAAAATTCAGGAGGTTCAGAGAACGCCCCTCAAAATCAATAAGAATAGGCCCACACCCCGCCACCTAATAGTAAAATTTACAAGCCTTAGTGACAAAGAGAAAATCCTGAAAGCAGCCCGGGAAAAGAAGTCTGTAACATACAATGGTAAAAGTATTAGATTGGTAGCTGACTTATCCACAGAGACCTGGCAGGCCAGAAAGAGCTGGCATGATATTTTCAGAGCACTAAACGAGAAAAACATGCAGCCAAGAATACTATATCCAGCTAGGCTATCATTGAAAATAGAAGGAGAGATTAAAAGCTTCCAGGACAAACAAAAACTGAAAGAATTTGCAAACACCAAACCAGCTCTACAAGAAATACTGAAAGGGGTCCTCTAAGCAAAGAGAGAGCCTACAAATGGTAGATCAGAAAGGAACAGAGACAATATACAGTAACAGTCACCTTACAGGCAATACAATGGCACTAAAATCATATCTCTCAATAGTTACCCTGAATGTTAATGGGCTAAATGCCCCAATCAAAAGACACAGGGTATCAGAATGGATAAAAAAACAAAACCCATCTATATGTTGCCTCCAAGAAACTCAAAGAAACCCGAAGACACCTCCAGACTTAAAGTGAGGGGGTGGAAAAGAATTTACCATGCTAATGGACATCAGAAAAAAGCAGGAGTGGCAATCCTTATATCAGATCAATTAGATTTTAAGCCAAAGACTATAATAAGAGATGAGGAAGGACACTATATCATACTCAAAGGGTCTGTCCAACAAGAAGATCTAACAATTTTAAATATCTATGCCCCCAACGTGGGCGCAGCCAACTATATAAACCAATTAATAACAAAATCAAAGAAACACATCAACAATAATACAATAATAGTAGGGGACTTTAACACTCCCCTCACTGAAATGGACAGATCATCCAAGCAAAAGATCAACAGGGAAATAAAGGCCTTAAATGATACACTGGATGAGATGGACATCACAGATATATTCAGAACATTTCATCCCAAAGCAACAGAATACACATTCTTCTCTAGTGCACATGGAACATTCTCCAGAATAGATCACATCCTCGGTCCTAAATCAGGACTCAACCGGTATCAAAAGATTGGGATCATTCCCTGCATATTTTCAGACCACAATGCTCTGAAGCTAGAACTCAACCACAAGAGAAAGTTTGGAAAGAACACAAATACATGGAGACTAAACAGCATCCTTCTAAAGAATGAATGGGTCAACCGGGAAATTAAAGAAGAATTGAAAAAAATCATGGAAACAAATGATAATGAAAATACAACGGTTCAAAATCTGTGGGACACAACAAAGGCAGTCCTGAGAGGAAAATATATAGCGGTACAAGCTTTTCTCAAGAAACAAGAAAGGTCTCAGGTACACAACTTAACCCTACACCTAAAGGAGCTGGAGAAAGAACAAGAAAGAAACCCTAAGCCCAGCAGGAGAAGAGAAATCGTAAAGATCAGAGCAGAAATCAATGAAATAGAAACCAAAAAAACAATAGAACAAATCAACCAAACTAGGAGCTGGTTCTTTGAAAGAATTAATAAAATTGATAAACCCTTGGCCAGACTTATCAAAAAGAAAAGAGAAAGGACCCAAATAAATAAAATCATGAATGAAAGAGGAGAGATCACAACTAACACCAAAGAAATACAAACTATTATAAGAACATACTATGAGCAACTCTACGCCAACAAATTTGACAATCTGGAAGAAATGGATGCATTCCTAGAAACATATAAACTACCAAAATTGAACCAGGAAGAAATAGAAAGCCTGAACAGACCCATAACCAGTAAGGAGATTGAAACAGTCATTAAAAATCTCCAAACAAACAAAAGCCCAGGGCCAGATGGCTTCCCGGGGGAATTCTACCAAACATTTAAAGAAGAACTAATTCCTATTCTCCTGAAACTGTTCCAAAAAATAGAAACGGAAGGAAAACTCCCAAACTCATTTTATGAGGCCAGCATCACCTTGATCCCCAAACCAGACAAGGATCCCATCAAAAAAGAGAGCTATAGATCAATATCCTTGATGAACACAGATGCAAAAATTCTCACCAAAATACTAGCCAATAGGATTCAGAAGTACATTAAAAGGATTATTCACCATGACCAAGTGGGATTTATCCGAGGGCTGCAAGGTTGGTTCAACATCCGCAAATCAGTCAATGTGATACAACACATCAATAAAAGAAAGAACAAGAACCATATGATACTCTCAATAGATGCTGAAAAAGCATTTGACAAAGTACAGCATCCCTTCCTGATCAAAACGCTTCAAAGTGTAGGGATAGAGGGCACATACCTCAATATCATCAAAGCCATCTATGAAAAACCCACTGCAAATATCATTCTCAATGGAGAAAAACTGAAAGCTTTTCCACTAAGGTCAGGAACACGGCAGGGATGTCCATTATCACCACTGCTATTCAACATAGTACTAGAAGTCCTAGCCTCAGCAATCAGACAACAAAAGGAAATTAAAGGCATCCAAATCGGCAAAGAAGAAGTCAAATTATCACTCTTCGCAGATGATATGATACTCTATGTGGAAAACCCAAAAGACTCCACTCCAAAACTGCTAGAACTTATACAGGAATTCAGTAAAGTGTCAAGATATAAGATCAATGCACAGAAATCAGTTGCATTTCTCTACACCAACAACAAGACAGAAGAAAGAGAAATTAAGGAGTCAATCCCATTTACAATTGCACCCCAAACCATAAGATACCTAGGAATAAACCTAACCAAAGAGGCTAAGAATCTATACTCAGAAAACTATAAAGTACTCATGAAAGAAATTGAGGAAGACACAAAGAAATGGAAAAATGTTCCATGCTCCTGGATTGGAAGAATAAATATTGTGAAAATGTCTATGCTACCTAAAGCAATCTACACATTTAATGCAATTCCTATCAAAGTACCATCCATCTTTTTCAAAGAAATGGAACAAATAATTTTAAAATTTATATGGAACCAGAAAAGACCTCGAATAGCCAAAGGGATATTGAAAAACAAAGCCAAAGTTGGTGGCATCACAATTCCGGACTTCAAGCTTTATTACAAAGCTGTCATCATCAAGACAGCATGGTACTGGCACAAAAACAGACACATAGACCAATGGAACAGAATAGAGAGCCTAGAAATAGACCCTCAACTCTATGGTCAACTAATCTTCGACAAAGCAGGAAAGAATGTCCAATGGAAAAAAGACAGCCTCTTCAATAAATGGTGTTGGGGAAATTGGACAGCCACGTGCAGAAAAATGAAATTGGACCATTTCCTTACACCACACACAAAAATAGATTCAAAATGGATTAAGGACCTCAATGTGAGAAAGGAATCCATCAAAATCCTTGAGGAGAACACAGGCAGCAACCTCTTCGACCTCAGCCGCAGCAACATCTTCCTAGGAACATCGCCAAAGGCAAGGGAAGCAAGGGCAAAAATGAACTTTAGGGATTTCATCAAAATCAAAAGCTTTTGCACAGCAAAGGAAACAGTTAACAAAACCAAAAGACAACTGACAGAATGGGAGAAGATGTTTGCAAACGACATATCAGATAAAGGACTAGTGTCCAAAATCTATAAAGAACTTAACAAACTCAACACCCAAAGAACAAATAATCCGATCAAGAAATGGGCAGAGGACATGAACAGACGTTTCTGCAAAGAAGACATCCAGATGGCCAACAGACACATGAAAAAGTGCTCCATATCACTCGGCATCAGGGAAATACAAATCAAAACCACAATGAGATATCACCTCACACCAGTCAGAATGGCTAAAATCAACAAGTCAGGAAATGACAGATGCTGGCGAGGATGCGGAGAAAGGGGAACCCTCCTAGACTGTTGGTGGGAATGCAAGCTGGTGCAACCACTCTGGAAAACAGCATGGAGGTTCCTCAAAATGTTGAAAATAGAACTGCCCTATGACCCAGCAATTGCACTACTGGGTATTTACCCTAAAGATACAAACGTAGTGATCCAAAGGGGCACGTGCACCCGAATGTTTATAGCAGCAATGTCCACAATAGCCAAACTATGGAAAGAACCTAGATGTCCATCAACAGATGAATGGATCAAGAAGATGTGGTATATATACACAATGGAATACTATGCAGCCATCAAAAGAAACGAAATCTTGCCATTTGCGACAACATGGATGGAACTAGAGCGTATCATGCTTAGCGAAATAAGTCAAGCGGAGAAAGACAAATATCATATGATCTCCCTAATATGAGGGAGTGGGGATGCAACATGGGGGCTTAAGTGGGTAGGAGAAGAATCCATGAAACAAGATGGGATAGGGAGGGAGACAAACCATAAGTGACTCTTAATCTCACGAAACAAACTGTGGGTTGCTGGGGGGAGGGGGGTTGGGAGAAGGGGCGTAGGGTTATGGACATTGGGGAGGGTATGTGCTTTTGGGTAAATTGGAAGGGGAGATGAACCATGAGAGACTATGGACTCTGAAAAACAATCTGAGGGGTTTGAAGTGGCGGGTGGGTGGGAGGTTGGGGTACCAGGTGGTGGGTATTATAGAGGGCACAGCTTGCATGGAGCACTGGGTGTGGTGAAAAAATAATGAATACTGTTTTTCTGAAAATAAATAAATTGGGGAAAAAAAAAAAAGAATCACACTGACCGGTCAGGGTTGTCTTTTACGAAAAGGTGACAACATTGTCCCCGGCAAGCCCACTCCCAACGTGGTTGCTCTCACAGGGCCGCTCACTGAGGAGGCCTCTTCCCTGACGAAGCCGCTCCCTGGAATAACACAGCTCCAGTGAGGCTGTGGCTCAGGATGACAAGGTCGCTTGTGGCTTGGGGTGGCGAGATCATTCGCAGCAAGGTTGCTGGCATCTAGGCCGTTTCCCACTGTGACGCTGCTGAGGGTCTTGGTGTGTGGGGCAGGGCCGCTGGCGTCGGGACTGCTGACAGCTGGACTGCTAGTGTCTCAGGACAGCTGGCGTCTAGGGGTTGCAGGCGTCGGGACCGCTGACAGCTGGACCGCTGGTGTCTCAGGACCACAGGCATCGGGACCGCTGACAGCTGGACTGCTGGTATCTCGGGAACATAGGCGTCGAGGGACAGCTGATAGCTGGACTGCTGGTCTCAAGACCGCAGGCATCGAGGGACCTCTGACAGCTGGAATGCAGGTGTCTCGGGACCGCTGGCGTCTAGGGGCTTCAGGCATTGGGACCGCAGACAGCTAGACTGCTGGTGTCTCGGGACCGCTGGCGTCTAGGGGCTGCAGGCGTCGGGATGGCTGACAGCAGGTCCGCTGGTGTCTCAGGACCGCAGGCGTCAAGGGACTGCTGTCCGCTGGACCACTGGTGTCTCGAGACCGCTGGCGTCGAGGGGCTGCAGGTGTCGGGACCGCTGACAGCTGGACTGCTGGTGTCTCAGGACCGCAGGTGTCGAGAGACCGCTGACAGCTGGACCGCTGGTTTTTCAAGACCGCAGACATTGAGGGACCCCTGACAGCTGGACCGCTATTGTCTCGGGACCGCTGGTGTCTAAGGGCTGCAAGCGTCAGTACCGCTGACCACTGGACCGCTGGTGTCTCGGGACCGCCATCAGCACAACTGCCGGAGGCTGCAGCTCAGGGTTGCTGAAGGCGGGGCCGCAGGCGGCTGGAGGCTGCAGGCGGCAGCTCGGGGCCACAGGGGCGGGACCGCTGGAGGCAGTTATAGCTCTTACAAGAGATGTTACAGCCTTTATAGCTCTTACAAGAGTTATTACAGCTCTACTATTCACCGCCGACTCCCCTGTTCTCCGCCGACTCTCCTGCTCTCCGGTGACTCTCCTGCTCTCTGCCGACTCTCCAGCTCTCTGACAACTCTCCTGCTCTCCACCTACTCTCCAGCTCTCTGACAACTCCACACACCCCGAGACAGCCTCACAGGGTAACCTTTATGGGGGTGGTTGAGCCCCACCCCTACTCAGGCAGTCAATTGAATTCCAATTTCCCCAGGAGATATACATACACCTCACTGATTGGATGTCTCCACTCAGTCTGCCCCACCCCTATATCCAGGGTCCACAAGCAAGTCCCTCTGGAAGGGGCAGGCCCTTACATTCCCCCCTTTTCTTTGGAGATTAGTCAAATCCTTGACTTTTCAACTAGTTCTATGTTATTTCAATCATATAAGCTAAACATTTGTCACCCCAAATTTCTTCAGTATAGCACAAATAAACTCACAGTTTCTTTAGTCTTAGTTTCAGTCCATGGTCAGCAGGGTCTGTTGGCTGCAGCTCCCATCTCTGGGGGGGTGTCCTTACTCTCGGCTCGTTTGATGTGACCCGCATGAACCCAGGCCCTAATGCCTTCCTCTTTTACTGCTGTGGGGGTAGTTAGGATAACAGTAAATGGTCCTTTCCAGCGAGGCTCCAAATTCCCCACTTGATAGCAACATATCCAAACCAAGTCCCCGGGTTGGTAAGGATGTGGTTCCACCACCGTCTCTGTTCCAGTGTGGGTTTAACATAGGATGTGATGTCCTAGCAACAGCAATCAGAAAACAAATAGAAATAAAAGGTATCCAAGTTGGCAACCAAGAAGTCAAACTCTCTCTCCTCAAACATGACATACTTGATATGGAAATCCAAAATACACCGCCCTCAAAATGTCAGAACTCATACCGCAATTCAATAATGTGTCATGATATAAAATCATCATACAAAAATCAGTGGCTATCTCCTACATTATCAATGAAAATACAGAAAGGGAAATTAGAGAATCAATTCCATTTACCACATCACCTAAAACATAAGAAACCTGGGAATAAGCCAAACCAAAGAAGTAAAGGATTTGTACTCGAGGAACTAAAGAACACTCGTGAAAGAAATGGAAGAAAACAAAAAAGACGGAAAATCATTGTATTCTCATGGATCAGAAGAATAAATATTGTTAAAATGTCTACACTACCTAGAGAAATCGATCCATTTAATGCCATTCCAATCAAAATTCCACCGGTATATTTCAAAGAGTTGGAACAAACACATGCCGCAAATTTGTGTGAAATCAGAACCGACCTCGTATTGCTAAGAATTACTGAAAAGAGAAACAAAACTGGGAGCACCACCTTTGCCCAATATCAAAGGTTACTATGAAGCTGTGATCACCAAGACAGCATGGGACTGGCATAAAAACAGACCCATAAACCAGTGTAACAGAGTAGAGAGCTCAGATATGGAACATCAACTCTATGGCCAAAAATCTTCAAGAAAGCAGGAAAAAATATACAGTGGAAAAAAGACAGGCTCTTCAACAACTGTGCAGGGAAAACTGGGCAGCTCTATGTAGAAGAATGAAACTTGACATCCTCTTACACCATACAAAAAAATAAACTCATAATGGATAAAAGACCTCAACGTGAGAAAGGAATCCATCAGAATCCTAGAGGAGAACATAGGCAGTAATCTCTTCGAAATCAGCCACAGAGACTTCTTTCAAGATATGCCTCCAAACCAAGGAAACAAAAGCCAAAATAAACTTCAGGAACTCATAAAAATCAAAACCCTCAGCACTGCATAGGAAACAGTAAAGAAAGAAAAGGGTCAACACATGGAATGCGATATGATATTAGCAAATGACAGGACAGACAGAAGGTTGATATCCAGGATCTATGAAGAACCCTTCAAACTAAACACACACAAAACAGATAATTATATCAAAAATAGGCAGAAGGTATGAACAGACACTTCTCCATGAAGCCATACAAATGGCTATCAGACACCTGAAAAAATGTTCATCATCACTAAGCATCAGGGAGATTCAAATGAAGACCCTATTAAGATGTCACTTTACACCAGTTAGAATGGCCTAAATTAGCAAGAAGGGAAACAGCATGTGTTGGAGAGGATGTGGAGAAAGGGGAGTGTTGGAGAGGATGTGGAGAAAGGGGAATCCTCTTACACTGTGTGTGGGAATGCAAGTTGGTGCAGCCTCATAGGAGAAGAGTGTGGAGATTCCTCAAGAAATTAAAAATAGAACTTCCCTATAACCCTGCAATTGCACTCCTAGGTATTTAACCCATGATACAAATGGCATGAAAAGAAGAGCCATATGTAATGCAAATTTATAGCAACAATGGCCATGGTTGCCAAACTGTGGAAAGAACCAAGATGCCCTTCAATGGAAGAATGGACAAGGAAGATGTGTTCCATATACACTATGGAGTGTTATGCCTCTATTCAGAATGGATGAATACCCAATTTGATCACAACATGGATGGGACTGGAAGAGATTCTGCTGAGTGAAATAAATCGAGCAGAGAGAGTCAATTATATGGTTTTACCTTTGTGTGGAGTATAACAAATAGCATGGAGGACAAGTGGCGATGGAGAGAAGGGAGTGGAGGGAAATTGGAAGGGGGGTGAACTACGAGAGATGATGGACTCTGAAAATGAGTCAGAGGACTTTAAGGGGTGGGGGTTTGGGGGTTGTTGGAACCAATACTTGGGTATTAGAGAGGGCACGGATTGCATGGAACACTGGGTGTGCTTCTAAAACAATGAATAGGGTAACACTGAAAGGAAATTTAAAAAATGAACAGTTGTATGCCAATAACCTAAGCCACCTATGTAAAATGGATGCATTTCTAGAAAACTATACAATCCCAACATTGAACCAGGAAGAAATTCACAACCTGCATAGACTGTTATCCAGAATGGGATTGAAGCAGTGATCAAAAACCTCCCAAAAAACAAGAGCCCAGGACCTGATGGATTTGCTGGGGAATTCTACCAAACCTTCAGTGAAGAAAGAACACCTCTTCTCCTGAAGCTCTTTCAAAAATTGAAGCAGAAAGAGAAGTTCCTGACACTTTTTATGAAGCCAACATTACCCTGATGCACAAACCAGGCAAAGAGCTCATCAAAAAGGAGAATTTCAGACCAATATCACTGATGAATATGGATGCTAAGATTCTCAACAAGATCCTCACTAATAGGATCCAACAGTACATTAAAAAGATTATCCAACATGACCGGGTGAGGTCTATCCCTAGGTCACGAGGGTGGTTCAATATTTTAAATCAATGTCATAGAACAAATTAAGAAGAGAGGCGAGGGAACCACATGGTCCTCTCAAATGATGAAAAAAAAAGCATTGACAGCATCCATTCCTGTTTAAAATGCTTCAAAGTATAGGGATAGAGGGAATATTTGTCAACTTCATAAAATGTTTATATGAAAAATTCACAGTAAATATCCTCCTCAATGGGTAAAGGCTGACAGCCTTCCCTTTGAGATCAGGAACATGACAAGGATGCCCACTCTCACCACTCAACATAGTATTTGAAGTCCTCGCATCAGCAAACAGACAATAAAGAGAAATAAAATGTATCCCAATTGGAAATGAAGTCAATCTCTCTCTTCACGGTTGACATAATTTATATGGAATACCCAAAAGTCTCCACCCTCAAACTACTAGAACTCATTCAGCAATTCAATAATGTGGCAGGATACAAAATCATTGTACAGGAATCATTAGCTTTCTTAGACATTACCAATGAAAATACATAAAGGGAAATAAGAGAATTGATTCCATTTACTACAACACCCAAACGATAATATATCTGGAAAGAAACCAAACCAAAGAGGTAAAGTATCTGTAAGCGAGGAACTACACAACACTCATGAAAGAAATTGAAGAAAACAAAAATGACAGAAGCCCATTGCATGCTTATGGATCAGAAGAATAAACATTGCTAAAATGTCTAGACATTTAATGTTAAGTGACTGCCTAGAGCAATCGATCCTTTTAATGCTTTTCGGATGAATATTCCACCCGTATGTTTTAAAGCGCTGGAGCTAACACAAGCCTAAAATTTGTGTAGAATCAGAGAGACCCTGTATTGCTAAGGAAATGCCGAAAAGGAAAACAAAACTGGGAGCATCACATTGACTGTTTTCCAGGGTTATACAAAGCTGTGATCACCAATACAGAATGGGACTCACATAAAAACAGAACCATAGACCAGTGGAACTGAGTAGAGTGCTCAGATATGGGCAATAAACTCTACGGTCAAAAAATCTTCAACAAAGTAGGAAAAAATATACAGTGGAAAAAAGGCAGTCTCTTCAATAAATGGTGCTGCGAAAATTGGGACAGCTATGTGTAGATGAATGAAAGTCGACCACTCTTACACCAACACAAAGAGAACTCAGAATGGATAAAAGACCTAAACTTGAGGTAGGAATCCATGAGAATCACAGAGGGGAACATAGGCAGTAATCGCCTCAACACTGGCCACAACAACTTCTTTCAAGATATGTCTCCAAAGGCAAAGCAAACAAAAGCGAAGATGAACTTTTGGGACTTCATCAATTCAAAAGCTTCTGCACAGCAAAGGAAAGAGTCAACAAAACACAGAGGCAACCCACCGAATGGGAGAATATATTTGCAAATGATAGTACAGACAAAATGTTGATATCCAGGATCTAAAAAGAACTCCTCAAACTCAACACACACAAAGCAGAAAACCATATAAAAAATGGGCAGAATATAGGAACAGACATGTCTCCAATGAAGACATACAAATGGCTATCAGACACATGAAAAAATGTTTATCATTACTAGCCCTCATGAAGACTCAAATTAAAACACATTCAGATAACACGTGACACCAGTTAGAACGGCCCAAATCAGCAAGATAGGAATCAACATGTGTTTGAGAGGATGTGGAGAAAGGGAAACCCATCTCTCAACTCTGCTCCAGGAAGTCTCCTCTGCACTGGTGCCCCTAGGTGGGTCGTGTCATCTCTCCCATTTTCCAGGTGTCCGCATCATATCCCGAGCAAGAAAGGGCCCATGACCACGGGGACAAGGGCGTTCCTCAGGGCTGCCCAACGCCAGCCAATTCTCAGGAGCATTCTGTCCAAATCGATCCCAGTTTGGGAAGAACGCTCTTGAGATTTGGCTGGACAGCACCCAACGAACTCTCTTCTGGTGCCGCACGTCTGCATGACCGACTCCTGGGCATGGCCCGGCATCATGAGCGATCATGTCCGAACCCCACCAGAATGTTCAAGTGTTAATACAAAACTGTCAGGCCCCGGTATTCCAAGGCCTCCTGCTCCTCAGCTTCTGGTGGTCCCTTCCCTTGTACTGTCCCATGGAGCCGGGCCTGCCCTGAGTCCCAGGCACAAGCCCTCACCTTCTTCCTCAACTCAGGACCTGGTAATAGGTGCTCAATTCTTTTTTCCCAACTTCCTGCCTCAAGGGGCCTGTCCCTAAGGCCTCCAACTGGGGAAACCTGACTCCTGCAGCCACTCCTCCCCCTCCCACCCCTGCATCAATGGTGATTTTTGGCACTTCAGACAAGCCTCGGAGCAAGAGAAACCTGCATGCCCACTCTGAGGTCAACCCCATTCTTGGGCACTGCAGCCACCTGAAAAGTCGGAGGCACATGCCCGGCAGCAACCCGTGCCACAACTCTGCTCCAGGAATGCTCCCCTTCGCTGGGGACCCCGGGTGGGCACCTCTTCTTGCCGCGTTTTCTGAGCTGGATAGGTTTGGGCAGAACGCTCGTGAGAATTGGCCAGAAAACGCCTGGAGAACTCACTGCGGGTGCCGCACATGTGCTGGACTGCTTTCCCGGGCCTGGCCCGGCATTGCAAGTGAACCCCACCAGGAAGCCCTCCACGAGGCAGGCTGCGGCGAGGCAGACGCCTGCTGATAATCGGCCTTCAGGGTACCCTCACTGGCACTGTCCCATCGGGCCGGGCCCGCCACAAGGTCCATGCTCGAACCCTCACCTGCTTCCCCAGCCCTCTGATTTCGGGGTCCTGTTCCTCGGGGCCTCCATCTGGGGAACCCTGAGACCCGCGGCCATGCCTCCTACTTCCACCCTGGCACCAATGGTGCCTTTCACTGCTTGGGACAAGCCTCGGAACGAGAGAAATCTGCATGCCCCTACTGAAGTCAGCCCCATCTTTGGGTGCCCAGGGGCCAAAAGCTTGGAGACCCATGCCCAGTTGCCACAAGTCCCTCAACTCTGCTCTGGGAATGCTCCCCTGCGCCGGGGCTCCCAGGTGGGCAGCGTCGTCTTGGCGCATTTTCCAGGCAGCCGCAACATTCCCCGTGCGAGAAAGGGCCCTGGGCCACAGGGAGCAGGTCGGTCCGCAGGGGTGCCAAAAGCCAGCCAATTTTCACAAGCGTTCTGCCCAAACTGATCCAGGTTTGGGCAGAACGCTCGTGAGAACTGGACAGAAAATACGTGGCGAACTTTCTTCGGGCGCCACACGTCTGCAGGGCCGTTCCCCTGGGCCTGGCCCGGCATCGCGAGCGCTCGCGCCCGAACCCCACCAAAAAGCCCTCCGCAGGCAGACTGTGGCAAGGCCAACACCTCCTGCTACTGGGCCTGTGGGGGTCCCCTTGCTGGCGCTGTCCCATGGTGCCGGGCCAGTCGTGACGCCCGGGCTCGAACCCTCACCTGCTTCCGAAGCCTTCCGCTTCAGGGTTCCTGTCCCTGGGGGCCTTCATTTGGGGAAACCTGAGTCCCGCGCCATGCATCCCCATCCCACCACGGCAGCAACGGTGCCTTTCAGCACTTCGGACAAGCCTCGAGGCGAGAGAAACCTGCGTGCCCCCACTGAGGTCAGCCCCATCCTTGGGAGCCCCAGGTGCCCGAAAAGTCGGAGGTGCACGTGTGGATGCCAAACGTCCCTCAACTCTGCTCCGGGAACGCTCACCTTTGCCGGGGCTCCCGGGTGGGCCGCGTCGTCTCGGTGCATTTTCCAGGCTCGAACCCGCGTCTGCTTCCCCTATTTCCGCTTCCAGGATCCTGTCCCTCCTGCCATCCATATCGGGAGCCCTGAGCTCGCGGCCACTCATCTCCCTCCGACTCTGGTGCCAATTATGCCTTTCGATGCTTCGGACAACCCTCAGAACGAGATATACCTGTGTGCCCACACTGAGGTAAGCCCCATCCTTGGGCGCCCCATTCGCCCGAAAATCTGGAGGCACACGCCCGGCCGCCAACCGTCCTGCAACTCTGCTCCAGGAACTCTCCCCTGCCCCAGAGACCCCTGTCGGCCGGGTCATCCCATTGCGTTTTCCGGGAGCCCACCCCATGTGCCGGGCGAGAGGAACCTTGGCCACGGGGAGCAGGGCGGTCCGCAGGGCTGCCCAATGCCGGCCAATTCTAACAAGCATTCTGCCCAAAACAATCCAAGTTTGGGCAGAACCCTCATGAGAATTGGCCTGAAAACGCCCGTCGAACTTGCTTCGGGCTCCGCATGTATGCTGAGCCGCCCTTCCCGGGCCTGGCCTGGCATCTCGAGGGCTCTTGCCCGAACCCCGCCAGGAAGTCCTCTGCGAGGCAGGCTGCAGCAAGGCCGATGCTTCCTGCTCCTTGGCCAGCGGGGTCCCCTCCCTGGCGCTGTCTCATGGGGCTGGGCCCGCCCCGAGGCCCGGTGTCGAAACCTCGACTATTCACCAACCTTCCGCTTTCATGGTCCTGTCCCTCGGGGCCTCTAATTGGGGAATCCTGAGATCCGTGGCGACGCTACCCCTTCCCACCCCGGTAACAATGGTGCTCTTCGGCACTTCGGAAAAGACTCGGAGCGAGAGGAACCTGCCTGACCCCACTGATGTCAGCCACATCCTTGGGCACTCCAGCCGCCAGAAAAGTCGGAGACGCATGCCCGGCCGCCACCCGTCCCTCAACTCTGCTCCGGGTACGCTCCCCTGCGCCGAGGACTCCAGGTGGGCCATGTCGTCTCGGCACATTTTCCGGGCAGCTGCACCATACCCCCAGCGAGAAACGCCCTTGGCAACAGGGATCAGGGCAGTCTGCAAGGCTGCAAACGCCAGCCAATTCTCATGAGTGTTCTGCCCAAATAGATCCTGATTTGGGCAGAACGCTCGTGAGAACTGGTCAGAAAACGCTCTGCAAACACGCTTTGGGTACCGCAAGTCTGCAGGGCCGCCCCCCGGGCCAGGCCCGGCATTGCGAGCGCTTGCGCCTGAACCCCACCAAGAAGCCCGCCGCGAGGCAGGCTGTGGCGAAGCCGAAGCCTCTTGCTACTAATCCTGCGGGGGTCCCCTCCATTGCGCAGTCCCATGGGGCCGGGCCGGTCCCGAGGCCCCGGCTATAACCCTCCCCTACTTAACCAGCCATCCACTTTCGGGGTCCTGCCCCTCGGGGCCTCAATCTGGGGAACCCTGAGTCCCATGGCCATGCCTCCCCCTCCCACCCCGGCAACAGCGATGCCTTTTCGTGCTTCAGACAAGCCTCGGAGCAAGAGAAACCTGCATTCCCCCCTGAAGTCAGCCCCATCCTTGGGCGCCCCAGCCACCCGAAATGTCAGAGGCGCAAGCCCGCCCACAATCCGTCTCTCAACTCTGCTCCAGGAACGCTCCCCTGTGCCAGGGACCATGGGTGGGCCGCATCATCTCGGCACATTTTCCGGGTGGCAGCCCCAAGCTCCGGGCGAGAAAGGGCCCTGGGCCACGGGGAGCAGGGCGGTCCGGAGGGCCGCCCAATGCTGGCCAATTCTCACGAGCGTTCTGCCCAAACCAATCCTGGATTAGGCAGAACGCTCGAAAGACTTGGACGGATTACGTCCGGTGAACTCTTACCGGACTCCGCACGTCTTCAGGGCCGCCCTCCAGGCGAGGCCTCGCGAGTGCTCGTGCCCGAACCCTGCCAGGAAGCCCTCTGTGAGGCAGGCTGCGGGGAAGCTGACGCCTGCTAGGCCTCGGCCTATGGGGGGTCCCCTCCCTGGCGCTGTCCCATGGGGCCTGGCCTGAACCGAGGCCCGGGCTCAAACCCTCGCCCTTTTGACCAGACTTCCGCTTTCGGGGTCCTGTACTTCGGGGCATCTATCTGGGGAACACTGAGTCCGCGGCCACGCCTCCCTTTCCCACCACGGCGCATATGGTGCTTTTCAGCGCTTTGGACAAGCCTCAGAGCAAGGGAAACCTGCGTTCCCCCACTGAGGTCAGCCCCATCCTTGGGCACCCCTGTCTCCTGAATAGAGAAAGTCGCACTGCTGGCTGCCACCCGTCCCTCAGCTCCTCTCTGGGAATGCTCCCCTGCCCCTGAGTATTGGCGCTTTTTCTTTTGGACGCCACCTGCCACGATTTTTAAGCGACCTTGGCCACTGGGGTCACGGCGGTCCTCAGGGCCACTTAATTACACCCAATTCCCACGAGCGTCCTCTCCATGTTGATCTCGGGTTGGAGCAGAACCAGCCTGGTCTCTCTTGTAAACCACCTCTACCTTCGTTGTTTTCCATGCCCACAAACCCAGATTCTGCCGTGCTGCAAGATCCATTTCCAGAAGTAAACGTGGAAGGGAGCCCTCTCGGCATTGGCAGATAGGTGCAGCCATTGCCCATGTCCATCAACCGAACCCTAAGTCGTGTTTTCAAGTTTCCTTCAACAGGGGCCTGTCTCGCAAACTCTCTGGCTTGGGAAACCTGAAGTCACACCGTAGGAGGCCGCCAGCCACCTAGCAGGTCACCAGTCTGTTTGGAGCTGCACGGGGCCATCAGAGCAAGTGAAAAATGCCGTGTCCCCATGAGTTCTCACCCACGTTCTGGTGCCCCCGCAGCATGATGCTCCACCTGACCACCATCCTCATCTCGACTCCTCGGGGTTCCAACCTCCAGATCAGCAGTTTGGATTTGCAACACCCCTACCTCAGCTCTCTTCAGGGACCCCTGTCAGCTCTAGGCAGACCTGGAACTCCCCTGCCTGCCAAAAACACTGGGTTCTCCTCTCCTTCTTCTCAATGGACGTCGGTCCAAGGCTTCCTTGACAAAGGGGGAAGGCAACCTCTTGACTGCTTCACACCTCCTTTCCTCTTCTTTCTTATTTCTCTCCACTTAACTTTGTACCTGGGCGAACTGCAAGGAACATATCCATGGAACATGGACATGCTCTGACATCTGAAACTTCCTAACAGCTTTCTGAGGGTGCTTTATGCAAACAGAATCTAGTGGATCGTAACACAGTATGTTTGCTAATGATCATCAAGACAACAAGAGAGCGAAAATCACTCCATTTTTACCTCCGTCTTCATGAAGTAGAACACGGTCTTCTTCTTTCCTTCCTTCACTTCCATTCCAATTCCTTTCCATGCAGTGTTCGTTCTGATGCTTCAGGGATAGGATTTCAGGATTCCCCGCCTGCACAGAACACCCAGAGCTCCTCACAACGACTGCCCTCCCTAGGATCCATCACCCATTGAATCCTTCCCCTACACACCCCTGCTCTCTAGCTACCTTCGGTTGGTCCTCTATGCTGGAGTCTCTTTCCTCACTGACATCTCTTTCTACCCCTACTATGTTCATGTTTTCTTTCTGATATTCCATAAATGGCAAATGATAGGCTATTGGTCATTTCTTACGATATGGCTTAGCTAAATCCACTCTAGATCCATCCACATCCTCGCTAATGGTAAGATTACATTCTTTCTGAACCTGGCTCCTATTCCAGTGAGAATATGTGGGATATTAGATGTCTACATTCATATATATATATATATATATATATATATATATATATATCGGTCATCAGCAAATGGACATTGGTACGCCCTCCATCATTCACCATGGTTGATAATGCTGCTGTCCATATCACTGTGCTTGTACCCCATTGGTTCTGAATTTTTGTGCCCTTGAGGGAAATTCTTAGGAGGGCAACGGCTGTTTCCTAGGGTTGTACTCTTTTTAGCATTCAGAGGAAACAATGTGCTCTTTTCCAGAGGAGCTGCAAGAACCCGCATGCCCACCGACACTACAGAAGTGTTCCTCCTGATGCATAACCTTCCCTGCCAGCAATTTTCTAAGGAGGAAACAGCAAACATGGGGGATAATATGACTCAGACAGCGTCTGGCAAGCAGCCCCAAAAAATCACCCCAGGTTTCCTGACGCCATGCCGTGGGAAGACATCAGAATGCCTCTATCCAGGGAAATTCCCAAACTCCCCTTCTGACTTCAGCACCCATGTTACTACAGAGAAAGGATGCCATGGCCAACTCTCAAGAGGCTCCACTGAGTGAAAGTAGAAAGTCAAGCTTCCCTTTTTAATCCTCCAAGGCTCCTTGGAATCCTTTTGAATGTTCCCTCTGCCCTCCTAGGAACTCTTCGGATAAAAAAGACAAATCCATTAGGATCCATCCCGTTGGACAATGGAGAAGCCATCCCCCAAGCATCTATCTGACCACAAACAGCCACATCCCTCTAGATGCTGGCCATTCTACCATACCCTAGGACCCATGGAATCAACCTTGTTCAAAAAAGGAATGCATTATATGTCCCAAACACACCGAGTTCATTTCAACTTCCTGTTTAAATCCAAGGGATTGCCTAGGAAAGAGATGTTCCAAATACGTCTGGGAGCCAGAAAAAAGCAGAGAAAATGAGATCCCCTGCCAGGTGCTCTCTGCAAGGAAACTAAGGGACCCTAGCACCTACCTCCATGGCTGACAGCTATGTTCATGGAACTTTTTGTCTCCCCTGGAGGTGAGAGAAGACCCAGGATGTTTGGGGTGAATGAGAACTTTGACCTCCCTTGTTGGCATGGATGTGACACTGGTGCCCACTGGCCTGCTGTTTTCTCTGAATGCCAACATCCTGGGACAAGCTGCAGGGTGGATTCAGACGCTGATTTCCAGACTGTAGGTCTCGTGGAGCCAGAGCGAAGAAGGGTTGTCAGGTGCGGATATGGAGGCACCTCCCACGTAAAGCCTACAACCTGCTCCGATTCCTGGGAGAAGGAGAGACACATGCTTGTTTCTTAAGTGGTCATCCACTTCCTTCTCAAGCCGGCCCATACCAATGTCCTTTCTGGAGAAGCAAATAGACTCTTCCAAACAAACACTCCACCCCTCAGTTCCAAAGGCACCATGGGTTGAATTGGGTTCCCCGGTCTCCAGTCCCCAACCAGAAGGGCCCTCCTGACAGCACATTCCCATCAACGTGGGGCAACGGGTCACAGTACTGACTGAGTGGGGGCCTAACTCCAGCAATTCTTACCACCATTTCTGAGTATGGGGAAACAGAGGCTTCAGCTCAACACTCTGTCCAGGAACAATAAGCATCTATACCTCACGTTTCCTGCAGCCCCTCACCACTGCTCATAGAACCACTATGCTGCACAGTCAGATCTTCTGGTGTGTTGGCCATGGTAGATCGCTAGGGGCAAGCAGCATTGCACCCTAATGAGCTCTAGGAACCACAACTCACCACGCAGTCCTGTGGCATGAATCGGTACTGCCGATCATACCACAGACCCCTAAGGGAGCTCCAAAAAGCCTCTGTATGTCTAAAGCCACATGAACTCTGTTCCTGCAGTTTGGAACCTCTAGGCCAACCCGACGAATCCATAGGCCACCAAAGCGGAACCGGCGAGGCCGACAACTCTACCTCCTAGGCCTGCGGTGCTCCCCTCCTTGGCCCTGTCCAATTGATCTGGTCCAGCCTAGAGCAATCTATCCTTTTAATGCCCTTCTGATCAAAATTCCACCGGTATCTTTCAAAGAGTTGGAGCAAACACAAGCGAAAATTGATGTGGAATCAGAAGAGAACACCTAGCTAAGGAAATGCCGAAAAGAAGAACATAACTGGGAGCATCACGTTGCCTGTTTTCAAGGGTTACTACAAAGCTGTGATCACCAAGACAGCATGGGACTAGCATCAAAACAGACCCATAGGCCAGTGGAACAGAGTAGAGAGCTCAGATATGGACCAACAGCTCTACAGTCAAATAGTTTTCAAACAAAGTAGGAAAAAAATATACAGAGGAAAACAGACAGTCTCGTCAATAAATGGTGCTGTGAAAATGGGGACAGCTATGTGTAGATTAATGAAACTCGACCATTCTCTGACACCATATGCAAAGAGAAACTCATAATTGATAAAAGACCTCAAAATGAGAAGGAATCCATCAGAATCTTGGAGAACATACTCAGTAACCTCTTCAACATTGCCAACAACATCTTCTTTCGAGATATGTCTCCAAAGGCAAAGGAAACAAAAGCAAAGATGAACTTTTAGGATGTCCTCAAGATCCAAAGCTTCTGAATAGCAAAGCAAACAGTCAACAAAACAAATGGGCAATCTACGGAATTCGAGTAGATATTTGCAAATGACAGGACAAACAAAGGCTGATATCTAGGATCTAAAAGAACACCTCAAACTCAACACACAGAAAACAGATAATAATATCAAAAATGGACAGAAGATATAAAAAGACACTTCTCCAAACAAGACATAAAAATGGCTAGCAGAAACATGAAAAAATTCTCACCATCACTAGCAGTTAGGGAGATGAAAACTAAAATGACCTTGAGAAAGCACCTGATACCCGTTAGAACAGCCAAAATCTGCAAGACAGGAAACAACATGTGTTGGAGGGGATGTGGAGAAAGGGAAATCCTCTTACACTGTTGGTGGGAATGCAAGTTGGTGCAGCCTCTTTGGATAACAGTGTGGAGATTCCTCAAGAAATTAAAAATAGAACTTCCCTATGACCCTGCAATCACACTGCTAGGTATTTACCTCAAATATACAGATGGAGTGAAAAGAAGGGCCATCTATAACCTAATGTTTAGAGCAGCAATGGCCACGATTTCCAAACTGTGGAAAGAACCAAGATGCCCTTCAACGGAAGAATGGATAAGGAAGATGTGGTCTATATACTCTATGTAGCATTATGCCTCAATTCAGAAAGGATGAATACCCAACTTTGTTAGCAACATGGACGGGACTGGAAAAGATTCTGCTGAGTTAAATAAATAAAGCAGTGAGCGGCAATAATCATACGGTTTCATTTATGTGTGGAGTGTAAGAAAGAGAATGGAGGACAAGGGGAAATGTAGAGAAGGGAGCGGAGGGAAATTGGAAGGGGAAAAAACCATGAGAGACAATGGTCTCTGACAAAGAACCAGAGGGCTTTGAAAGAGCGGGGGGGGGGGAAGGTTGGGGGTAACATGTGGAGGGTAATAGAGAGGGCACGGATTGCATGGAGGACTGGGTGTGGGGCTAAAACAATGAATACGGTAACACTGAAAAGAAATTGGAAAAAAATAAAACAATATATGCCAATAAGCTAAATGACCTAGGTGAAATAGATGCATTCCCAGAAAACTGTACAATCCCAAAACTGAACCAGGAAAAAATGTACAACCTGAATGGACCGTTATCCAGTAAAGAGATAAATGCAGTGATCAAAAACCTCCCAAAAGACAAGACTCCGTGACCTGAAGGACGCCATAGCGAATTCTACCAATCTTTAAGAAAAGAACTAACACCTCTTCTCCCAAAGCTCTTTCCAAAATTTGTAGCAGAAGGAAAACTTCCAGACACTTTGTATGAAGCCAGTATTACCCTGATCCACAAACCAGGCAAAGACCTCACCAAAAAGGCGAATTTAAAACAAATATCCCTGATGAATATGGATGATAAGATTCTCAGCAAGATTCTAGCTCCTAGGAACCTACAGTACATTAAACAGTCATTCCACCAAGACCGAGTAAGATCTATCCCTGGGTTGCAAGGTTGGTTCAACATTCGCAAATCAATCAATGTAATAGAACCAATTAAGAATTGAAGAGAGAAGACCCAACCGCTCCTCTCAATTGGTGAAAAAACAGCATTTGACAAAATCCAGCAACCGCTCCTGAATAAAACGGTGCAAAGTATAGGGATAGAGGGAATATTCGTCAACTTCATAAAATGTTTCTATGAAAAACCCACAGTGAATACCATCCTCAAAGGGTAAAAGATAACAGCATTCGCTTTGAAATCAGGAATATGAAAAGGATGCCCACTCTCACCACTCTTGTTCAACATAGGATGTGAAGTCCTAGCAACAGCAATCAGACAACAAAAAGAAATAAAAGGTATACAGTTGGCAACGAAGGAGTCAAACTCTCTCTCCTCAAACATGACATAATTGTTATGGAAAACCCAAAAGTCTCTGCCCTCAAACTACCAGAACGTATACAGGACTTCAATAATGTGGCAGGATACAAAATCTTAGTGCAGAAATCAGTGGCTTTCTTCTACATTATCAATAAAAATAAAGAAAGGGAAATTATAGAATCAATTCCATTTACTACAGCACCCAAACCATAGGATACCTGGGAATAAACTCAACCAAAGAGTTAAAAGATTTGTACTCGAGGAACTAGAGAACACTCATGAAAGAAATGCAAGAAAACCAAAAAGAAGGGAAACCATTGCATTCTCATGGAGCAGAAGAATAAACATTGTGAAAATGTCTATAATGCTCTGAGCCATTGATCCATTTAATGCCATTGCAAAAAAAAAAAAATTCCCCCGGTATCTTTCAAAGAGCTGCAACAAACACATGCCTAAAATTTGTGTGGAATCAGAAGCGACCCCATATTGCTAAGAATTGCTGAGTAGATAAACAAAATGGGAGCAAAAAGTTGCCTGATTTCAAGAGTTACTATGAAGCTGTGATCACCAAGACAGCATGGGACGGGCATAAAAACAGACACATAGACCAGTGGAACACAATAGAGAGGTCAGATATGTACCATCAACTCTATGGCCAAATATCTTCAAGAAAACAGGAAAAAATATAAAGTGGAAAAAAAAGTCTCTTCAATAAATGGTGCAGGAAAAACTGGACAGCTTGATGTAGAAGAATGAAACTCGACCATCCTCTTACACCATACACAAAGATAAAATTATAATGGATAAAAGACCTCTATGTGCGGCAGGAATACATCAGAATCCTAGAGGAGAACATAGGCAGTAATCTCTTCGATATCAGCCACAGCCACACGTCTTTCAAGATATGTCTCCAAAGGCAAAGGAAACAAAAGTCAAAATAAACTTTGGGGACTTCATCAAAATCAGATATTTGCAAATGACAGTACAGACAAAAGGTTGATATCCAGGATCTATGAAGATCACCTCAAACTCAAAGCACACAAAACAGATAATCATATCAAAAATGGGCAGAAGATATGAACAGACACTTTTCCAATGAAGACATACAAATGGCTATCAGACACCTGAAGAAATGTTCATCATCACTAGGCATCAAGGAGATTCAAATGAAAACCACATTAAGATGTCACCTTACACCAGTTAGAATGACCTAAAAAAGCAAGACGGGAAACAACATGTGAGGATGTGGAGAAAGGGGAATATCTTAACTGTGGATGGGAATGCAAGTTGGTGCAGCCTCTTTAGAGAAGAGTGTGGAGATTCCTCAAGAAATTAAAATAGAACTTCCCTATAACCCTGCAATTAAACACTTGGAATTTACCCCAAAAATTGAGATGGCGTGAAAAGAAGGGCCGTCTGTAACCCAAATTTATAGCAGCAATGGCCACACTTGCCAAACTGTGGAAAGGACCAAGATGCCCTTCAATGGAAGAATGGATAAGGAAGATGTGGTCCATATACACTATGGAGTATTATGTCTCCATTCAGAAAAAATGAATACCCAACTTTGGTAGCAGCATGGATGGGACTGGAAGAGATTCTGGTGAGTGAAATAAATCAAGCAGAGAGAGGCAATTATCTTATGGTTTCCCTTATGTCAGGAGTGTAACAAATAGCATGGAGGACAAGGGGAGATGGAGATGAGAAGGGAGTGGAGGGAAAATGGAAGGGGAGGGAAAAATGAGAGACAATGGACTCTGAAAATGAAACTGAGGGCTTTGAAACAGCGGGTTTGGGAGGTTGGGAAAACACGTGGTGGGTAATAGAGAGGGCATTGCGTGGAGGACTGGGTGTGGTTCTAAAACAACGAAAATGGTTACACTGAAAAGAAATTGGAAAAAAAAATAAAACAATGTATGCCAATAAGCTAAGTCACCTAGGTGAAATGGATGTATTCCTAGAAAAATGTACAATCCCAAAATCGAACCAGAAAGAAATCGACAACCTGAATGGACCGTTATCCAGTAATAAGATTAAAGCAGTGATCAAAAACCTCCCAAAAGACAAGACCCCGCGACCTGAAGGATGCCATAGCGAATTCCACCAAACTTTAAGAAAAGAATTAACACCTCTTCTCCCGAAGCTCTTTCAAAAATGTGTAGCAGAAGGAAAACGTCCAGACACTTTTTATGAAGCCAGCATTACGCTGATCCACAAACCAGGCAAATATCTCACCAAAAAGGAGAATTTCAAACCAATATCACTGATGAATATGGATACTAAGATTCTCAACAAGATTCTAGCTCCTAGGAACCTACAGTACATTAAAAAGTCATTCCACCAAGACTGAGTAGGATCTATCCCTGGGTTGCAAGGTTGGTTCAACATTGGCAAATCAATCAATGTCATAGAAGCTATCAAGAAGTGAAGACAAAATAACCACATGGTCCTCTCAATTGGTGAAGAAAAAGCATTTGACTGAATCCAGCAACCACTCCTGTAAAATGCTGCAAGTTATAGGGATAGAGGGAATATTCGTCACCTTCATAAAATGTTTCTATGAAAAACCCACAGTGAATACCATCCTCAAAGGGTAAAAGCTGACACTCTTTGCTTTGAAATCAGGAACATAACAAGGATGCCCACTCTCACCGCTCTTGTTCAACATAGGATGTGAAGTTCTAGCAACAGCAATCAGACAACAAAGAAAAATAAAAGGTATCTAATTGGAAACCAAGAAGTCAAACTCTCTCTCCTCACAGATGACATACTTGATATGGAAAACCCAAAAGACTCCGTAGCCAAACTACCAGAAATCAAACAGCAATTCAATAATGTGGCAGGATCAAAATCATGATCATGATATAGAAATCAGTGGTTTTTTCTACACTATCAGTGAAAATACCGAAAGGGAAATTAGAGGATCAATTCCACTTACTACAGCTCCGAAACCACAAGATACCTGGGAATAAACCAAACCAAACAGGTAAAGGATTTGTACTTGAGATACTAAAGAACACTCATGAAAACCATTGCATTCTCATGGATCAGAATAATATTCATTGTAAATGTGTTTATACTGCTTAGAGTAATTGGTCCATTTAATGTCATTGCAATCAAAATTCCACCAGTACCTTTCAAAGAGCTGGACAAACACACGCCGTAAATTTTTGTGGAATCAGAAGCGACCCCGTATTGCTAAGAATTGCTGTAAAGAGCTCGGACAAGATGGCGGGGTAGTAGGAAGAGGCGTCTTTTCAGCTGGTACCCCAAAGTGAGCTGATTACCTACCAAAGAACTCCGATCACCCATGAAATCATCCTGAGATCAGAATTATACACGTCTGGATCTCTACAGGGGCAGAAGACGCCAGTGAGCAGGTAAAGTGGAATGGGAATGGCGGACTGATATCGGAAGATAAACAAAAGGGGGAGGGAGCCACCAGTGGCGACTGGTGGGAAAGTAATACCCCAACATGAGAGAGAGTGCCCTGCGTCTGGGGACCACCATTAACTTGGAGACTGGTTGAAAGCACTCCAAAAGAGCAAAGGATCGTGGGGGGGGGGGGGAATTGTGGGAATCAGGGCAGCTAGGGACAGGGGCTTAAGTCCCTGGTCCCAGACGGCCTCCCCGGCAGGGAGGCAGAGAGAGTGCGTCGGAGAAACCAGCTCCTGGTCCCTAAGCCGCCAGCGCCCCCCAGAGCACGTGGGTTCCGGCTCCTGTGAGGGGATGGGAGCCGCGCCAGTCTGCAGAACTCGCGCTAGCCCTACCACAAAGCTTGAGAGGTGCGCGCACGTCCCTCGAGCTCCCCTGGGTTACTGAGGCCCAGCCGGCGCTCCTTGACCCGCGCCATTGTTTCAAAGCCTAAGCCGCGCGCGCGCGAAACTCTTCCCTGGACAGAGCAGCGCAAAAGCCCAGCCTGTGGCTTACAGACCAGCGCCCCGTTCTCAGTGCCCCAGATGCGCGCCCGACCCACAGCTGCCTCTGAAAAGAGGTGCGAGCAAGCCGGCACTCCCAGCCTGGGCCGGCGGCAAAATCTCAGTGTGCGATCACTGCTTAGAATCTCTCTGGTGGTCGGGAGCTCCCAGACAGCCGCCACTGCCTTGGCTTTGGGGACCAGCAAAAGATCCTGCGCCCCCAGGGTCTGCAACTTGGAACCTGCGCTGCCAGCGGCCAAGGGGGAATTTATTCAGCTTCTGCACCCAGACTGAGGCTTCTCTCTGAGACGGAGATCAGGGTGCGGTTTGATTTCTTCTAATAGTACAAAAACCATCAAAGGCGGTCAAGGTAAGAGGGAAAAAAGTGAATAAGCAAAAAAATGCCAGAGAACAAAAGCCTGAAAAAAAACAGTTTCCCCAGAGCCCACCCCCTTGAGGGGAGCAGGGGGACTCAACTCAGGAAACATCATTGACTGACAACCCACGTGGCAGGCCCCTCCCCCAGAAAACAAACCAAGAAAGAAGAAAAAAAAAGGACTACAAGAGAACCACCACTACTTCATAGGAAAATTTGTATTATTCACTCGTTTCCACTATTCCGGTTCATATATATATATATATGATATATATATATATATATATATATATATATATATATATTATATATATATATATATCTTTAAACATAGGTAATTTTTTAACCTATTAACCATCACAGCAAGCTGTACAGTACATCAAATTCCATAATACCTTTCTAACCTTAACTTTTTGATACATACACCTATGTTTTTCTTTTGCATTTTTATTTTTTGAATTCCTTTTTTTAAAATTTTAGTTTAGTTTAGTCTAGTAAGTTCCTTTTTATTTTTATCCTCTAATATTCATATAGAGTTAACTTCAAAGTAATCCCCTTTCCCCAATCAATACTACCCCTATAGGTAAACCAATTTTTAATCCCCTTTATCTTAGGAAAGTTGAGTCCTTTAACAAAGATATCAAGATACATCCAGGAAGAATCAAAACAACCTTCCTCGCACACACTGAGAATTTATAAGAACTCTCCCATCTTCTTCCACCAGTGTTTCTGTGTTTTTTTAGTTTGTCCTGATAGCATATAAATTTTACACTTGTGGTTCTTTTTGATGAGGTTCTTTCTTTATTTGCATATATATATTTTTTTTTCTTTTCTCAACCGATACCAAAAGACTGAGATGATTCCCTGCATATTCTCAGATCACAATGCTTTGAAACTGGAGCTCGATCACAAGGAAAAGTTCCGAAGGAACTCAAACACCTGGAAGCTAAAGACCACCTTGCTTAAGAATGCTTGGATCAACCAGGAGATCAAAGAAGAACTGAAACAATTCATGGAAACCAATGAGAATGAAGACTTCGGTCCAAAACCTATGGGAAACAGCAAAGGCGGTCCTAAGGGAAAAATATATAGCCATCCAAGCCTTGCTCAAAAAAAATTGAAAAATCCAGAAAACACCAGCTGTCTCTACACCTTAAAGAACTGGAGGATCAACAACAAATCAAACCAACTCCACACATAAGAAGGGAAATCATCAAGATTAGAGCTGAGATCAATGAGGGAGAAACCAGAGATACAGTAGAACATATCAATGAAACTAGAAGCTGGTTTTTTGAAAGAATCAATAAGATCGATAAGCCACTGTCTACACTAATCCGAAAGAAAAGAGAGAAATCCCAAATTCATAAAATTATGAAAGAAAAGGGAGAGATCACAACTAACGCCAAGGAAGTAGAAACAATCAACAGAAGTTATTATGAACAGTTATATGCCAATAAGCTTAGCAACCTAGATGAAATGGATGCATTCCTGGAAAAATATAAACTACCAAAATTGAACCAGGAAGAAATCGACAACCTGAATAGACTGATATCTAATAACAAGATTGAATCAGTGATCAAAAACCTCCGAAAAAACAAGAGCCCAGGACCTGACGGATTCCCTGGGGAATTCTACCAAACCTTCCAAGAAGAAATAACACCTATTCTCCTGAAGCTGTTTCAAAAAATTGAAGCAGAAGGAAAACTTCCAGACTCTTTCTATGAAGCCAGCATTACCCTGATCCCCAAACCAGGCAAGGACCCTACCAAAAAGGAGAATTTCAGACCAATATCACTGATGAATATGGATGCTAAGATTCTCAACAAGATCCTAGCAAACAGGATGCAACAGCACATTAAAAAGATTATCCACCATGATCAGGTGGGATTCATCCCTGGGCTACAAGGATGGCTCAACATTCGCAAATCAATCAATGTGATACAACAAATTAATATGAGAAGAGAGAAGAACCACATGGTCCTCTCAATTGATGCAGAAAAAGCATTTGACAAAATCCAACATCCGTTCCTGATTAAAACGCCTCAAAGTATAGGGATAGAGGGAACATTCCTGAACCTCATCAAATCTATCTATGAAAGACCCACAGAAAATATCATCCTCAATGGGAAAAAGCTTGCAGCCTTCCCATTAAGATCAGGAGCAAGACAAGGATGCCCACTTTCACCACTCTTGTTCAACATAGTATTAGAAGTCCTAGCAACAGCAATCAGACAACAGAGAGAAATAAAAGGTATCCAAATTGGTAATGAAGAAGTCAAACTCTCTCTTCGCAGATGACATGATTCTTTATGGAAAACCCAAAAGACTCCACCCCCAAACTACTAGAACTCATACAGCAATTCAGCAACGTGGCAGGATACAAAGTCAATATGCAGAAATCAGTGGCTTTCTTATACACTAACAATGAAAATACAGAAAGGGAAATTAGAGAATCGATTCCATTTACTATAGCACCAAGAACCATAACATACCTGGGAATAAACCTAACTAAAGAGGTAAAGGATCTGTACTTGAGGAACTACAGAACACTCATGAAAGAAATTGAAGAAGACACAAATACATGGAAGACCATTCCATGCTCTTGGATCGGAAGAATAAACATTGTTTAAATGTCTATACGGCCTAGAGAAATCTATACTTTTAATGCCATTCCGATCAAATTCCACTGGCATTCTTCAAAGAGCTGGAGCAAATAATCCTAAAATTTGTATGGAATCAGAAGAGACCCTGAATCGCTAAGGAAATGTTGAAAAACAAAAATAAAGCTGGCGGCATCACCTTCCCTGATTTCAAGCTTTATTACAAAGCTGTGATCACCAAGACAGCATGGTACTGGCATAAAAACAGACACATAGACCAGTGGAACAGAGTAGAGAGCCCTGATATGGACCCTCAACTCTATGGTCAATTAATCTTCGACAAAACAGGAAAAAATATACAGTGGAAAAAAGACAGTCTCTTCAATAAATGGTGCTGGGAAAACTAGACAGTTATAGGTAGAATAATGAAACTCGACCATTCTCTTACACCGTACACAGAGATCAACTCAAAATGGATAAAAGACCTCAACGTGAGACAGGAATCCATCAGAATCTTAGAGGAGAACATAGGCAGTAATCTCTTTGATATCAGCCACAGCAACTTCTTTCAAGATACGTCTCCAAAGGCAAAGGAAACAAAAGCGAAAATAAACTTCTGGGACTTCATCAAAATCAAAAGCTTCTGCACAGCAAAGGAAACAGTCAAAAAAACAAAGAGGCAACCCACGGAATGGGAGAAGATATTTGCAAATGACAGTACAGAAAAAGGTTGATATCCAGGATCTATAATGAACTCCTCAAACTCAACCCACACGAAACAGACAAACACATCAAAAAATGGGCAGAAGATATGAACAGACACTTCTCCAATCAAGACATACAAATGGCTATCAGACACATGAAAAAATGTTCATCATCATTAGCCCTCAGGGAGATTCATATTAAAACCACATTGAGATATCACCTTACACCAGTTAGAATGGCCAAAATTAACAAAACAGGAAACAACATGTGTTGGAGAGGATGTGGAGAAAGGGGAACCCTCTTCCACTGTTGGTGGGAATGCAAGTTGGTGCAGCCTCTTTGGAGAACAGTGTGGAGATTCCTCAAGAAATTAAAAATAGAGCTTCCCTACGACCCTGCAATTGCACTCCTGGGTATTTACCCCAAAGACACAGATGTCGTGAAAAGAAGGGCCATCTGTACCCCAATGTTTATAGCAGCAATGGCCACAGTCGCCAAACTATGGAAAGAACCAAGATGCCCTTCAACGGAAGAATGGATAAGGAAGATGTGGTCCATATACACTATGGAGTATTATGCTTCCATCAGAAAGGATGAATACCCAACTTTTGTAGCAACATGGACGGGACTGGAAGAGATTATGCTAAGTGAAATAAGTCAAGCAGAGAGAGTCAATTATCATATGATTTCACTTATATGTGGAGCATAACAAATAGCATGGAGGACAAGGGGCGTTAGAGAGGAGTAGGGAGTTTGGGTAAATTGGAAGGGGAGGTGAACCATGAGAGACTATGGACTCTGAAAAACAGTCTGAGGGGTTTGAAGTGGCGGGGGGGATGGGAGGTTGGGGTACCAGGTGGTGGGTATTATAGAGGGCACAGCTTGCATGGAGCACTGGGTGTGGTGAAAAAATAATGAATAATGTTTTTCTGAAAATAAATAAATTTCAAGAGATTATACCTACAATTATAATTTCTCAATTTGACTATCAGGTGTCGTGATGTTTTTTTGGAGTGTATAATCTTGGGTGGAGACCGTTCAGCCTCTAGTACATGAACGCTGGTTTCATTCGCGAGATTCGGAAAATTTTCATGAAGGACTTGTTCCACGATATCTTCTAGACTTCTTTCTTTCTCCTCCCCTTCAGGAATTCCAATAATTCTGACGTTGGAACGCTTCATAGCATCATTTATTTCCCTGATTCTGCTTTCGTGGGATCTAAGCTGTTTGTTCCAGGCTTCCTCCTGATCCTTTCTCTCTATCTGTTTGTCTTCCAGATCACTAATTCTATCTTCTGTCTCAGTTACCCTAGCTTTGAGAGAGTTTAGATTAGATTGGAACTCATTGAGAGCATTGTGGACCTCCTCCCTGGTAGCTTTAAGCTCCGCCCTAACATTGTGAACATCCTGTCTGGTCACTTTCAGTTCCGCCCTAATCAATTCTGTTTGGTCATCCATGGCTTTCTCCAACCTAGCTATTGCCTGGATAATTGTTAGCCTGAATTCTCTTTCCGACATATTGTCTATGTTGATAGCCGTTAGCTCTGTTGCAGAAGGTCCATCTTCTGTATTTTTCTTCTGTTTGGCATTCCTCCTCCTAGTCATTTTGGTGGGAGAAGACTGAACAGATGTAGCTGGATGTATCCACTCTGGTGCAGTCAAGGTGCACCCTGGAACACTTCCTGATCTCCGTCTCAGAGAGAAGCCTCAGTCTGGGTGCAGAAGCTGAATAAATTCCCCCTTGGACGCTGGCAGTGCAGGTTCCACTTTGCAGACCCTGGGGGCGCAGGATCTTTTGCTGGTCCCCAAAGCCAAGGCAGTGGCGGCTGTCTAGGAGCTCCTGACTGCCAGAGAGGTTCCAAGCAGCGATCGCACACTGAGATTTTGCCGCCGGCCTGGGCTGGGAGTGCCCGGCTTGCGCGCACCTCTTTTCAGAGGCGGCTGTGGGTCGGGCGCGCGTCTGGGGCACTGATAATGGGGCGCTGGTCCGTAAGCCGCAGGCTGGGCTTTTGCGCGCCTCTGTCTGGGTAAGAGTTTCGTGCATGCGCGGCTTAGACTTTGAAACAATTGCGCAGGTCAAGAAGCGCCCCCGGGCCTTAGTGACCCAGGAGAGCTCGATGGACGTGCACGCACCTCTCAAGCTTTGTGGTAGGGCTAGCGCGTGTTCTGCAGACTGGTGCAGCTCCCATCCCCTCACAGGAGCCGGAACCCACGCGCTCTGGGGCGCACTGGCGGCTTAGGGACCAGGAGCTGGTTTCTCTGCCGCACTCTGTCTGCCTCCACGCCAGGGAGGCCGTCTGGGACCAGGGACTTAAGCCCCTGTCCCTAGCCGCCCTGATTCCCACAATTTCCCCCCACAATCCTTTGCTCTTTTGGAGTGCTTTCAACCAGTCTCCAAGTTAATGCTGGTCCCCAGACGTAGGGCACTCTCGCTTGTATTGGGGTATTACTTTCCCACCGGTCGCCTCTGGTGGCTCCCTCCCCCTTTTGTTTATCTTCTGATATCAGTCTGCTGTTCCCATTCCACTTTACCTGCTCAGTGGCGTCTTCTGCCCCTGTAGAGATCCAGATGTGTATAATTCTGATCTCAGGCTGATTTCATGGGTGTTCGGAGTTCTTTGGTAGGTAATCAGCTCACTTTGGGGTACCAGCTGAAAAGACGCCTCTTCCTAGTATCCTGCCATCTTGTCCCCCATTTAATGGCATTTCAATCAAAATTCCACCAGTATCTTTCAAAGAGCTGGAACAAACACACACCTAAAATTTATGTGGAATCAGAAGCGACCCCGTATTGCTAAGAATTGCTGAAAAGACAAAAAAAAAAAAAAAACTATGAGCACACGTTGCCTGATTTCAAGGGTTACTATGAAGCTGTGATCATCATACAGCATGGGACGGGCATAAAAACAGACCCATAGACCAGTGGAACACAGTAGAGAGCTCAGATATGGACCAACAACTCTATGGCCAAATAATCTTCAAGAAAGCACGAAAAAATATACAGTGGAAAAAAGACAGGCTCTTCAATAACTGGTGCAGGGAAAACTGGGCAGCTCGATGTAGAAGACTGAAACTCAACCATCCTCTTACACCATACAAAAAAAACACATAATGGTTAAAAGACCCCTTACACCATACACAAAGAAAAACACATAATGGGTAAAAGACCTCAATGTGAGAGAGGAATCCATCAGAATACTAGCGGAGATTATAGGCATAATCTCTTCGATATCAGCCACAGCGACTTCTTTCAAGATATGTCTCAAAATCCAAAGAAAGCAAAAGCCAAAATAAACTTCGAGGACTTCATCAAATTCAAAAGCTTCTGCGCTGCATTGGAAATAGTCAAGAAAGCAAAGAGGCAACCCACAGAATGCGATAAGATATTTGCAAATGACAGGACAGACAAAAGGTTGATATCCAGGATCTAGAAAGAACTCATCAAGCTCTACACACACAATACAGATAAGCATATCAAAAAATAGGCAGAAGATATTAAGAGACACTTCTCCAATGAAGACACCTTGTTGAAGAGGATGTGGAGAAAGGGGAATCCTCGTCCAGCTTTCGGTGCTTCAGACAACCCTCAGAGCGAGATCGACCTGCGTGCCCACAGTGAGGTCAGCTCCATCCTTGGGCGCCCCATCCGTCCGAAATGGAGTCACATGCCCGGCCGCCACGTGTCCTTCAACTCTGCTCCGGGAACACTCCTCTGCACTGGGGCCTCTGGGTGGGCCGCGTCATTTCCACACATTTTCCAGCCGGCCGCCCCATACCACAGAGAGAAAGGGCCCTGGGCCACTGAGAGCAGGGCAGTCCGCAGGGCTGGACAACGCCGGCCAATTCTCCGTTTGTTCTTCCCAAACCGATCCCGGTTTGGGCAGAACGCTCATGAGAATTGGCCGGAAAATGCCCGGCGAAATCGCTTCGGGCGCCACGTCTTCACCGAAGACCCCCCTGGGCCAGGCCCTGCATCGCACGTGCTCACGCCCGAACCTCGCCAGGAAGCCCTCCCCGAGGCAGGCTTTGGCATGGCCAACGCCTCCTGCTACTTGGCCTGCAGGGTTCCCCTCCTTGGCGCCGTCACATGGGCCCAGGGCTGCCCTGAGACTCGGGCTCGAAATTTCGCCTGCTTCCCAGCCTTCTGCTTCCGGGGTCCTGTCCCTCAGTGCCTCCATCTGGGGAAACCTGATTCCAGCAGCCACGCCTCCTCTTTCCACCCCAGCACCAACAGTGCATTTTGGCCCTTCAGGACAAGCCTCGGAGCGAGAGAAACCTGGATGACCCAACCGAGGACATCCCCAGCTTTGGGCACACCATCAGACCTAAAAGACGGGGGCACATGCTCAGCTGCCACCCGTCCTTCAACTCTGCTCCAGTAACGCTCTCTTGCGCCGGAGGTCCCACGTGAGCCACGTCGTTTCCGCACATTTTCTGGTTTGCCACCCCATGACCCGGGGGAGAAAGGGCTCTGGGAGACGAAGAGCAGGGCGGGAAGCAGGGCTGCCCAACGCCGGCCAATTCTCACGAACGTTCTGCCCAAACCGATCGTGGTTTCGGCAGAACGCTCGTGAGAATTGGCCAGAAACTCCCGGCGAACTCGCTTCGGACGTCCCATGTCTTCATGGCCGCCACCCTCCCGGGCCTGGTGTGGCATTGCGAGCAATCATGCACGAACAAGCCCAGGAAGTCCTCCGCGAGGCAGGCTGGGGCGTGGACGATGCCTCCCGAGAATCCTCGCCCTGCGGTGTCCCCTCCCTTGCGCTGTCCCATGGGGCCGGGCCCGCCACGAAGCCCGGCCTCGAAATTTCACCTGCTTCCAGCCGTCCGCTTCTGGGGTCCAGTGCCTAGGTGCCTCCATCTGGGGAAACCTGAGTCCCACGGCCACGTATCCCCGTCCCACAGCGGCGCCAATGGTGCCTTTCCGAGCTTCGGACAACCCTAAGGGCGAAAGCAACCTGCATACCCCAACTGAGGTCAGCCCCATTCTTGGGCGCCCCATTTGACCTAAAGACAGAGGCTTACTCCCAGCCGCCACCTGTCCTTCAAATCTGCTCTGAGTATGCTCCCCTGCGCCTGCACCCCAGGGTGGTCCGCCTCATTTCCGCGCGTTTTCCAGGCAGCCGCACCATGCCTGGGTGAGAAAGGGCACTTGGCCACGGAGAACAAGGCGGTCCGCAGGGCTGCCGAATGCCAGCGAATTTTCACGAACGTTCTGCACAAAATGATCCCGGTTTGGGCAGAAAACTTCTGAGAATTGGCCAGAAAACGACCAGCGAACTCGCTTCTGGTGCCGAAGGTGTGCAGGCCCGCCCCCCGGGCCTGGCCCGGCATCGTGAGCGCTCGCACACGAACCTAGCCAGGAAGCAATCCACGAGGCAGGCTGCGGAAAGGCTGACACCTCCTGATCCTTGGTCTGCGGGGGTCCCCTCCTTGGTACTGTCCCATGGGTCAAGGGCTGCCGCGAGACTCGGGCTCGAAATTTCGCCTTCTTCCCAGCCTTCCGCGTCCGAGGTCCTGTCCCTCGGTGCCTCCATCTGGGGAAACATAGGTCCCATGGCCACGCCTCCCCCTACTACCCCGGGGCCAAAGGTGCATTTCGGCACTTCGGACAAGCCTTGGAGCGAGAGAAACCTGCTTGACCCAAATGAGGACAGCCCCATCATTTGGCACCCCTTCAGCCTGAAAGGACGGAGGCGAACGACTTGCCGCCACCCGTCCTTCAACTCTGCTCCGGGAACTCTCCCCTGCGCTGGAGGCCCCGCCTGGGCCTCGTCGTTTTGGCGCATTTTCGGTGCTGCCGCCCCATGCCCCGGGCGAGAAACTGCCCTGGGCCAAGAGAGCTTGGCGGTAGGCAAGGCTGCCCAATGCCGGCCAATTCTCAAGAGCGTTCTGCCCAAAACGATCCCGTTTTGGGTAGAAGGCTCTTGAGAATTTGCCTGAAAACGCCCGGCGAAATCGTTTAGTGCAACCCACGTCTGCACTGGCGCCCACCTTGCCTGGCGCGGCATTGGGAGAAATCCCACACAAAACCCTTCAGGAAGCAATCCGCACTCAGGATGCGGCGAGGCCGACACTGCCTGCTCCTCGGACTGCGGGGGTCCCCTCCTGGCCGCTGTCCCATGGGGCCGTGCCTGCCACGAAGCCTGGGCTCGATATTTCACCTAACCCTAACCCTCCACTTCTGGGGTCCAGTGCCTCGTGCCTCCATCTGGGGAACCCTGAGTCCCGTGGCCACGCCTCCCCATTCCACAACGGCGCCAATGGTGCCTTTCAGCGCTTAGGACAAGCCTAAGGGCGAGAGAAACCTGCATGCCCCAACTGAGGTCAGCCCCATCTTTGGGGGCCCCATTTGCCCTAAAGATGGAGGCGTATGCCTGGCCGCCACCTGTCCTTAAACTCTGCTCCGGGAACGCTCCCCTGCACTGGCACACCAGGGTCGGCCGCCTCATTTCCGCGCGTTTTCCAGGCGGCGGCACCATGCCCTGGCCGAGAAAGGGCACTGGGCCACAGAGATCAGGGTGGTCCGCAGGTCTGCCAAACGCCGGCGAATTTTCACGAGCGTTCTGTCCAAAACGATACCGGTTTCGGCAGAACACTCTTGAGAATTGGTCAGAAAACGACCGGCGAACTCGCGTCAGGTGCCGAACGTCTGCAGGCCCACCCCAGGGCCTGGCACGGGATCGCGAGCGCTCGCGCGCGAACCTCGCCAGGAAGCACTCCACGAGGCAGGCTGCGGAAAGGCTGACGCCTCCTGATCCTTGGCCTGCGGGGTTCCCCTCTTTGGCGCTGTCCCATGGGTCCAGGGCTGCCCCGAGACTCAGGCTCAAAATTTCGCCTTCTTCCCAGACTTCCGCGTCCAGGGTCCTGTCCCTCGGTGCCTCCATCTGGGGAAACATGGGTCCCACGGCCAAGCCTCCCCCTCCTACTCCGGGGACAAAGGTGCATTTCGGCGCTTCCAACAAGCCTCGGAGCGAGAGAAACCTGCTTGACCCATCTGAGCACAGCCCAATCATTTGGCGCCCCCGCAGCACGAAAGGTCGGAGGCGCACGCCTTGCCGCCACCCATCCTTCAACTCTGCTCCGGAAACTCTCCACTGCGCCGGAGGCCCCACATGGGCCACTTCGTTTCAGCACCTTTTCTGGTCGGCTGCCCCATGCCCCGGGTGAGAAATGGCCCTGGGCCAAGAGAGCAGGGCGGTCCGCAGGGCCGCCCAATGCTGGCCCAATCTCTAACGCGTGCTGCCCAAACTGATCCTGATTTGGGCAGAACGCTCTTGAGAATTTGCCAGAAAATGCATGGCAAAATCGTTTAATGCGCCACACGTCTACACGGGCGCCCCCCTGGCCTGGCGCGGCATTGCGAGAAATCCCGCATAAACAAATTCAGGAAGCGCTCCTCGAGTCAGGCTGTGGCGAGGCCAACACTGCCTGCTTCTCAGACTGTAGGGGTCCCCTCCTTGACGCTGTCCCATGGGGCCGGGGCTCCCCGAGACTCAGGCTCGAAATTTCGCCTGCTTCCCAGGCTTCCGCTTCCGGGGTCCTGTTCCTCGGTGCGTCCATCTGGGGAATCCCAAGTCCCGTGGCAATGCCTCCGCCTCCCGCCCCGGCCCCAACGGTGCATTTCAGCACTTCGGACAAGCCTCGGAGCGAGAGAAACCGGCATGGCCCAACTGAGGACAGCCCCATCATTGGGTGCCCCATCAGCCCGAAAAGACGGAGGCGCACGCCCTGCCGCCACTCGTCCGTCAACTCTGCTCTGGGAATGCTCCCCTCCGCTGCCGCCCCCTAGTGGGCCTGGTCGATTCCGTGCGTTTTCCGGGGTCCCGCAGCATGCCCTGGGAGAGAACGGGCACTGGGCCACGGAGAGCAAGGCGGTCCACAGGGCTGCCGAACGCCGGCGAATTTTCACGAGCGTTCTGCACAAAACGATCCTTCTTTGGGATCGCTCGGCATTGCGAGCGCTCGAGCACGAACCTCACCAGGAAGCCCTCCAAGAGGCAGGCTGCAGAAAGGCTGACGCCTCCTGATCCTTGGTCTGTGGGGGTCCCCTCCTTGGCGCTGTCCCATGGGGCCTGGGTTGCCCCGAGACTCGGGCTCGAAATTTCGCCTTCTTCCCAGCCTTCCACGTCCGGGGTCCTGTCCCTTGGTGCCTCCATCTGGGGAAACATGGGTCCCACGGCCACGCCTCCCCCTCCTAACCCGGGACCAAAGGTGCATTTCGGCGCTTCGGACAAGCCACGGAGCGAGAGAAACCTGCTTGACCCAAATGAGGACAGCCCCATCATTTGGCGCCCCTTCAGCCTGAAAGGACGGAGGCGAATGACTTGCCGCCACCCGTCCTTGAACTCTGCTCCGGAAACTCTCCCCTGTGCCGGAGGCCCCGCCTGGGCCACGTCGTTTCAGCGCCTTTTCTGGGCGGCCGCCCCATGCCCCGGGGGAGAAACGGCCCTGGGCCAAGAGAGCAGGGCGGTCCACAGGGCCGCCCAATGCTGGCCTATTCTCAACAGTGTGCTGCCCAAAATGATCCCGATTTTGGCAGAATACTCTTGAAAATTTGCCAGAAAATGCACTGCAAAATCCTTTAATGCGCCACACGTCTGCACGGGCGCCACCCTGGCCTGGCGAAGCATTGTGAGAAATCCCGCACAAACCCTTCAGGAAGCAATCCGCGAGTCAGGCTGCGGCGAGTCCGACACTGCCTGCTCCTCAGACTGCGACGGTCCCTCCTTGAAGCTGTCCATTGGGGCCGGGGCTGCCCCGAGTCTCGGGCTCAAAATTTCGCCTGCTTCCCAGCCTTCCACTTCCGGGGTCCTGTCCCTCGGAGCTTCCATCTGGGTAAACCTGAGTCCAGCGGGCCCGCCTCCTCTTTCCACCCCAGCACCAACAGTGCATTTTGGCTCTTCAGGACAAACCTCAGAGTGAGAGAAACCTGGATGACCCAACCGAGGACAGCCCCAACTTTGGGCGCCCCATCAGCCCTAAAAGACGGGGGCACATGCTCAGCTGCCACCCATCATTCAACTCTGCTCCGGTAACGCTCCCTTGCGCCGGATGTCCCACGTGGACCGCGTGGATTCCACGCATTTTCCGTTCGGCCACCCCATGCCCCGGGCGAGAAACGGCTCTGGGAGACAGAGCGCAGGGCAGTAAGCAGGGCTGCCCAACGCTGGCCAATCTCATGAATGTTCTGTCCAGGCTGATCGAGGTTTGTGCAGAATGCTCATGAGAATTGGCCAGAAAACTCCCGGCGAATTCGCTTGGGCGTCGCAAGTTTTCATGGCCGCCGCCCCCCACCCCCGGGCCTGGCGTGGCATTGCGATCAATCGTGCACGAACAAGGCTAGGAAGTCCTCCCCGAGGCAGGGTGAGGCGTGGACGATGCCTCATGAGAATTCTCACCCTGCGGGGTTCCCCTCCCTTGCGCTGTCCCATGGGGCCAGGCCCTCCACGAAGCACGGGCTCGAAATTTCACCTGCTTCCAGCCGTCCGCTTCTAGGCTCCAGAGCCTGTGTGCCTCCATCTGGGGAACCCTGAGTCCCGTGGCCACGCCTCCCCATCCTACAACGGTGCCAATGGTGCATTTCGGCGCTTCGGACAAGCCTATGGGCGAGAGAAACCTGCATGCCCCAACTGAGGTCAGCCCCATCCTTGGGCGCCCCATTTGCCCTATAGACGGAGGCATACTCCCGGCAGCCAACCGTCCTTCAACTCTGCTCCGAGAACGCTCCCATGCGCCGGAGGCTCCACATGGACCGCGTCGATTCCACGCATTTTCCGGTTGGCCACCCGATGCCCCGGGCAAGAAAGGGCTCTAGGAGACAGAGAGCAGGTAGGTAAGCAGGGCTGCCCAAAGCCGGCCAATTCTCACGAGCGTTCTGCCCAAACCGTGATCGGTTTGGGCAGAACGTTCGTGAGAATTGGCCAGAAAACTCCCGGCAAACTCCCTTGAGCATCGCATGTCTTCATGGCTGACGCCCACCCCCCCCAGGCCTGGCGTGGCATTGCAAGCAATCATGCAAGAACAAGGCCAGGAAGTCCTCCTAGAGGCAGGCTGGGGCGTGGACGACGCCTCCTGAGAATCGTCGCCCTGTGGTGGTCCCCTCTCTTGTGCGGTCCCATGGGGCCAGGCCCGCCACAAAGCCAGGGCTCGAAATTTCACCTGCTTCCAGCCGTCCGCTCTGGGGTCCAGTGCCTCGTTGCCACCATAAGGGGAACCCTGAGTCCCGAGGCCACGCCTCCCCATCCCACAACGACGCCAATGGTGCGTTTCGGCACTTCGGACAAGCCTATGGGTGAGAGAAACCTGCATGCCCCAACTGAGGTCAGCCCCATTCTTGGGCGCCCCATTTGACCTAAAGACGGAGGAGTACGCCTGGCCGCCACCCAACCTTCAACTCTTCTCCGGGAACGCTCCCCTGCGCCGGCGCCCCAGGGTGGGCCGCCTCGTTTCCGCCAGTTTTCCGGAAGGCCGCACCATGCCCTGGGCGAGAAAGGGCACTGGGCCACGGGGAGCAAGGCGGTCCCCAGGGTTGCCAAACGCCAGCGTATTTTCACGAGCGTTCTAAACAAAACGATCCCGGTTTGGGATCGCTCAGCATCGCGAGCTCTCGAGCACGAACCTCTCCAGGAAGCCCTCCACGAGGCAGGCTGCAGAAAGGCTGACGCCTCCTGATCCTTGGACTGCAGGGCTCCCATCCTTGGCGCTGTCCCATGGGGCCAGGGCTGCCGTGAGACTCGGGCTCGAAATTTCGCCTTCTTCCCAGCCTTCCGCGTCCGGGGTCCTGTCCCTCGGTGCCTCCATCTGGGGATACATGGGCCCCACGGCCAAGCCTCCCCCTTCTAACCCGGGACCAAAGGTGCATTTCAGCGCTTTGGACAAGCCACAGAGCGAGAGGAACCTGCTTGACCCAAATGAGGACAGCCCCATCATTTGGCGCCCCTTCAGCCTGAAAGGACGGAGGCCAACGACTTGCCGCCACCCGTCCTTCAACTCTGCTCCGGAAACTCTCCCCTGTGCCGGAGGCCCCGCCTGGGCCGCGTCCCTTCGGCGCCTTTTCAGGGCGGCCGCCCCATGCGACGACGAGAAACGGCCCTGGGCCAAGAGAGCAGGGAGGTCCTCAGGGCCGCCCAATGCCAGCCAATTCTCAACAGTGTGCTGCCCAATCTGATTTCCTTTTGGGCAGAACGCTCTTGAGAATTTGCCAGAAAACGCACGGCGAAATCGTTTAGTGTGCCACACGTCTGCACGGGCGCCCCCTGGGGCCTGGTGCAGCATTGCGAGAAATCCCGCACAAACCCCTTCAGGACGCCCTCCGCGATTCAGGCTGTGGCGAGGCCGACACTGCCTGCTCCTTGGCCTCCGGGGGTCCCCTCCTTGACGCTGTCCCATGGGGCCGGGGCTGCCCCGAGACTCGGGCTCAAAATTTTGCCTCCTTCCCTGCCTTCCACTTCCGGGGTCCTGTCCCTCGGTGCCTCCATCTGGGGAACCCTGAGTCCCGCGGCCACGCTTACCCGTCCCACAACGGCTCCAATGGTGCCTTTCGGCGCTTCGGACAAGCCTAAAGGCGAGAGAAACCTGCATGCCCCAACTGAGGTCAGCCCCATCCTTGAGCACCCCATTTGCCCTAAAGTGGAGGCGTACGCCGGGTCGCCACCCGTCCTTCAACTCTGCTCCAGGAACGCTCCCCTGTGCCTGCGCCCCAGGGTGGGCCGCCTCCTTTCCGCGTTTTTTCCGGTTGGCCACCCCATGCCCCGGGTGAGAAAGGGATCTGGGAGACGGAGAGCAGGGCGGTAAGCAGGGCTGCCCAACGCTGGCCACGGGCCCTGGGCCCCGGAGAGCGGGGTGGTCCACAGGGCTGCCTAACACCGGCTAATTTTCACGAGCGTTCTGCCCAAACCGATCCTGGTTTGGGCAGAACACTCATGAGAATTGGCAGGAAAAGGCCTGGCGGACTCGCTTAGGGCGTCGCTCGTCTGCACGGCAATCCCCCCTGGCCTGGCCCGGCATTGGGAGTGCTTGTTCCCGAACCTCGCCAAGGAGCCCTCCTCGAGGTAGACAGTGGTGAGGATGACGCTTGCTGATCCTTGGTCTGTGGGTGTCCCATCCCTGGCGCTGCACCATGAGGCCAGGCACGTCATGAAGCCCTGGCATGAATCCTTGCCTGCTTACCCAGCCTTCTGCTTCTGGGGTCCTGTTCCTCATGGCCTCCATATCGGGAACACTGAGTACCGCATCCACGCATCTTCCTACCACGCCGCTGCCAACGATTCCATTCGGCACATCGGACAAGCCTCGGAGCAAGAGAAACCTCCATGCCCCAACTGAGGTCAGCCCCAACCTTGGGGCCCCATCCGTCCTAAAGACGTCGGTGTATGCCCAGCCGCCACCCGTCCTTCAACTCTGCTCCGGGAATGCTCCCCTGCGCCAGAGGTCACCAGCCTTCCTTCAACTCTGCTCCGGGAACTCTCCCCGGCGCCAGAGGCCCCTCGTGGGCCTTGTCGTTTCCCGGTTGTGGCAGAATGCTCGTGAGAATTGGCTGGAAAATGCCCAGCCGTGTCGTTTCCCACGTCCTGTACCTCGGTGGCTCCATCTGGGGAAGCCTGAGTCCCGTGGCCACGCCTCCCCTCCCACACCGGCAACAACGGTGCCTTTCGGCACTTCAGACAAGCCTCAGAGCGAGAGAAACCTGCATGCCCCAACTGAGGTTAGCCCCATTCTTGGGCACCCCTCCGCCCTAAATACAGAGGCATATGCCTGGCCACAACCCGTCCTTCAACTCTGATCCGGAACGCTCCCCTGCACCGGGGCCTCTGAGTGAGCAGTGTCGTTTCTGCACATTTTCTTTCATCTACATAGAGCTGCCCAGTTTTCCCTGCACCAGATATTGAAGAACCTGTCTTATTTCCACTGGTATATTTTTTCCTTCTTTCTTGAAGATTATTTTGGCCATAGAGTTAGTTGGTCCATATCTGAGCTCTCTACTGTGTTCCACTGGTCTATGGGTCTGTTTTTATGCCCGTCCCATGCTGTATTAGTGATCACAGCTTCATAATAACCCTTGAAATCAGGCAATGTGTGCTCCTAGGTTTTTTTTCTTTTCAGCCAATCTTAGCAAAACGGGGTCGCTTCTGATTCCACACAAATTTTAGGTGTGTGTTTGTTCCAGCTCTTTGAAACATATCAGTGGAATTTTGATTGCAATGACATTAAATGGAACAATTGCTCTAGGCATTATAACTTTTTAACAATATTTATTCTTCTGATCCCTAAGAATGCAATGGTTTTCTGGCTTTTTGGTTTTCTTCCATTTCTCTCATGAGTGTTCACTAGTTCCTCCAGTACAAATCTTTTTACCTCTTTCTTTGGTTTCTTCCCAGGTATCTTATGGTTTGGGTGCTGTAGTACATGAAATTGATTCTCTAATTTCCCTTTCTTTATTTTCATTGATAATGTAGAAGAAAGCCACCTATTTCTGCACCATGATTTTGTATCCTGCCATATTACTGAATTGCTGTATAAGTTCTGGTAGTTTGGGGGCAGAGTCTTTTTGCTTTTCCATTATCAAGTATGTCATCTGTGAGGAGAGATAGTTTGACTTCTTGAATGCCAATTTGGATACCTTTTATTTCTCTTTGTTGTATGATTGCTGTTGCGAGGACTTCACATGCTATGTTGAACAAGATTCGTGAGAGTGGGCATCCTTGTCATGTTCCTGTTTTGAAAGCGATGGCTGTCATCTTTTACCCTTTGAGGATGGTATTCACTGTGGGTTTTTCATAGAAACATTTTATGAAGTTGACGAATATTCCCTCTATCCTTAAACGTTGTAGCGTTTTAGTCAGGGACAGATGCTGGATTTTGTCCAATGCTTTTTCTTCACCAATTGAGAGGACCATGTGGTTCTTCTCTCTTCACTTCTTCATTGGTTCTATGACATTGATTGATTTGCAAATGTCGAACCAACCTTGCCACCCAGGGATAGATCCTACTCGGTCATGGAGGATAAACGTTTTAATGTACTGTAGGTTCCAAAGAGCTTGAAGCTTTTTAAGAATATTAGCATCCATATTCTTAAATGATTTTGGTTTGAAATTCTCCTTTTTGGTGAGGACTTTGCCCTGGTGTGTGGATCAGGGTAATCCTGGCTTCAAAAAAAGTGTCTGGAAGTATTCCTTCTGCTTCAAATTTTGGAAAAGCTTCAGGAGAAGAGGTGTTAGTTCTTTTCTTAAAGTTTGGTAGAATTCCCTCGGGCATCCTTCAGGTCCTGGGGTCCTGTCTTTTGGGAGGTTTTTGATCACTGCTTTAATCCCGTTACTGGATAACGGTCTATTCCGGTAGTACATTTCTTCCTGGTTTAATTTTGGGATTTTACAGTTTTCTAGGAATGTATCCATTTCACCTAAGTTGCTTAGCTTATTGGCATATACTTGTTTTTTTAAAAAATTTCTTTTCAGTACCAGGTGGTGGGTATTATAGAGGGCACGGCTTGCATGGAGCACTGGGTATGGTGAAAAAATAATGAATACTGTTTTTCTGAAAATAAATAAATTGGAAAAAAATTTCTTTTCAGTGTAACCGTATTCATTGATTTAGCACCACACTCAGGGATCCATGTAATCTGTGCCCTCTCTATTACCCAACACGTGTTTTCCCAACCGCCCACCTCCTCTCTTTCAATGCTCTCAGATTCTTTTTCTAAATATTTTATAGATTTTTTAATTAAATTTATTTATTTTCAGCAAAACAGTATTCATTATTTTTTCACCACACCCTGTGCTCCATACAATCCATTCCCTCTATAATACCCACGACCTGGTACCCCAACCTCCCCCCACGCCACTTCAAACTCCTCAGATTGTTTTTCAGGCAAAGACCCTACCAAAAAGGAGAATTTTAGACCAATATCACTGATGAATATGGGTGCTATGATGCTCAACAAGAGCCTAGCAAACAACATCCAACAGCACAATAAAAAGATTATCCACCATGACCAGGTGGGATTCATCCCTGTCCTACAAGGATGGTTAAATGTTTGCAAATCAATCAATGTGATTGAACAAATTAATATGAGAAGGGAGAAGAACCACATGGTCCTCTCAACTGATGCAGAAAAAGCATTTGACAAATTCCAGCATCCGTTCCTGATTAAAATACTCCAAAGAATAGGGATAGAGGGAACATTCCTGAACTTCATCAAATCTACCTATGAAAGACCCGCAGCAAATGTCATCCTCAATGGGAAAAAGCTTACAGCATTGCCGTTGGGATCAGGAACAAGACACGGATGCCCACTTTCACCACTCTTGTTCAACATAGTATTAGATGTTGTAGCAACAGGAATCAGACAACAAAAAGAAATAAAGATGCCCTCAGATTCTTTTTCAGAGTCCATAGTCTCTCATGGTTCCCATCACCTTCCAATTTCCCTCCACTCCCTTTTCCTCTCCATCTCCCCTTGTCTTCCATGCTATTTGTAGTGAAACCATATGATAATTGACTCTCTCTGCTTCATTTATTTCACTCAGCAGAATCTCTTCCAGTCCCGACCATATTGCTAAAAAAATTGGGTTTCCATCCTTTCTGAATGGAGTCATGATACTCCATAGTGTATATGGACCACATCTTCCTTATCCATTCTTCCGTTGAAGGGCATCTTGGTTCTTTCCACAATTTGGCAACCGTGGCCATTGCTGCTATAAATTTGGGTTACAGATGGCCCTTCTTTTCTCACCATCTGTATCTTTGGGGTTAAAACCTAGGAGTGTAATTGCAGGGTTATAGGGAAGTTCTATTTTTAATTTCTTGAGGAATCTCCACACTGTTCTCTAAAGAGTCTGCAACACCTTGCATTCCCACCCGCAGTGTAAGAGGATTCCCCTTTTTCCACATCCTCTCCCACACATGTTGTTTCCCGTCTTGCTAATTTAGCCCATTCTAACTGGTGTAAGGTGACAATTAATGTGGTTTTCATTTGAATCTCCCTGATGCCTAGTGAAGATGTACATTTCTTCAGCTGTCTGATAGCCATTTGTATTTCTTCATCTAGAAGTGTCTGCTCATATCTTCTGCCCATTTTTTGATATGATTATCTGTTTTGTGTGTGTTGAGTTTGAGGAGTTCTTCATACATCCTGGATATCAACCTTTTGTCTGTCCTGTCATTTGCAAATACCTTATCCCATTCTGTGTGTTGCCTCTGTGCTTTCTTGACTGTTTCCTATGCACTGGAGAAGCTTTTGATTTGATGAAGTCCCCGAAGTTTATTTTGTCTTTTGTTTCCTTTGGTATGGAGGCATATCTTGTAAGAAGTCGCTGTGCCTGATATCAAAAAGAATACTGCCTATGCTCTCCTTGGGATTCTTATGGATTCCTGTCTCACGTTGAGGTCTTTATCCATTATGAGTTTATTTTTGTGTATGGTGTAAGAGGATGGTGGGTTTCATTTTTCTACATAGAGCTGCCCAGTTTTCCTGCAGCATTTATTGAAGAGATTGCCTTTTCCACTGTTTATTTTTTCTTGCTTTCTTGAAGATTATTTGACCATAGATTTGATGGTCCATATCTGAGCTCTCTACTGTGTTCCACTGGTCTATGGGTATGTTTTTATGCCAGTCCCATGCTGTTTTGGTGATCATTGCTTCATAGTAACTTTTGAAATCAGGCAACGTGGTACTCCCAGTTTTGTTTCTCTTTTCAGCAATTCTTAGCAATAAGGGGTCGCTTCCGATTCCACAAAAATTTTTGGCGAGTGTTTGTTCCAGCTCTCTGAAAGATACCAGTGGTATTTTTTAAAAGATTTTATTTATTTATTTGACAGAGAGCCATCACAAGTAAGTAGAGAGGCAGTCAGAGAGAGGAGGAAGCAGGCTCCCCCCGGAGCAGAGAGCCTGATACGGGGCTCGATCCCAGGACTCTGGGATCATGACCTGAGCCAAAGGCAGAGGCTTTAACCCACTGAGGCACCCAGGCGCCCCAACCAGTGGTATTTTGATTGGAATGGAATTAAATGGATTGATTGCTCTGGGCAGTATACACATTTTAAAAATATTTATTCTTCTGATCCATGAGAGTGCAATGGTTTTCCGTCTTTTTTGGTGTTCTTGCTTTTCTTTCATGAGTGTTCTCTAGTATCTCTAGTATAAATTCTTTACCTCTATGGTTTGGTTTATTCCCAGGCATCTTATGGTTTGGGTGTGTAGTAAATAGAATTGATTCTCTAATTTCCCTTTCTGGATTTTCACTGATAATGTAGAAGAAAGCCACTGATTTCTGTATCATGATTTTGTATCCTGCCACATTATTGAATTGCTGTATGAGTTCTGGTAGTTTGAGGGTGGACTCTTTTGGGTTTTCCATACCAAGTATGTCATCTGTGAGGAGAGTTTGACTTCTTGATTGCCAACTTGGATACGTTTTATTTGTCTTTGTTGTCTGATTGCTGTGGCTAGCACTTCACATCCTATGTTGAACAAGAGTGGTGAGAGTGGGCATCCTTGTATGTTCCTGATTTCAAAGCGAAGACTGTCGTCTTTTACCCTTTGAGGATGGTATTCACTGTGGGTTTTGTCATAGAAACATTTTATGAAGTTGACAAATATTCCCTCTATACATATACTTTGCAGCGTTTTAGTCAGAAGCGGATGCTGGATTTTGTCAAATGCTTTTTCTTCACCAAATGAGAGCACCATGTGGTTTTTCTCTCTTCACTTCTTGATTAGTTCTATGAGATTGATTGATTTGCAAATGTTGAGCCAACCTTGCAACCCAGGGATAGATCCTACTCAGTTATGGTGTATAAAATTTTAATGTACTGTAGGTTCCTAGGAGCTTGAAGCTTGTTGAGAATCTTAGCATCCATATTCAGCAATGATATTGGTTTGAAATTCTCCTTTCTGGTGAGGTCTTTGCCTGCTGTGTGAATCAGGGTAAGGCTGGCTTCAATAATAGTGTCTGGAAGATTTCCTTCTGCTTCAAATTTTGAAAGACCTTCAGGAGAAGCGGTGTTCTTTTCTTAAAGTTTGCTGGATTTTGCTCGGGCATCCTTCAGGTCCCGGGGTCTTGTCTTTGAGAGATTTTTGATAACTGCTTTAATGCCATTACTGGATAATGCTCTATTCAGGTTGTACATTTCTTCCTGGTTCAATTTTGGGATTTTACAGTTTTCTAGGGATACATCCATTTTACCTAGGTTGCTTAGCTTATTGGCATATGCTTTTTTTTTTCAATTTCTTTTCAGTGTAACCGTATTCATTGTTTTAGCAACACACCCAGTGTTCCATGCAATCCATGCCCTCTCTATTACCCACCACATCTATCCCCAACCTCCCACCCCCGCTCTTTCAGTGCCCTCTTAGATTCTTTTTCAGAGTCCATAGTATCTCATGGTTCCCCTCCCCTTCCTATTTCCCTCCACTCACTTCTCCTCTCCATCTCCTCTAGTCCTCCATGCTATTTGTTATACTCCACACAGAAGTGAAACCATATGATAATTGACTCTCTCTGCTTCATTTATTTCACTCAGCAGAATCTCTTCCAGTCCCGTCCTTGTTGCTACCAAAGTTGGGTATTCATCCTTTCTGAATGGAGGCATAATTCTCCATAGTGTATATGGACCACATCTTCCTTATCCATTCTTCTGTTGATGGGCATCTTGGTTCTTTCCACAGTTTGGCAACCGTGGCCATTGCTGCTCTAAACATTGGGTTACAGATGGCCCTTCTTTTCACTGCATCTGTATATTTGGGGTGAATACCTAGGAGTGTAGTTGCAGGGTTATAGGGAAGTTCTATTTTTAATTTCTTGAGAAATCTCCACACTCTTCTCCAAAGAGGCTGCACCAACTTGCATTCACACGCACAGTAAAAGAGGATTCCCCTTTCTCCACATCCTCTTCAACACATGTTGTTTCCAGTCTTGCTAATTTAGGCCATTCTAACTGGTGTAAGGTGACAATTAATGTGGTTTTCATTTGAATCTCCCTGACGCCTAGTGATGATAAACATTTTTTCACGTGTCTGATAGCCATTTCTATGTCTTCATTGGAGAAGTGTCTGTTCATATCTTCTGCCCATTTTTTGATATGATTATCTGTATTGTGTATGTTGAATTTGAGGAATTCTTTATAGATCCTGGATATCAACCTTTTGTCTGTCCTGTCATTTGCTAATATCGCATTCCGTGGGTTGCCTCTTTGCTTTTTTGACTGTTTCCTATGCAGTGTATAAGCTTTTGAATTTGATGAAGTCCCCTAAGTTTTTCTTTTTGGCTTTTGTTTTTTGCCTTTGGAGCCGTATCTTGAAAGAAGTCGCTATGACTGATATCGAAGTGATTACTGCCTATGTTCTCCGCTAGAAGTCTGATGGATTCCTGTCTCATATTGAGGTCTTTTACCCATTATTACTTTATCTTTGTGTATGGTGTAAGAGGATGGATGAGATTCATTCTTCTACATTGACCTGTCCAGTTTTCGCTGCAATATTGATTGAAGAGACTGTCTTTTTTCCACTGTATATTTTTTCTTGCTTTCTTGAAAATTATTTGGCCACAGAGTTGATGGTCCATATATGACCTTTCTACTGTGTTTTACTGGTCTATGGGTCTGTTTTTATGCTAGTCCCATGCTGTCTTGGTGATCACAGCTTCATATTAATCCTTGAAATCAGGTAACGTGGTGCTCCCAGTTTTGTTTCTCTTTTCAGCAATTCTTAGCAATACGGGGTCGCTTCTGATTCCACAAAAATTTGAGGCATGTGTTGCTCTCGCCAGCAAGAACAACCAGGAGACCTCAGCGAAGCAAGCTTTATTTCTGCGTAGCTGTTGGGATCTCTGTCTCTCCCGCCCGTGCATGTCTATATATACCAAGGTTGCACAACCAATCACTTGCAGCCACATAGATACAAAATCCTAGGTTCCGCCTACTGGCTCACATCCAGCCGCCATCTTAATGGCGTGTTTACTTTCGGGCACCGACAAAGTCGTGCGGCGCCTGGGGCCCCCACGCGGGCCCAGCCGGAGCGGCGACGGCTTGAGGCGGCGGCGGCCGAGGCAACGAGCGGGCACAGTGGAGCCCAGAAGCATCACCACGGCTGCTCCGGCTCGCGCTGGCCCTGCATATGGTCCAACCCATCGCGCATGCACCACAAGCCGCTCGGGCACCGACATCTCCCCCTTTACTTTTATAATTAGGCATGCAAGGCAGGAGATCTTGCCTGTCTTAGGTTGTCAGCTGCCATGAACATGCTTACCCGTCATCGGATAATTCCCCCTGGTTGGAGAACTCCTGCCTTAGGTTGCTATGTGCATGCAGCCAATCTTACCCGTCATTGACTACCGATCTAGCACTGCCAGCCAGATTTGGGGAAATGTACCAGCTTCCAGTGCCATGCAAGCTTGTACTAGCGCCAACTGTTGCTTACATTGTTGTTTACGTAATGATGCAAAACGGCGGAACATAAGGATTTACAACAGATACCCAATCCCGTAATGGAGCTATGTCAATCTTATCTGCTTAACTCTTTCGACAGATTAGCAGCAATAGAAAGGTCATTATAGGCCATGGAGGTTATGCAAAGTCCAGAAAGTGATTGGATGCATCTGGTCGTCAATAGTTTCTGGAGAATGTCCACTTGTTACAGACGTGGTGAGAGCTACAGCCGCTGCAGTTGCTGCAGCTGCAGAGGCCGCTACAGCCGCAATAACGGCTGCAGTGATCCCAAAGTCTCTTTTATGTCTTGAGAGCAATACAGGCAAATTGTTAGGATTTACAGAAACGGGCATGGGAATGAAAGTAGATATACAGGAGGGAGGATGGCAGACTCATTCATCAGTGGCATGGGGAAAGGCCAGGATTTCACTATTGCCCATTGGTGCATCTGTTGAAGGGATGCTGGTGTCGCCAGGATTGCTATCAGGCCGAGCATCAGGATGGGGTGGGCCATGTTGATCGATTCTTCTAATCCGTCGCTCCGGGACCCAGATAGGCACTTGGGCATCCTGTGGAAAAAGACAAACAGAACCTCAGTGCCATCTTAGGACCGGGTCAGGGCCTCTCCATTGGCCCGTGAGTATATCCTTCCACTTTGCCTGGGCTAGAGTGCATTCAGTAACCGCTGCATGCCTGTCCTCTGCAGATGTACCATTATGGTCCAAGGACAAAAAATTAAAAATGTAAAGGGTGAGAGATGTAAGATCACAGGGTGACTTGTAGTCATCCCCTATTCCCCCTTTTCTTATTTTTTGTAAGCATCGTTTGAAGGTGCCATTGGCGCGTTCAATTATTCCTTGACCTTGTGGATTGTAAGGTATACCTGTAGTATGGACTATACCAAATTGACTCAGGAATTGATGGATAGATTTTGATGTATATGCAGGTCCATTATCTGTCTTTATTTGTTTTCGGATACCCCAATCTGCGAAGCATCGTAGGCAGTGTGTGATGACTTGTTTTGAATTCTCCCCCGTGAGGGGAGTAGCCATTATGATACCCGAATAAGTGTCCACTGATATATGTACGTACTTTTGTTGCCCGAATTCAGGTACATGTGTGACATCCATTTGCCATAGGTGATTAGCTTGAAGGCCTTTGGGGTTTACCCCCAAGGAAGGCTGAGGGAGTAATGTGGCACAATTCCCACAGGTCCTTACTATATCTCTTGCCTGTTCTTTGGTGATATGGAATCCATATCTTAAGGTATTAGAATTCACATGCCATTTGCTATGGAACAGCTTCGCCTGTTCTAAGGTAGGGCAAATAATTTGGAAACGACTATTGTGGTCTGTTAGAGCATTGCCCTTGGATAATAGTCCCGGTAGGCTCATATGGGCTCTGATATGATCTATAAAAAATGGTGCAGTGTGCAGTTGCACAACCTCTTGTAGTTGCCTTAAGATCCATGGAATAGGTGAATCACTTAAGGAGAGGATGGCTGTTTCAATATTTTTTTTTGCATTTACCACATGTTGACTATCAGAAATAATATTTAGGGGAGTGTCTGAAAATCTTTGCAGCACTAGGAGCACTACTAGTAGCTCTACTTGTTGAGCTGACCTGGCAGGAACTATGACTGGGTTCACGATTCCATTTATGATATAAGCTCCTGTACCCTCTTTACTTCCATCTGTAAAGACAGTAGAGGCTTCTTTTAGTGGTTTCGATCTACTAATTTTTGGTCGTATGAATTCAATATCCTTGTGAATTCTGGAAGTGGGTGTGAAGGATAATGATTATCAAATTCTATTGAGTAAGAGGTGGTCAGTATCGCCCAATCATCTAGGGTAGCACATAGTAGGCGAATCTGTTTTTTTAGTATACGGCACAATGCAATTGTCAGGTATGATTCCAAGAGCAGAAATACAAACAGTGATCAATTTGTTAGCTAGCATGGCTACTGCAACTGGATATGTTGTGATTATCCGAGGAAGAGTGTTTGGGAGGTACAGCCATTGTAAGGGCCCACCTTGCCATAGCACTCCAGTAGGTGAAGAAGGGGGTGGAATCACTATGGCTTGGACTATCTGGCTAGGATCACATCTATCTGCTGAAGTCAAGGCAAGCCTGTCCTCCACGATTTTCAAAGCCTGTTTCGCCTCCAGAGTAAGGCTCCTAGGAGAGTCTAGACGGGCATCACCCTTCAGAATATCAAACAATGGTTGTAATTCTCCTGTAGTTATTTTCAGGTAGGGTCGGATCCAATTTATGTCCCCCAATAACTTTTGGAAATCATTGAGGGTTTGTAATTTGTCAGTTCTAATGGAGGCTTTTGAAGGTTTTACCATGGTATTGTATAGTTTCATGCCTAAATAGTCTTTGATGTTGGAAGCCTGTATCTTTTGGGGGGCTATAATTAACCCCCATGAATTTAGCTCCTTTTGTAACATTACTAAGGCTTCCGAAACTGTAGTAGAGTCAGATCCACACAACAATATGTCATCCATGTAATGGCAACACATTAAATCAGGGTAAGTCTCTTTAATAGGCTGTATGGCTTTAGAAACATATAATTGACACATAGTGGGGCTATTAGCCATACTCTGAGGGAGGACAGTCCACTCATATCTTTGGTCAGGCTCTGCATGATTAATAGAAGGTAGGGTAAAGGCAAATTTAATTGTATCCTCAGGATGCAGAGGGATAGAGAAAAAGCAATCTTTTATGTCAACCACTATTGATGGCCAGTTTCTCGGTAAGGCGGTTATCATGGGTAATCCCAGCTGTATTGGTCCCATGTTCTGCATTTGCCTATTAATTTCTCTAAGATCATGTAAAAGTCTCCATTTACCAGATTTCTTTTTAATAACAAAGATAGGTGTATTCCAAGGTGAGGTAGAAGGTTTCATATGGCCCGCCTCTAACTGTTCCTGTACCAGGGCTTTAGCAGCTGATAGTTTTTCGTTAGTAAGGGGCCACTGAGGCACCCAGCAGGGCGTATCTGTCTTCCACATTATTTTCATTGCCTCAATGGCCATTACCGAAAACCCAGGCCTTGCCCCTTATATTCTGAGGTGAAAGGGATGGTGTCTATTTTACCTTGCTCCTGTTTCCCTAACCCTTTTCCTGGTATGTATCCCATTTTTTGCATCATAGCTATTGATCGGGGGCTGTATATAGTTTCAGTTGTCAGGCGGATGCTCATCTGTTCCAAAACGTCTCGTCCCCAGAGGGAAATAGGAATATTGCAGACATAGGGCTGAAAAGTTCCCCTATGGCCTTCGTTATCCTCCCACTCAAGGGTAGCTGCACTTTGATCAGGACTTTGAGCGATTCCTAAACCCCTGAGTGCTTGTTTTGCTTGTGTTAGGGGCCATCTCGGAGGCCACTCTTGTTGGCTGATGATGCTCTTATTGGCGCCCGTATCCAGTAACCCTAAAAATTTTCTTCCTTGCACCTTGAGGGTAATTATGGGCCTATCAGTCATATCCAGGGTCAGGCATGTTAGGTCAACTCCCGTAGACCCCAAACCTCTCGTACCTTCCTCTTTTCTTCTACTGGGAAAGGCTTCATGATGGCTAGGGAGTACGAGAAGTTGAGCTATCCGATCTCCTGGGCTAAGTGCAGTAACTCCCCTTGGTGAAGACACCAGTATCTTGATCTCTCCCTCATAATCTGAATCTATTACCCCAGGGTGAACTATCAGACCTTTGAGATAAGTGGAGCTTCATCCAAGTAATAAACCTACAGTACCATGAGGGGGGCCCCCTCTTAGATCGGAGGCCAATGCTTGAATGCCCATCTCCGGAGTTAGGACCAATCGCGCGGCTGCTCTGAAATTGAGCCCTGCTGATCCAGAGGTTGTGCGCCTTTCTCCGAGGGAGGATACCATGTCCTGGGCATTTGCGTTAGTGCCCCATAAATTTGTGTTGGGCCCCGGGGTGTGGGGCCCTGCTTCCCGTTTTTTGAGTAATTGGATTGAATCCAGTTATTCGGCAGCAGGGGATTTCCTTGAATATCTTTCTGGGACCTACATTCATTAGCCCAATGATTCCCTTTATGGCAACGAGGGCACAACCCAGGTGCGGGCTTGACTGGTCTAGGAGGTCCTTTACCCTTTGGACAATCCCTCTTAAGATGACCGTCCCTTCCACAAAGGAAACAAGCCTTGGAAGAACTCCTGGTTCTTCCATTGAAACTTCTTATCCCTTGGGCTACTGCTGCTGCCACAACTTTGTCCTGAATAACTGTATCACTGATGTCTCGACACACTTTGATATACGTAATCAGGTCCTTAGACTTCCAAGGGTGGATAGCCTCTTTACACCATTTATTTGCTTGTTCATAGGCTAATTGTTTAACAAGGGGCATCGCTTGGACCACATCCCCAAATATGTGCCTTGCTACTTGGAGCAGACGATCTACAAAGTCAGCATAGGGTTCATTAGGCCCCTGCAACACCTTGGAAAGTTGTCCCTGCAAATCACCAGAACCCTGTATGGTCTTCCAAGCCCTAGTGGCTGCAGCTGCTATCTGTACATACACCCCTGGGGGGTACCCAATCTGATTGTTTTGTCCCACAAATTGACCTCCTCCCATGAGCGTGTCAATATTCCAGTGGGGATTTCCTGATGTGGCATTACGCTGGGCAGTTTCTGAGCTACACTCTTGCCAAGCAGTTTTCCATATCAAGTATTGTCCACCAGATAGAGTTGCTTTTGCCATGTTAATCCAATCATCTGGGATAAGGTTCATGCTACCGACTGCTTCCAAAAGTGAAAGTGTATAAGCAGCCTGTGGCCCATAAGTAGTGACTGCTTCCTTAAACTGTTTAATAAGTTTGAAGTCTAGTGGTTGATGAAACCTCTGTTGATTTTGATCTTCTAACACTGGGTATGCAAGAGGGAAGGGTTTAGTAAAGTCCGTAATGTCTCTCCATCCTGCATTTCTACATTCTGGACAACCGCATGCCCCTCGGGAGCAAGAAGTGTTATATGGTGGCGGCCATTCTGCAGGTGGCGCTATAGGCCTACATTCAGGGGTAGGAATTCTTGACCTTCTGACAGAGGGCGCTAGGGAGTCATATTTTTTCCTGGCTTCTTTGTATGTCTTTCCCTTTAAAGGTTCGTTAGGGACTTCCTCTTTTAATTTTAAGTGTGTCATGGCTTCCCCAAGCTCATCTTCAGAGGAGCTCTCCTCTGAACTTTCTCCCCCTCCGCTAGATCCTGCCTTAGAGGCTTCTCTGACTTGCTCCTGGATAACATTTTTAACCGTTTTATGGTTAGAGTCTAGTGGAGTGCCGTTAGCCTTAAGCACTTCCGTCATTAATCCTCCCATCTTAGTAAACTTTGATCCCATTATTTCTCGTCCTATGCCTAGGAACCCTTTTACTTCTCGTCCTATACTTAGAAACTTTCTCACTTCCCGTCCTATACTTAGGAACTTTCTCACTTCTCGTCCTATACTTAGGAACTTTCTTATCTGAAATTTTGTGCACACTTACCGGATCATTGCGTTCACTGAGAACTCCTTGGTTTCCGAGGTTTCCCGGGTTTCGGCACCACTTGTCTCTCTCGCCAGCAAGAACGACCAAGAGACCTCAGCAAAGCAACCTTTATTTCTGCGTAGCTATTGGGATCTCTGTGTCTCCCGCCCGTGCATGTCTATATATACCAAGGTTGCACAACCAATCACTTGCAGCCACATAGATACAAAATCCTAAGTTCCGCCTACTGGCTCGCATCCAGCCACCATCTTAATGGCGTGTTTACTTTCGGGCACCGACAAAGTCGTGCGGCGCCCGGGGCCACCCGGCGGCGGCAACAGCTTGAGGCAGCGGCGGCCAAGGCAACGAGCGGGCACGGCGGAGCTCAGAAGCATCACTGCGGCTGCTCCGGCTCTGCGCTGGCCCTGCATACGGTCCAACCCACCGCGCATGTGCCACAAGCCACTGGGGCACCGACAGGCATGTGTTTGTTCCAACTCTTTGAAAGATACCGATGGAATTTTGATCGCAATGGCATTAAATGGATCAATTGCTCTAAGCAGTATAGACATTATAACAATATTAATCTTCTGATCCATGAGCAAGCAATGGTTTTCCGTCTTTTTTATTTTCTTGCTCTTCTTTCATGAGTGTTCTCTAGTGTCTTGCGTACAAATCATTTACCTCTTTGATTTGGTTTATTCCCAGGTATCTTCTGGTTTGGGTGCTGTAGAAAATGGAAATGATTCTCTAATTTCCCTTTCGGGATTGTCATTGATCATGTAGAAGAAAGCCACTGATTTCTGTACCATGATTTTCTGCTTCATATTTTGGAAAGAGCTTCAGGAGGAGAGGTGTTAGTTCTTTTCTTAAAGTGTGGTAGAATTCAATAGGGCATCCTTCAGGTCCCGGGGTCTTATCTTATGGGAGGTTTTTGATCCCTGCTTTAATCACATTACTAAATAATGGTCTATTCAGGATGTACATTACTTCCTGGTTCAATTTTGGGATTTTACAGTTTTCTAGGAATGCATCCATTTCACCTAGGTGACTTAGCTTATTCACATATAATTTTTTTCCAATTTCTTTTCAGTGTAACTGTATTCATTGTTTTAGCACCAATTTCTTTTCAGTGTAACTGTATTCATTGTTTTAGCACCACACCTAGTGCTCCATGCAATCCATGCCCTTTCTTTTACCCACCACGTGTTTCCCCAACCTCCCACCCAAGCTCTTTCAAAGCCCTCAGATTCTTTTTCAGAGTCCATTGTCTGTCATGGTTTCCCTCCCCTTCCAATTTCTCTCCACTCACTTCTCTCCATCTCACCTTGTCCTCCATGATATTTGTTATACTCCACAGAGAAGTGAAACCATATAATAATTGCCTCTCTCTGCTTGATTTATTTCACTCAGTACAATCTCTTCCTGTCCCGTCCATGTTGCTACCAAAGTTGCGTATTCATCCTTTCTGAATGGAGGCATAATACTCCATAGTGTATATGGACCTTCCTTATTCATTCTTCCATTGAAGGGCATCTTGGTTATATCCACAGTTTGGACACCGTGGCCATTGCTGCTCTAAACATTAGGTTACTGATGGCCCTTCTTTTCACTCCAACTGAAACTCTGGCATAAATACCTAGGAGTGCAATTACATGGTTATACAGAAGCTCTATTTTTAATTTCTTGAGGAATCTCCACACTGTTCTCCAAAGAGTCTGCACCAACTTGCATTCCCACGAACAGTGTAACAGGATTCCCCTTTCTCCACATCCTCTCCAGCATATGTTGTTTCCTGTCTTGTGGATTGTGGCTGTTCTAACTGGTGTCAGGTGCTATCTCAAGGTCATTTTAGTTTGCATCTCCCTAATGGCTAGTGATGGTGAGCATTTTTTCATGTGTCTGATAGCCATTTGTATGTCTTGGTTGGAGACGTGTCTTTTCATATCTTCTGCCCATTTTTTGATATGATTATCTGTTTTGTGTGTGTTGAGTTTGAGGTGTTCTTTCTAGATCCTGGATATAAGCATTTATCTGTCCTGTCATTTGAAAATATCTACTCGAATTCCGTGGGTTCCCCATTTGTTTTCTTGACTATTTCCTTTCCTGTTCAGAAGCTTTCGATCTTGAGGAAGTCCCAAAAGTTCATCTTCGCTTTTGTTTCCTTTGCCTTTGGAGACATATCTAGCAAGATGTTGCTGTGGGCAATGTTGAAGAGGTTACTGAGCATGTTCTCCAATATTCTGATGGATTCCTGCCTCATGTTGAGGTTTTTTTATCCATTATGAGTTTCTCTTTGTGTATGGAGTCAGAGAATGGTGGAGTTTCATTCATCTACACAGAGCTGTCCCAATTTTCACAGCACCATTTATTGAAGAGACTGTCTGTTTTCCTCTGTATATTTTTTTCCTGCTTTGTTGGAAAATTATTTGACTGTAGATTTGTTGGTCCATATATGAGTCCTCTGCTCTGTTCCACTGGCCTATGGGTCTGTTTTGATGCCAGTCCCATGCTGCCTTGGTGATCACATCTTTGTAGTAACCCTTGAAACCAAGCAACATGATGCTCCCAGTTATGTTTTTCTTTTCGACATTTCCTTAGCAATACAGGGACTCTTTGATTCCACACCAATTTTTGGCTTTTGTTTGCTCCATCTCTTTGAAAGATACCGGTGGTATTTTGATCAGAATGGCATTAAAAAAATAGATTGCTCTAGGCTAGACCAGATCCATGGTACAGGGCCAAGGAGGGGAGCTCTGCAGGCCTAGGAGATGGAGGCGTCGGCCTTGCTGGTTCTGCTTTGGTGGCCTATGGATTAGTCGGGTTGGCCTAGAAGTCCCAATCTACAAGAACAGAGTTCATGTAGCTTTAGACCTACAGAGGCTTTTCGGAGTTGGCTTAGGGGTCGGTGGTATGCTCGGCAGTACCGATTCATGCCACTGGACGGCGTGGTGATTTGTGATTCCCAGAGCTCTTTAGGGTACAATGCTGCTTGTCCCCAGTGGGGACAGCGGTGAAATGCCATGGCCAACACACCAGAAGAGCTGACTGTGCAGCCTGCTGGTTCTGAGAGCAGTGGCGAGGGGCTGCAGGATTCGTGAGGTACGGCTGCTTGTTTTTCCTAGACAGTGTGTTGAGCTGAAGCCTCTATTCCCCATACTCAGGAATGGTCGTAAGAATTGCTGGAGTCAGGCCCCCACTCAGTCATCACTGTGACCCGTTGTCCCCCGCTGATGGGAATGTGCTGTCAGTATGGTTCAGGAGGGCCCTGCCTGTGGGGAACTGGAGACGGGGGAACCCAATTCAACCCATGGTGCCTTTGGAACAGAGGGGTGGTGTGTCTGTTTGGAAGAGTCTATTTGCTTCTCCAAAAAGGCCAAGGGCAGTGGCCGGCTTGAGAAGGAAGTGGATGACCACTTAAGAAACAAGCATGTGTCTCTCCTTCTCCCAGGAATCAGAGCAGGTGTGTAGGCTTTAGGTGGGAGTTATCTCCATATCGCTCCGGCACCACGAGACCTAAAGTCTGGAAATCAGCGTTTGAATCCGTCCTGCAGCTTGTTCCAGAACGTTGGCTCTCAGAGAAAAGAGCAGGCCAGTGGCGCACAGTGGCATATCCATGCCAACACGGGCGGTCAAAGTCCTCTTTCACCCCAAACATCCTGTGTCTTCTCTCACATCCATGGAGCCAAAAAGCCCCATGAACGTAGCTGTCAGCCATGGAGTTGGGTACTAGGGTTCCTGAGTTTCCCTACAGGGAGCACCTGGCAGGGGATCTCATTTTCTTTGCTTCTTTCTGGCTGCCAGACGTATTTGGAACATCTCTTTCCTAGGTAATCCCTTGGATTCAAAAAGGAAATGAGATGGACTCGGTGTGTGTTTGGGACGTAGATGTGCAACGGAGAGCAGGGCGGTCCGCAGGGCTGCTCAACGTCGGCCATTTCTCACGAGTGTTCTGCCCAAACCAATCCCGGTTTGGGCAGAATGCTCATGAGAATTGGCCAGAAAAAGCCCGGTGAACTCGCTTCGAGAGCAGCACGTCTGCCAGGCCGCCACCCTGGGCCTGGCCTGGCATCGCGAGAGCTCGCACACAAACCTCGCCAGGAAGACCTCCGCGAGGCAGGCTGCGGTAAAGCCGACACCGCCTGCTCCTCGGCCTGCGAGTGTCCCGTCCTATGCGCCGTCCCTTGGAGCAAGGGCTGCCCCAAGACTTGGGCTCGAAATTTTGCCTGCTCCCCAGCCTCCCGCTTCTGGGGCCCTGTCCCTCTGTGCCTCCATCTGGGGAATCCTGATACCCGCGGCCATGCCTCCCACTCCCACTCCATCGCCAATGATGCATTTTGGTGCTTCGGAAAAGCCTTGGAACGAGAGAAATCTGCATGATCCAACTGAGGACAGCCCCATCCTTGGGCGCCCCACAGCCCGAAAAGCCCGAGGCGCACGCCCTGCGGCCACACGTCCTTCAACTCTGCTCCGGGAACGCTCCCGTGCGCCAGTGCACCCGGGTGGGCTGCATCGTTTCCACGCGTTTACCAGCTGGCCAAAGCATGCCCTGGGAGAGAAAGGGCCCTGGGCCACGAAGAGCAGGGCAGTACGCAGCGGTGCCCAACGCTGATCGGTTTGGGCCGAACGCTCGTGAGAATTGGCGGGAAAAAGCTCTGCGAACTCGCTTCGGGCGTCACACGTCTTCAGGACCGCCCCCCGGGGCCTGGACCGGCTTCGTGATAGCTCGCTCAAGAACCCCGCCAAGGAGCCCTCCGCGAGGCAGACTGCGGCGAGGCCAATGCCTCCTGCTAACCGCTAGCGGAGGTCCCATACCTGGCGCCATACCATGGGGAGAGGGCTGCCCCAAGACTCGGGCTCGAAATTTCGCCTGCTTCCCAGCCTTCCACTTCCGGGGTCCAGTCCCTCTGTGCCTCCATCTTGGGGATCCCGAGTCCCGTGGCAATGCCTCTGCCTCCCGCCCCGGCACCAACGGTGTATTTCGGCGCTTTGGATAAGCCTCGGGGCGAGAGATACCTGCATGGCCCAACTGAGGACAGCCCCATCCTGGGGCGCCACATCAGCCCGAAAAGACGGAGGCGCACGCCCTGCCGCCACTCGTCCGTCAACTCTGCTCCGGGAAAGCTCCCCTGCGCTGCCACCCCCTGGTGGGCCCAGTCGATTGTGTGCGTTTTCCGGGAGACGCAGGATGCCCTGGGAGAGAAGGGGCCCTGGAACACGGAGAGCAAGGCGGTCCGCAGTACTGCACAATGCCGGCCATTCTCATGAGCGCTCTGCCCAAACCGATCCTGGTTTGGACAGAACGCTCGTGAGATTTGGCAGGAAAAAGCCCGGCGAACTCGCTTCGGGTGCCCCACGTCTGCACGGCCTCCCCCCGGGGGCCATCGCGTTCCAACCCCGACAGGAAGCGCTCCGCGAGGCAGGCTGTAGCAAGCCGACGCCTCCTGTTAATCCTCCTGTGGGGGTCCTCTCCCTGGCGCTGTTCCATGGGGCCTGGCCCTCCACGAAGCCCGGGCTCGCAGTTTCGTCTGCTCCCCAGCACCAGGTCTCCAGGTGGGCCGTGACGATTTCGCACGTTTCTGGGCGACGATTTCGCACGTCTCTGCCCCATGCCCAGAACGAGAAACGGCCCAGGGCCAGGGAGAGCAGGGCTGTCCGCAGGGCTGCCCAACGCCGGCCAATTCTCAAGAGCGTTCTGCCCAAACCGATCCTGGTTTGGGCAGAACGCTCGTGAGAACTGGCCGGAAGATGCCCGGAAAACTAGCTTCGGGCGTCACACGTCTGCAGGGCCTCCCCCCAGGGCCGGGCCTGTCACTGTGAGCACTTGCTCACGAACCCCGCCCAGGAGCCTTCCATGAGGCTGAATGCGGCGAGGACAACGCCTGCTCATCCTCGGCCTGCAGGGGTCCCATCAATGGTGCTGTTCCACGGGGCCGGACCCGTCACAAAGCCCGGGCTTGAACCCTTTCCTGCTTCCCCAGCCTTTGGCATCCGGGGTCCTGTCCCTCTTGGCCTCCGTATCGGGAACACTGTATCCCTCCGCCACGCATCTCTATACCACTCTGGCACCAACGGTGCCTTTCGGCGCTTTGGAGAAACCTCGGAGCGAGATAAACCTGCATGTCCACAATGAGGTCAGCCCCATCTTTGGGCGCCCCATCGACCCGAATTTCGGTGGCGCACGCCCGGCCGCCACCCGACCTTCAACTCTGCTCCGTGAACGCACCCCTGCGCCAGCGCTCCCTGGTGGGCAGCATCATTTCCACGCGTTTAACGGCTGGCCGCAGCATGCCCTGGGCGAGAAAGGGCCCTGGGCCACGGAAAGCAGGGCGGACCGCAGGGCTGCCCAACGCCAGCCAATTCTCACGAGCGTTCTGCCCAAACTGATCACGGTTTGGGCAGAACGCTCGTGAGAATTGGCCGGAAAACGCCTTGCGAACTCGCTTCAGGCGTCACAGGTCTGCAGGGCCGCCCCCCAGTGCCTGCCCCGGCATAGCGAGATCTCGCTCACAAACCCCGACAAGGATCCCTCCGCGAGGCCGACTGCGGCGAGGCCGATGCCTCCTGTTCTCGGCCTGCGGGTGTCCCCTACTTGGCGCCGTCCCACGGGACTAGGGCTGCCCCGAGACTCGGGCTCGGAATTTCACCTGCTTCCCAGCCTTCCGCTTCCGGGGTCCTGTCCCTCTGTGCCCCTATCATGGGAATCCCGAGTCCCGTGGCAATGCCTTCAACTCCCGCCCCGGCGCCAACGGTGAATTTCGGCGCTTGGGACAAGCCTCGGAGCGAGAGAAACCTGCACGGCCCAACTGAGGTCAGCCCCATCCTTGAGCGCCCCATCAGCCGGAAAAGATGGAGGCGCATGCCCTGCCGCCACTTGTCCATCAACTCTGCTCTGGGAATGCTCCCCTGCGCTGCCGCCCCCGGTGGGCCCGGTCGATTCTGTGCATTTTCCAGGGGCCTCAGCATGCCCTGGGGTGGACAGGGCCCTGGGCCACGGAGAGCAGGGAGGTCGGCAGGACTCCCCAACGCCGGCCAATTCTCACGAGCGCTCTGCCCAAACCCATTCTGGTTTGGGCAGAACTCTCGTGAGATTTAGCAGGAAAACGCCCGGCAAACTCGCTTCCGGCGCCACACGTCTGCACAACCGCCCCCCCTAGGGCCTGGCGCGGCATTGCGAGCCATCACGCTCCAACCCCACCAGGAAGCCCACCGCGAGGCAGGCTGAGGCGAGACCGACGCCTCCTGTTAATCCTTCTGTGGGGGTCCTCTCCCTGGCGCTGTTCCATGGGGCCTGGCCCTCCATGAAGCCCGGGCTCGCAGTTTCGCCTGCTACCCAGCCGTCTGCTTCTGGGTTCCTGTCCCTCGGTGCCTCCATCTGGGGAGCCTTGAGTCCCGCGGCCACGCCTCCCCCTCCCACACCTGCACCAACGGTGCCTTTCGGCGCTTCGGACAACCTCAGAGCGAGAGAAACCTGTGTGCCCCCACTGAGGTCAGCCCCATCCTTCGGCGCCCGATCCTCCCTACAGACGGAATCATAGGCCCGGCCGCCACCAGTCCTTCAACTCTGCTCTGGGAACAATCCCCAGCGCCGGGGCCTCTGGGTGGGCCGGTAAGTTTTCGCACGTTTTCCGGGCGGCTGCCCCATGCCCTGGGCGAGACACGGCCCTGGGCCAGGGAGAGCAGGGCGGTCCACAGGGCTGCCCAATGCCAGCCAATTCTCACCAGCGTTCTGCCCAAACCGATCTGGGTTAGGGAAGAACGATCGTGAGAATTGGCCTGAAAACGCCCGGCGAACTCGCTTCGCGCGTCACACGTCTAAAGGGCCTCACCCTGGGGCCGGGCCAGCTCTGTGAGTGCTTGCTCACGAACCCCGCCCAGGAGCCTTCCATGAGGCCGACTGCGGCGAGGCCGATGGCTCCTGCTTCTTGGCCTGCGGGGGTCTTCTTGGCGCCGTCCCATGGGGCTAGAGCTGCTGCGAGACTCGGGCTCGACATTTCGCCTGCATCCCAGCCTTCCGCTTCCGGGGTCCTGTCCCTCAGTGCCTCCATCTTGGGAATCCCGAGTCCCGTGGCAATGCCTCCACCTCCCGCCCCGGTGCCAACGGTGCATTTCGGCGCTTGGGACAAGCCTTGGAGCGAGAGAAACCTGCATGGCCCAACTGAGGACAGCCCCATCTTTGGGCTCCCCATCAGCCCGAAAAGACGGAGGCGCACGCCTTGCTGCCACTCGTCGGTCAACTCTGCTCCGGGAACGCTCCCCTGCGCTACCGCCCCCTGGTGGGCCCGGTCGATTGTGTGCGTTTTCTGGGGGCCGCAGCATGCCCTGGGAGAGAAGGGGCCCTGGGCCACGTAGAGCAGGGCGGTCCGCAGGACTGCCCAACGCTGGCCAATTCTCACGAGCGTTCTGCCCAAACCCATCCTGGTTTGGGCAGAGCGCTCGTGAGAATTGGCAGGAAAACGCCCGGCGAAGTCGCTTCGGACGCCGCACGTCTGCACGGCTGCCCCCCCGCCCCGGGCATGGTGCAGCATTGCGACATAGTTCAACATAGCATGTCAATTCCTAGCAACAGCAATCAGAAAACAAAGAGAAATAAAAGACATCCAATTTGGCAACCAAGAAGTCAAACTCTCTCTCCTCACAGAGGACATACTTGATATGGAAAAGGAAAAAGACTCCACCACCAAACTACCAGAACTCATACAACAATTCATTAATGTGGCACGATACAAGAACATGGTAGAGAAATCAGGGGCTTTCTTCTACATTATCAATGAAAGTCCAGAAAGGGAAATGAGAGAATCAATTCCATTTACCTCAGCACCCAAACCATAAGATACCTGGGAATAAACCAAACAGAGAGTTACAGGATTTGTATTTGAGGAACTGGAGAACACTCATGAAAAAATGCAAGAAAATGAAAAACATGGAAAACCATTGCATTCTCATGGATGAGAAGAGTAAACACTGTTAAAATGTCTATACTGCCTAGAGCAATAGATCCATTTAATGGCATTCCAATCAAAATTCCAACGGTATCTTTCAAAGAACTGGAACAACACATGCCTAATATTTGTGTGGGATCAGAAGCGACCCCGTATTGCTAAGAATGGCTGAAAAGAGAAACAAATTGGGAGCACCACGTTGCCGTATTTCAAGGATTAATATGAAGTTGTGATCACCAAGACAGCATGGGACTGGCATAAAAACAGACCCATAGACCAGTGGAACACAGTAGAGAGCTCAGATATGGACTATCAAACTATGGCCAAATAATCTTCAAGAAAGCAGGAAAAAAATATACAGTGGAAAAAAGACAGTCTCTTCAATAACTGGTGCAGGAAAAACTGGGCAGCTCTATGTAGAGGAATGAAATTCGACCATCTTCTTTCACGATATGCAAAAATAAACTCATAATAGGTAAAAGACCTCAATGTGAGACAGGAATACATCAGAATCCTAGCGGAGAACATAGGCAGTAATCTCTTCGATATTAGCCACAGCGACTTTCAAGATATGTCTCCAAAGGCAAAGGAAACAAAAGCCAAAATAAACGTCAGAGACTTCATCAAAATCAGATATTTGCAAATGACAGTACAGACAAAAGGTTGATATCCAGGATCTATGAAGAACTCCTCAAACACAACACACACGAAACACATAATCATATCAAAAAATGGGCAGAAGATATGAACAGACACTTCTCCAATGAAGACATACAAATGACTATCAGACACCTGAAGAAATGTTCATCATCTCTAGGCATCAGGGAGATTCAAATGAAAAACACATTAAGATGTCACCTTACACCAGTTAGGATGGATTAAATTACCAAGACGGGAAGCAACATGTGTTGAAGAGGATGTGGAGAAAGGGGAATCCTCTTACACTGGGGGTGGGAATGCAAGTTGGTGCAGCCTCTTTGGAGAAGACTGTGGAGATTCCTCAAGAAATTAAAAATAGAGATTCCCTATAACCCTGCAATTGCACTCCAGGTATTTACCCCAAATATACAGATGGAGTGAAAAGGGGGCCATCTGTAACCCAATGTTTAGAGCAGCAATGGCCACGGTTGCCAAACTGTGGAAAAAACCAAGATGCCCTTCAACAGAAGAATGGAAAAGGAAGATGTGGTCCGTATACACTATGGAGTATATAACTCCATTCAGAAAGGATGAATACCCAACTGTGGTAGCAACATGGACGGGACTGGAAGAGATTCTGCTGAGTGAATAAATCAAGCAGAGAGAGGCAATTATCATGTGGTTTCATTTATGTGTGGAGTGTAACAAATAGCATGGCGGACAAGGGGAGATGGAGATGAGAACGGAGTGGAGGGAAATTGGAAGGGGAGGCAAACCATGAGAGACAACAGACTCTAAAAATGAATCTGAGGGCATTAAAACAGCGGGGGTTGGTGGATGGGGAAACACGTGGTGGGTAATAGAGAGGGCATGGATTAAATGGAGGACTGGGTGTGGTGCTAAAACAATGAATACAGTTACACTGAAAAGAATTGGGAAAAATATTAAAAATTATATGCCAATAAGCTAAGCAACCTAGGTGAAATGGATGCATTTTTAGAAAAAGGAACAATCCCAAAATTGAACCCGGAATAATGTACAACCTGAATGGACCGTTATCCAGTAATGAGATTAAAGCAGTGATCAAAAACCTCCCAAAAGACAAGACCCCGCGACTTGAAGGATGCCCTAGTGAATTCTACCAAACTATAAGAAAAGAACTAACACCTCTTCTCCTGAAGCTCTTTCCAACATTTGAAGCAGACGGAAAACTTCCAGACACTTTGTATGAAGCCAGCATTACCCTGATCCACAAAACATCAAAGACCTCACTGAAAAGAGGAATTTCAAACCACTATCACTGATGAATATGGATGGTAAGATTCTCAACAAGATTCTAGCTCCTAAGAACCGACAGTACATTAAACAGTCATAACACCAAGACCAAGTAGGATCTATCCCTGGGTTGCAAGTTTGGTTCGACAATCGAAAATCAATCAATGTCATAGAAGAAATTAAGAAGTGAAGAGACAAGAACCACATGGTCCTCTCAATGGGTGAAGAAAAAGCATTTGACAAAATCCAGCAACCGCTCCTGACTAAAACGCTGCAAAGTATAGGGAAAGAGGGAATATTCGTCAACTTCATAAAATGTTTCTATAAAAAACCCACAGTGAATACCATCTTCAAAGGGTAAAAGATGACAGCCTTCGCTTTGAAATCAGGAACATGAGAAGGATGCCCACTCTCACCACTCTTGTTTAACGTAGCATGTGAAGTGCTAGCAACAGCAATCAGATGACAAAGACAAATAAAAGGTATCCAATCATCAACCAGAAGTCAAACTGCTCTCCTCACAGATGACATACTTGATATGGAAAACCCAAAAGACTCTGCGCCCAAACTACCAGAAATCAAACAGCAATTAAGTAATGTGGCAGGATACAAAATCATGATAAAGAAATCAGTGGCTTTCTTCTACATTAGCAATGAAAATACAGAAAGGGAAATTAGAGAATCAATTCCATTTACTACAGCACCCAAACCATAAGATACCTGGGAATAAACCAATCCAAAGAGGTAAAGGATTTGTACTCAAGGAACTAGAAAACACTCATGAAAGAAATGTAAGAAAACCAAAAAGATGGAAGACCATTGCATTCTCATGGATCAGAAGAATAATCATTGTTAAAATGTTTATACCCTGGGAGCAATTGGTCCATTTAATGCCATTACATTCAAAATTCCACCAGTATCTTTCAAAGAGCTGGAACCAACACACGCCTAATATTTGTGTGGAATCAGAAACGACCCTGGATTGCTATGAATTGCTGAAAAGAGAAACAAAACTGGGAGTACCACGTTGCCTGATTTCTTATTTCTTTTTCTTTTTTTAAGATTTTATTTGTTTATTTGACAGACAGAGATCACAAATAGGAAGAGAGGCAGGCAGAGAGAGGAGAGGAAGCAGGCCTCTGGCTGAGCAGAGAACCCAATGCGGGCTTGATCTCAGGACCTGGAATCATGACCTGAGCCGAAGGCAGAGGCTTTAACCCACTGAGCCACTCAGGCGCCCAATGTTGCCTGATTTCAAGGGTTACTATGAAGCTGTGATCACCAAGACAGCATGGGACTGGCATAAAAACAGACACATAGATCAGTGGAAAACAGTAGAGTGCTCAGATATGGACCATCAACTCTATGTCAAATAATCTTCAAGAAAGCAGGAAAAAAATATACAGTGGAAAAAAGGCAGTCTCTTCAATAAATGGTGCAGGGAAAACTGGGAGGCTCTATGTAGAAGAATGAAACTCAACCATCTTATTACACCATACACAAAGATGAACTCATAACGGATAAAAGACCTCAACATGAGACAAGAATCCATCAGAATCCTAGAGGAGAATATAGGCAGTAATCTCTTCGTGATCAGCCACAGAGACTTCTTTCAAGATATATCTCCAAAGGCAAATGAAACAAAAGCCAAAATAAACTTCAGGAACTTCAGCAAAATCAGATATTTGCAAATGACAGGACAGACAAAAGGTTGATATCCAGGATCTATGAAGAACTCTTCAAACTCAACACACACAAAACAGATAATCATGTCATAAAAAAGGCAGAAGATATGAACAGACACTTCTCCAATGAAGATATACAGATGGCTATCAGACACCTGAAAAAATGTTCATCATCACTAGACATCAGGGAGATTCAAATGAAAACCACATTAAGATGTCACCTACACCAATTAGGATGGCCTAAATTAGCAAGACGGGAAACAATCTGTGTTGGAGAGGATCTGGAGAAAGGGCAATCTTCTTACACTGTGGGTGGGAATGCAAGTTGGTGCAGTCTCTTTGGAGAAGAGTGGATATTCCTCAAGAAATTAAAAATAGAACTTCCCTATAACCCTGCAATTACACTCTTAGGTATTGACTGCAAGGATACAATTGGAGTGAAGAGAAGGCCATCTGTAACCCAATTATTAGAGCAGCAATGGCCACGGTTGCCAAACTGTGGAAAGAACCAAGATGCCCTTCAACAGAGGAATGGATAAAGAAGATGTGGTCCATATACACGATGGAGTATTATGCTTCCATTCAGACAGGATGAATACCCAACTTTGGTAGCAACATGGACAGGACTGGAAGAGATTCTGCTGAGTGACATAAATCATGCAGAGAGAGTCAATTATCATATGGTTTCACTTATCTGTGGAGTATAACATATAGCATGGAGGACAAGGGGTGCTGGAGATGAGAAGGGAGTAGAAGGAAGTTGGAAGGGGAGGTAGGCCATGAGAGATTATGGACCCTGAAAAAGAATATGAGGGCCTTGAAAGAGCGGGGATGGGAGGTTGGGGAAACACGTGGTGTGTAAAAGAGATGGCACGGAATGCATGGAGGACTGGGTGTGGCACTAAAACAATGTATACGGTAACACTGAAAATAATTGGGGAAAAAAAACCATATATACGCCAATAAGCTAAGCAACCTAGGTTAAATGGATGAATTCCAAGAAAACTATATAATCCAAAAATTAAACAAGGAAGAAATATACAACCTGAATGGACCGTGATCCAGTAACGAGATTAAGCAGTGATCAAAAACCTCCCAAATGACAAGACACCGGGACCTGAAGGATGCCCTAGCGACTTCTACCAAACTATAAGAAAATAACTAACACCTCTTCTCCTAATGCTCTTTCCAAATATGAAGCAGAAGGAAAACTTCCAGACACTTTTATGAAGTCAGCATTATCCTAATCCACAAAACAGGCAAAGACCTTACCAATAAGGAGGATTTCAAACCAATATCACTGATGAATCTGGATGCTAAGATTTTCAACAAGATTCTAGCTCCTAGGAACCTACATACATTAAAACGTTTATCCACCATGACCAAGTAGGATCTATCCCTGGGTTGCAAGATGGGTTCAACATTCGCAAATCAAGCAATGTCATAGAACCAATTAAGAAGTGAAGAGAGAAGAACCACATGGTCCTCTCAATTGGTGAAGAAAAAGCATTGGACAAAATCCAGCATCTATCCCTGACTAAAATGCTGCAAGGTATAGGGATAGAGGGAATATTTGTCAACTACATAAAATGTTCCTATGAAAAACCCACAGTGAATACCATCCTCAAAGGATAAAGATGAGAGCCTTCGCTTTGAAATCAGGAACATGACAAGGATGCCCACTCTCAGCATTCTTGCTCAACATAAGATGTGAAGTCCTAGCAACAGCAATCAGACAAAAAAGAGAAATAAAGGGTGTCCAATTGGCAATGAAGAAGTCAAACTCTCTCTCCTCACAGATGACATACTTGATATGGAAGACCCAAAAGACTCAGACCCCAAATTGCCGGAACTCATACAGCAATTAAATAAAGTGGCAGGTTACAAAATCAATATACAGAAATCAGTGGCTTTCTTCAACATTATCAATGAAAATCCAGAAAGGGAAGTTAGAGAATTAATTCCATTTAAGAGCACCCAAACCATAACATACCTGGGAATAAACCAAACCAAAGAGGTAAAGGATTTGTACTCAAGGAACTAGAGAACACTCATGAAAGTAATGCAAGAAAAAGAAAAAGACAGAAAACCATTGCATACTTATATATCAGAAGAATAAACATTATAAAAAAGTCAATACTGCATAGTGCAATCGATCCATTTAATGCCATTGCAATCAAAATTCCACCAATATCCTTCAAAGGACTGGAACAAACACATGCCTAAAATTTGAGTGGAATCAATAGCGACCCTGGATTGCTTAGAATTGCTCAAAAGAGAAACAAAACTGGGAGCACCACGTTGCCTTATCTCAAGGGTTACTATGAAGCTGTGATCACCATGGAACTGGCATGGAACTGGCATAAGAACAGAGCCATAGACCAGTGGAACACAGTAGAGAGCTCAGATATGGACCATAAACTCTATGGTCAAATAATCTTCAAGAACGCAGGAAAAATATACAGTGGGGAAAAGGCAGTCTCTTCAATAAATGGTGCAGGGAAAACTGGGCAGCCATATGTAGAAGAATGAAACTCGACCATCCACTTACACCATACACAAAGATAAACTCATAATGGGTAAATGACCTCAACATGAGACAGGAATCCATCAGAATCCTAGAGGAGAACCTAGACAGTAATCTCTTCGGTATCAGCCACAGCAACTTCTTTCAAGATATGTCTCCAAAGGCAAAGGAAACAAAAGCCAAAATAAACTTCAGGAACTTCATCAAAATCAGATATTTGTAAATGACAGTACAGACAAAAGGTTGATATCCAGGATCTATGAAGATCTCCTCAAACTCAACACACACAAAACAGATAGTCATATCTAAAAAAGGGCAGAAGATATGAACAGACACTTCTCCAATGAAGACATACAAATGGCTATCAGGCACCTGAAAAAATGTTCATCATCACTAGGCATCAGGGATATTCAAAGGAAAACCACATTAAGATGTCACCTTACACCATTTAGGATGGCTTAAATTAGCAAGACGGGAAATAACATGTGTTGGAGAGTATGTGGAGAAAGGGGAATCCTCTTACACTGTTGGTGGGAATGCAAGTTGGTCCAGCCTCTTTGGAGAACAGTGTGGAGATTTCTCAAGAAATTAAAAATAGAACTTCCCTAAAACCCTGCAAATACACTCCTAGTTATTTACCCGAAAGATACAGATGGAGCGAATAGAAGGGCTATCTGCAACCCAATGTTTAGAGCAGCAATAGCCACGGTTGCCAAACTGTGGAAAGAATCAAGATGCCCTTCAACGCAAAAATGGATAAGGAAGATGTGGTCCACATACACTATGGAGTATTATGCCTCCATTCAGAAAGGAGGAATACCCAACTTTGGTAGCAACATGGATGGGACTGGAAGAGATTCTGCTGAGTGAAATAAATCAAGCAGAGAGAGGCAATTATCATATGGTTTCACTTACGTGTGGAGTGTAACAAATAGCATGGAGGAGAAGATAGTGGAGGGAAATTGGAAGGGTAGGGAAAACATTAGAGACTATGGACTCTGAAAAAGAATCTGAGGTCTTTGAAAGAGCGGCGGTGAGAGGTTGGGGACACTCGTGGTGGGTAATAGAGAGGGCACGGATTGCATGAAAGACTGGGTGTGGTGCTAAAACAATAAATACGGTTACACTGAAATTAAATTGGGGAAAAAAACAATATATACCACTAAGCTAAGCAACCTATGAGAAATGGATGCATTCCTAGAAAACTGTAAAATCCCAAAATGGAACCACTAAGAATGTACACCTGAATGGGCCATTAATCTGTAACGAGATTAAAGCAGTAATCAAAAACCGCCCAAAAGACAAGACCCCACCACCTGAAGGATGCCCTAGCGAATTCTACCAAACTTTAAGAACAGAACTAACACCTCTTCTCCTGAAGCTCTTTCAAAAATTTATAGCAGAAAAAAAACGTCCAACACTTTTTATGAAGCCAGCATTACCTTGATCCACAAACCAGGCAAAGGCCTCACCAAAAAGGAAATTTCAAACCAGTATCACTGATGAATATGGATTGTAAGATTCTCAACAAGATTCTAACTCATAGGAGACTACAGTACATTAAAACGTCTAACCACCATGACCGAGTAGGATCTATTCCTCTGTTAAAAGGTTGGTTCGACATTCTCAAATCAATCAGTGACAGAGAACAAATTAAGAAGTGAGGAGAGAAGAACCACATAGTCCTCTCAATTGGCGAAGAAAAGCATTTGACAAAATCCAGCATTTGTTCCTGACTAAAACTCTGCAACGTATAGGGATAGAGGGAATATTTGTCAACTTCATAAAATGTTTCTATGAAAATCCCACAGTGAAAACCATCCTCAACCGGTAAAAACTTACAGCCTTTGCCTTGAAATCAGTAACATGACAAGGATGCCCACTCTCACCACTCTTGTTTAACATAGGATGTGAAGTCCTAGCAACAGCAATCAGACAACAAAGAGAAATAGAAGGTATCCAAATTGGCAATGAAGAAGTCAAACTCTCTCTCCTTACAGATGACATACCTGATATGGAAAACCCAAAAGACTCTGCCCCCAAACTACCAGAAATCATACAGAAATTCAATAATGTGGCAGGATACAAAATCATGATAGAGAAATCATTGGCTTTCTTCTACATTATCAATGAAAATCCTGTAAGGGATTTTCTAAGGGAAATTAGAGAATCAATTCCATTTACTACAGCACCCAAAACCTAAGTTACCTGGGAATAATCCAAACCAAAGAGGTAAAGGAATTGTACTCGAGGAACTAGAGAACACTCATGAAAGAAATGCAAGAAAACCAAAAAGAATGAAAACCTTTGCATTCTCATGGATCAGAAGAATAAACATTGTTAAAATATCTATACTGCCTAGAGCAATCGATCCATTTAATGCCATTCCAATCAAATTTCCAAACTTTCAAAGAGCGGAAACAAATGCACGCCTATAATTTGTGTGGGATCAGAAGCGACCCCGTATTGCTAAGAATTGCTGAAAAGAGAAACAAAACTTGGAGCTACACGATGCCTGATTTCAAGGGTTACCCTGAAGCTGTGTTCACCAAGACAGCATGGGACTGGCATAAAAACAGACCCATTGATCATTCCCTTTATATTTTCAGACCATAATGCTCTGAAGCTAGAATTCAACCACAAGAGGAAGTTTGGAAAGAACACAAATACATGGAGACTAAACAGCATCTGTTTAAAGAATGAATGGGTCAACCAGGAAATTAAAGAAGAATTACAAAAAATCACAGAAACAAATGATAATGAAGATACAACGGTTCAAAATCTGTGGGACACAACAAAGACAGTCCTGAGAGGAAAATATATAGCGGTACAAGCCTTTCTCAAGGAACAAGAAAGGTCTCAGGTACACAACCTAACCCTACACCTAAAGGAGCTGGAGAAGAACAAAAAGAAAACCCTAACCCAGCAGGAGAAGAGAAATCATAAACATCAGAGCAGAAATCAATGAAATAGAAACAACAACAACAACAAAAAAAAAAAAACAATAGAACAAATCAACGAAACTAGGAGCTGGTTCTTTGAAAGAAGTAATAAAATTGATAATCCCCTGGCCAGACTTATCAAGAAAAAAAGAGAAAGGACCCAAATAAATATAATCATGAATGAAAGAAGAGAGATCACAACCAACACCAAAGAAATACAAACAATTATAAGAACATACTATGAGCAACTCTACGCCAACAAATTTGACAAAATGGAAGAAATAGATGCATTCCTAGAAAAATATAAACTACCACATCTGAACCAGGAAGAAATAGAAAGCCTTAACAGACCCATAACCAGTAAGGAGATTGAAACAGTCATTAAAAATCTCCAAAAAACAAAAGTCCAAGGCCAGATGGCCTCCCGGGGGAATTCTACCAAAAATTTAAAGAAGAACTAATTCCTATTCTCATGAAACTGTTCCAAAAAATAGAAATGGAGGGAAAACTTCCAAACTCATTTTATGAGGCCAGCATCACCTTGATCCCAATACCAGACAAGGATCCAATCAAAAAAGAGAGCTATAGACTAATATCCTTGATGAACACAGATACGAAAATTCTCACCAAAATACTAGCCAATAGGATTCAACAGTACATTAAAAGGATTATTCACCACGACCAAGTGGGATTTATTCCGTGGCTGCAAGGTTGGTTCAACATCCACAAATCAATCAGTGTGATACAACACATCAATAAAAGAAAGAACAAGAACCATATGATACTCTCAATAGATGCTGAAAAAGCATTTGACAAAGTACAGCATCCTTTCCTGATCAAAACTCTTCAAAGTGTAGGGATAGAGGGCACATACCTCAATATTATCAAGCCATTTATGAAAAACCCACCGCAAATATCATTCTCAATGTAGAAAAACTGAAAACTTATCCGCTAAGCTTAGGAACACGGCAGGGATGTCCATTATCACCACTGCTATTCAACATAGTACTAGAAGTCCTAGCCCCAGCAATCAGACAACAAAAGGAAATTAAAGGCATCCAAATCGGCAAAGAAGAAGTCAAATTATCACTCTTCACAGATGATATGATACTCTATGTGGAAACCCCAAAAGACTCCACTCCAAAACTGCTAGAACTTGTACAGGATTTCAGTAAAGGGTCAGTATAAAAAATCAATGCACAGAAATCAGTTGCATTTCTCTACACTTACAACAAGACAGAAGAAAGAGAAATTAAGGAGTCAATCCCATTTACAATTGCACCCAAAACCATAAGATACCTAGGAATAAACCAAACCAAAGAGGCTGAGAATCTATACTCAGAAAACTATAAAGTACTCATGAAAGAAATTGAGGAAGACACAAAGAAATGGAAAAACGTTCCATGCTCCTGGATTGGAAGAATAAATATTGTGAAAATGTCTATGCTACCTAAAGCAATCTACACTTTTAATGCAATTCCTATCAAAATACCATCCATCTTTTTCCAAAAAATTGAACAAATAATTCTAAAATTTATGTTGAACCAGAAAAGACCTCAAATAGCCAAAGAAATAGTGAAAAAGAAAGCGAAAGTTGGTGGCATCACAATTCCGGACATCAAGCTCTATTACAAAGCTGTCATCATCAAGACAGCATGGTACTGGCACAAAAACAGACACATAGATCAATGGAACAGAATAGAGAGACCAGAAATAGACCTCAACTCTATGGTCAACTAATCTTCAACAAAGCAGGAAAGAATGTCCAATGGAAAAAAGACAGCCTCTTCAATAAATGGTGTTGGGAAAATTGGACAGCCACATGCAGTAAAATGAAATTGGACCATTTCCTTACACCACACACAAACATAGACTCAAAATGGATGAAGGACCTCAATGTGAGAAAGGAATCCATCAAAATCCTTGAGGAGAACACAGGCAGCAACCTCTTCGACCTCAGCCGCAGCAACATCTTCCTAGGAACATTGCCAAAGGCAAGGGAAGCAAGGGCAAAAATGAACTATTGGGATTTCATCAAGATCAAAAGCTTTTGCACAGCAAAGGAAACAGATAACAAAACCAAAAGACAGCTGACAGAATGGGAGAAGATATTTGCAAACGACATATCAGATAAAGGTCTAGTGTCCAAAATCTATAAAGAACTTAGCAAACTCGACACCCAAAGAACAAATAATCCAATCAAGAAATGGGCAGAGGACATGAACAGACGTTTCTGCAAAGAAGACATCCAGATGGCCAACAGACACATGAAAAAGTGCTCCATATCACTCGGCATCAGGGAAATACAAATCAAAACCACAATGAGATATTACCTCACACCAGTCAGAATGGCTAAAATCAACAAGTCAGGAAATGACAGATGCTGGCGAGGATGCGGAGAAAGGGGAACCCTCCTCCACTGTTGGTGGGAATGCAAGCTGGTGCAACCACTCTGGAAAACAGCATGGAGGTTCCTCAAAATGTTGAAAATAGAACTGCCCTATGATCCAGCAATTGCACTACTGGGTATTTACCCTAGAGACACAAACGTAGTGATCCGAACGGGCACGTGCAACCAAATGTTTATAGCAGCAATGTCCACAATAGCCAAACTATGGAAAGAACCTAGATGTCCATCAACAGATGAATGGATCAAGAAGATGTGGTATATATACACAATGGGATACTATGCAACCATCAAAAGAAATGAAATCTTGCCATTTGCGACAACGTGGATGGAACTAGAGTGTACCATGCTTAGCGAAATAAGTCAAGTGGAGAAAGACAACTATCATAGGATCTCCCTGATATGAGGAAGTGGTGATGCAACAATGGGGCTTAAGTGGGTAGGAGAAGAATAAATTAAATAAATGGGATTGGGAGGGAGAAAAACCATAAGTGACTCTTAATCTCACAAAACAAACTGAGCGTTGCTGGGGGGAGGGGGTTGGGAGAAGGAGGGTGGTGTTATGGACATTTGAGAGGATATGAGCTTTGGTGAGTGCTGTGAAGTGGGTAAACCTGGAGATTTACAGACCTGTACCCCTGGGGATAAAAATATATTATATGTTTATAAAAAATTTAAAAAAATTAAAGAAAAAAAAAAGACTCATAGAACAGTGGAACACAGTTGACTGCTCAGATATGGACCAACAACCCTTGAAGTCAAATAATCTTCAAGAAAGCAGGAAAAAATATACAGTGGAAAAAAGACAGTCTCTCCAATAAATTGTGCAGGCAAAAATGGGCAACTATATGTAAAAGAATGAAACTTGACCATCCTCTTACACCATACACAAAGATAAACTCATAAGGGATAAAAGACCTCAACGTGAGACAGGAATCCATCAGAATCCTAGAGGAGAACATAGGCAGTAACTCTTCGACATCAGCCACAGCGACTTCTTTCAAGATATGCCTCCAAACCAAAGGAAACAAAAGCCAAACTAAACTTCTAGGACTTCATCAAAATCAAAAGCTTTGCACTGCATAGGAAACAGTAAAGAAAGCAAAGAGGCGAGGGGGGGACAAGATGGCGGGGGAGTAGGAGGAAGCGCCTTTTCCGCCGGTACCCCAAATTGAGCTGATTACCTACCAAAGAGCTCTGATCACCCATGAAATCTGCCTGAGATCAGAATTATACACGTCTGGATCTCTACAGGGGCAGAAGATGCCAGTGGCAGGTAAAGCAGAGTGGGAATGGCAGACTGATATCGGAAGATAAACAAAAGGGGGAGGGAGCTACCAGAGGCGACAGGTTAGAAAGTAATACCCCAATACAAGCGAGAGTACCCTGCGTCTGGGGACCAGCATTAACTTGGAGACTGGTTGAAAGCACTCAAAAAGAGCAAAGGATCACGGGGGGAAATTGTGGGAATCGGGGAGGCTAGGGACAGGGGCTTAAGTCCCCCGTCCCAGTACAGTCTCCCCAGCGCTGAGGAAGAAACAAGGTCTTGGTCCCTAAGCCGCCAGCACGCCCAAGAATGTGTGGGTTCTAGCTCCTGTGAGGGGATGGGAGCCACACCAGTCGGCAGAACGCGCAAGCCCTACCACAAAGCTTGAGATATGCATGCACGTCCCTCATGCTCCCCTGAGTTACAAAGTTCCGGCCAGTGCTCTTTGACCCGTGCCATTGTTTCAAAGCCTATGCCGCGCACCCCAAACTCTCCCCTGATAGAGGTGCACAAAAGCCCAGCCTGGTGCTTACGGACCTGCGCCCGTTCTAAGTGCCTGAGACGTGCGCGCGACCCATAGCTGCTTCTGAAAGAAGTGCGCGCAAGCCGGGCACTCCCAGCCCGGGCCAGTGGCCAAATCCCAGTGTGCAAATGCTGCTTGGAACCTCTCTGGCGGTCAGGAGCTTCCAGACAGCTGCCACTGCCTTGGCTTTGGGTACAAGCAAAAGATCCTGCACCCCCAGGGTTTGCAACTTGGAACCTGCTCTGCCAGAGGCCAAGGGGGAACTTATTTAGGCTCTGCACCCAGACTGAGGCTTCTCTCTAAGAGGGAGATCAGGGTGCGGTTTGTTTTCCTCTAAAACTACAAAAACCATCAAAGGCGGTCAAGGTGAGAGAAAAAAAAAATGTGAACAAGCATAAAAACCACCAGAGAACAAAAGCCTGAAAAAAAACTTTCCTCAGAGCCCACCCCCTTGAGGGGGGCTGGAGGACTTAACTCAGGAAACCTCATTGACTGACAACCCACGTGGCAGGCCCCTCCGCCAGAAAACAAACCAAGAAAGAAAAAACAAAGAGGAAAAAAAAAGGACTACAAGAAAACAACCACTTCTTCATAGGAAAACTTGTATTGTTCACTCATTCCCAGTATTCCAGTTCATTTTTTTTTACACATAGGTAATTTTTTAACCTATTTACCATCACAGCGAGCTGTACAGTACATCAAATTCCATAACACCTTTCTAACCTGAACATACACCTTTGTTTTTCTTTTGCATTTTTATTTTTTGAATTCCTTTTTTGAAATTTTAGTTTAGTTTAGTCTAGTTTATTCCTTTTTATTTTTATCCTCTAATATTCATATAGAGTTAAACTTCAAAGTAATCCCCTTTCCCCAATCAATACTACTCCTAGAGGTAAACCAATTTTTAATCCCCTTTATCTTAGGAAGTTTGAGTCCTTTAACAAAGATATCAAGATACATCCAGGAAGAATCAAAACAACCTTCCTCACACACACTGAGAATTTATAAGAACTCTCCCATCTTCTTCCACCAGTGTTTCTGTGATTTTTGTGTTTGTCCTGATAGCATATAAATTTTACACTTGGGGTTCTTTTTGACGAGGTTCTTTCTTTATTTGTATATATTTTTTTCTCTTGTCATATACTTGTATCAGTCTTTTTATCTCTTTTTGTTTGTCTACTTCATAAATCTTACCTTGGGGCCCATCTGGGCTGAACCTTCTCTTTCATCTTCCCTTTCTTTCCTGTCTCTCTCTATCTCTCTTTTTCTTTCCTTCTTTACTTTTTTTTCTTTTCCTTTTTCTTTTCTTTTGTCTCTCGTTTGAGTGGGGAATCCTAATTGCTCAGAAGTGTTCCAGGGTGCACCTTGACTGCACCACGATCAATACATCCAGCTACATCTATTCAGTCATCTCCCACCAAAATGACTAGGAGGAGGAATGCCCAACAGAAGAAAAATACAGAGGATGGACCTTCTGCAACAGAGCTAATGGCTATCAACATAGACAATATGTCAGAAAGAGAATTCAGACTAACAATTATCCAGGCAATAGCTAGGTTGGAGAAAGCCATGGATGACCAAACAAAATAGATCAGGGCCGAAATGAAAGCGACTAGACAGGATGTTCACAATGTTAGGGCGGAGCTTAAAGCTCCCAGGGAGGAGGTCCACAAAGCTCTCAATGAGTTCCAATCTAACCTAAACTCTCTCAAAGCTAGGGTAACTGAGACAGAAAATAGATTTAGTGATCTGGAAGACAAACAGATAGAGAGAAAGATTCAGGAGGAAGCCTGGAACAAAAGCTTAGAAACCAAGAAAACAGAATGAGGGAAATAAATGATGGCATGAAGCATTCCAACATCAGAATTATTGGAATCCCTGAAGGGGAGGAAAAGAAAGAAGTCTAGAAGATATAGTGGAACAAGTACTTCATGAAAATTTGCCCAATCTCGCGAATGGAACCAACATTCATGTACTAGAGACTGAACGGTCTCCACCCAAGATTATACAATCCAAAAAAACACCACGACACCTGATAGGCAAATTGTAATTGTAGGAATTATAATTGTAGGTATTGTAATTGTAGGTATAATCTCCTGAGAGCCTCCAGGGCAAAGAGGCTCCTTACTTACAGAGGGAAGCCCATCAGAATAATGTCAGACATGTCCACAGAGCCCTGGCAAGCCAGAAGAGGCTGGCAAGATATATTCAGGGCACTAAATGAGGAGAACATGCAGCCAAGAATACTTTATCCAGCAAGACTGACATTCAAAATGGATGGAGAGATAAAGAGTTTTCAAGACTGGCAAGGCTTAAAAGACTAACAACCACCAAGCCGATACTGCAGGAAATATTAAGGGGGGTTCTATAAAAGAGGAAAAATCCCAAGAATAGCATTGAAAGGAAATATAGAGACAGTCTACAGAAAGAAAGACTTCAAAGGTAACTCGATGTCAATAAAAACGTATCTATCAATAATCACTCTCAATGTGAATGGCCTAAATGCACCCATATAACGGCACAGGGTTGCAGATTAGATAAAACGACAGGACCCATCCAAATGTTGTCTACAAGAGACCCATTTTGAACCTAAAGTTACACCCAGACTGAAAGTGAAGGGATGGAGAAGCATCTTTCATGCCAATGGGACTCAAAAGAAGGCTGGGGTAGCGATTCTCATATCAGATAAATTAGACTTCAAACTAAAGACTGTAGTCAGAGATACAGAAGGACACTACATAATCCTTAAAGGGACTATCTACCAGATGATCTAACAATTGTAAATATCTATGCTCTCAATATGGGAGCAGCCAATTACTTAAGAAAACTGTTAATCGAGATAAAGAGTCATATTGATATGAATACACTAATCCTAGGAGACCTTAACACGCCTCTCTCAGAAATAGACAGATCTTCGAAGCAGAAAATCAATAAAGAAACAAAAGCATTGAATGACACATTGGACCAGATGGACCTCATAGATATTACAGAACATTTCACCCTCAAACAACAGAATACTCATTCTTCTCAAGTGCACATGGAACCTTCTCCAGAATAGATCACATAATGGGTCACAAATCAGGACTCAACCGATACCAAAAGACTGAGATTATTCCCTGCATATTCTCAGATTACAGTGCTTTGAAACTGGAGCTCAATCACAAGGAAAAGTTCAGAAGGAACTCAAACACCTGGAAACTAAAGATCACCTTGCTTAAGAATGCTGGGATCAACCAGGGGATCAAAGATGAACTGAAACAATTCATGGAATCCAATGAGAATGAACACACTTCGGTCCAAAACCTATGGGTTACAGCAAAGGCTGTCCTAAGGAGGAAATACATAGCCATCAGAGCGTCCCTCCAAAATTTGAAAAAGCCAGAATACACAAGCTGTCTCTACACCTTAAAGAACTGGAGGATCAACAACAAATCAAACCAACTCCACACATAAGAAATGAAATCATCAAGATAAGGGCTGAGAACAATGAGGTAGAAACCAGATATACAGAAGAACGTATCAATGAAACTAGAAGCTGGATTTTTGAAAGAATCAATGAGATCGATAAACTATTGGCCACATTAATCCAAAGGAAAAGATTGAAAGCCCAAATTCATAAAATTATGAATGAAAGGGGAGAGATAACAACTAACACCAAGGAAGTAGAAACAATCATCAGAAGTTATTCTCAACAGTTATATGCCAATAAGCCTAGCAACCTAGATGAAATGGATGCATTCCTGGAAAAATATAAAATACCAAAATTGAACCAGGAAGAAATCGACAACCTGAATAGACTGATATCTAATAATGAGATTGAATCAGTGATCAAAAACCTCCCAAAAAACAAGAGCCCAGGACCTGACGGATTCCCTGGGGAATTCTACCAACCTTTCGAAGAAGAAATAAGACCTATTGTCCAGAAGCTGTTTCAAAAAATTGAAGGAGAAGGAAGATTTCCAGATTCTTTCTATGAAGCCAGCATTACCCTGATCTCCAAACCAGGCAAAGACCCTACCAAAAAGGAGAATTTTAGACCAATATCACTGATGAATATGGATGCTAAGATTCTCAACAAGATCCTAGCAAACAGGATCCAACAGCACATTAAAAAGATTATCCACCATGATCAGGTGGGATTCATCCCTGGGCTACAAGGATGGTTCAACATTTACAAATCTATCAATGTGATAGAACAAATTAATATGAGAAGAGAGAAGAGCCACATGGTCCTCTCAATTGATGCAGAAAAAGCATTTGACAAAACCCAACATCCGTTCCTGATTAAAATGCTTCAAAGTATAGGGATAGAGGGAACATTCCTGAACCGCATCAAATCTATCTATGAAAGACCCACAGCAAATATCATCCCCAATGGGAAAAAGCTTGCAGCCTTCCCGTTGAGATCAGGAACAAGACAAGGATGCCCACTTTCACCCCACTTGTTTAACATAGTATTAGAAGTCCTAGCAATAGCAATCAGACAACAAAGAGAAATAAAAGTATCCATATTGGTAATGAAGAAGTCAAACTCTCTCTCTTCGCAGATGACATGATTCTTTACATGGAAAATCCAAAAGACTCCACCCTCAAACTACTAGAACTCATTCAGCAATTCAGCAACGTGGCAGGATACAAAGTCAATGTGCAGAAATCAGTGGCTTTCTTATACACTAACAATGAAAATACAGAATGGGAAATTAGAGAATTGACTCCATTTACTATAGCACCAAGAACCATAAGATACCTGGGAATAAACCTAACCAAAGAGGTAAAGGATCTGTACTCGAGGAACTACAGAACAGTCATGAAAGAAATTGAAGAAGACACAAAAAGATGGAAGACCATTGCATGTTCTTGGATAGGAAGAATAAACATTGTTAAAATGTCTATACTGCCTAGAGTAATATAGACTTTTAATACCATTCCGATCAAAATTCCACCGGTATTCTTCAAAGAGCTGGATCAAGTAATCCTAAAATTTGTAGGGAATCAGAAGAGACCCCGAATCGCTAAGGAAATGTTGAAAAACAAAGATAAAGCTGGGGCATCACGTTACCTGATTTCAAGCTTTACTACAAATCTGTGATCACCAAGACAGCATGGTACTGGCTTAACAACAGACACACAGACCAGTGGAACAGAGTAGAGAGCCCAGATATGGACCCTCAACTCTATGGTCAATTAATCTTCGACAAAACAGGAAAAAATATACAGTGGAAAAAAGACAGTCTCTTCAATAAATGGTGCTGGGAAAACTGGACAGCTATATGTAGAAGAATGAAACTTGACCATTCTCTTACACCGTACACAAAGATAAACTCAAAATGGATAAATGACCTAATGTGAGACAGGAATCCATCAGAACCCTAGAGGAGAATATAGGCAGTAATCTCTTCGATATCAGCCACAGCAACTTCTTTCAAGTTATGTCTCCAAAGGCAAAGGAAACAAAAGCGAAAGCAAACTTTTAGGACTTCATCAAAATCAAAAGCTTCTGCACAGCAAAGGAAACAGTCAAAAAAACAAAGAGGCAACCCACAGTATGGGAGAGGATATTTGCAAATGACAGTACAGACAAAAGGTTGATATCCAGGATCTATAATGAACTCCTCAAACTCAACACACACGAAACAGGCAAACATATCAAAAAATAGGCATAAGATATGAACAGACACTTCTCCAATCAAGACATACAAATGGCTATCAGACACATGAAAAAATGTTCATCATCATTAGCCCTCAGGGAGATTAAATTAAAACCACATTGAGATATCACCTTACACCAGTAGAATGGCCAAAATTAACAAAACAGGAAACAACATGTGTTGGAGAGGATGTGGAGAAAGGGGAACTCTCTTCCACTGTTGGTGGGAATGCAAGTTGGTGCAGCCTCTTTGGAGTACAGTGTGGAGATTCCTCAAGAAATTAAAAATAGAACTTCCCTATAGCCCTGCGATTGCACTCCTAGGTATTTACCCCAAATATACAGATGTCGTGAAAAGAAGGGCCATCTGTACCCCAATGTTTATAGCAGCAATGGCCACGGTCGCCAAACTATGGAAAGAATGAATATGCCCTTCAACGGACGAATGGATAAGGAAGATATGGTCCATATACACCATGGAGTATTATGCCTCCATCAGAAAGGATGAATGCCCAACTTCTGTAGCAACATGGACGGGACTGGAGGAGATTATGCTGAGTGAAATAAGTCAAGCAGAGAGAGTCAATTATCATATGGTTTCACTTATTTGTGGAGCATAACAAATATCATGGAGGACAAGGGGTGTTAGAGAGGAGAAGGGAGTCGGGGCAAATTGGAAGGGGAGGTGAATCATGAGAGACTATGGACTCTGAAAAACAATCTGAGGGGTTGGAAGTGGAGGGGGTGTGGGAGGTTGGAGTACCAGGTTGTGGGTATTATAGAGGGCACAGATTGCATGGAGCACTGGGTGTGGTGAAAAAAATAATGAATACTGTTTTTCTGAAAATAATAAATGGAAAAAAAGAAAAAACAAAATAAATAAAGTTGCATTAAATTAAAAAAAAGAAAGCAAAGAGGCAACCCAATGAATGTGGTAAGATATTTGCAAATGACAGGACAGACAAAAGGTTGATATCCAGGATCTAGGAAGAACTCCTCAAACTCAACACATACAAAACAGATAATCATATCAAAAAATGGGCAGAAAATATGAACAGACACTTCTCCAATCAAGACATACAAATGACTATCAGACACCTGAAAAAATGTTCATCATCACTAGGCATCAGGGAGATTCAAATGAAAACCACATTAAGATGTCACCTTACACCAGTTAGAAAGGCCTAAATTAGCAAGACTGGAAAAAACATGTGTGGGAGAGGATGTGGAGAAAGGGGAATCCTCTTACACTGTGGCTGGGAATGCAAGTTGGTGAAGCCTCTGGAGAACAGTGTGGAGATTCTTCAAGAAGTTAAAAATAAAACTTTCCTATAACCCTGAAATTACACTCCTAGGTATTTACCCCAAAGATACAGATGGTGAGAAAAAAAGGGCCATTGCAATGCAATGTTTAGAGCAGCAATGGCCATGGTTGCCAAACTGTGGAAAGAATCAAGATGCCCTTCAATGGAAGAATGGATAAGGAAGATGTGGTGCAAATACTCTATGGAGTATTATGCCTCCTTTCACAAAGGATGAATACCCAATTTTGGTAGCAACATGGACGGAACTGGAAGAGATTCTGCTGAGTGAAATAAATGCAGCAGAGAGATTCAAATAACTTATGGTTTCACTATGTGTGGAGTATAACAAATAGCATGTAGGACAAGGGCAGATGGAGACAAGAAGGGAGTGGAGGGAAACTGGAAGGGGAGGGGAACCATGAGAGACAATGGACTCTGAAAAAGAACCTGAGGACACTTTTTATTTCTCTTTGTAGTCTGAATCCTGTTGCTAGGACTTCTAATACTATGTTGAACAAGAGGGGTGAAAGTGGGCATCCTTGTCTTGTTCCTGATCTCAACGGGAAGGCTGCAAGCTTTTTCCCATTGAGGATGATATTTGCTGTGGGTCTTTCATAGATAGATTTGATGAGGTTCAGGAATGTTCCCTCTATCCCTATACTTTGAAGCATTTTAATCAGGAACGGATGTTGGATTTTGTCAAATGCTTTTTCTGCATCAATTGAGAGGACCATGTGGTTCTTCTCTCTTCTCATATTAATTTGTTCTATCACATTGATAGATTTGTAAATGCTGAACCATCCTTGAAGCCCAGGGATGAATCCCACCTGATCATGGTGGATAATCTTTTAATGTGCTGTTGGATCCTGTTTGCTAGGATCTTGTTGAGAATCTTAGCATCCATATTCATCAGTGACATTGGTCTGAAATTCTACTTTTTGTTAAGGTCTTGGCCTGAAAAACAATCTGAGGGGTTTGAAGTGGCAGGGTATGGGAGGTTGGGGTAGCAGGTGGTGGGAATTATAGAGGGCATGGATTGCATGGAGCACAGGGGGTGGTGAAGAAATAATGAATACTGTTAGGCTGAATATAAATAATTTTAATTTTAAAAATTGATACAACAGAAAAAAGAAAAGGATCTGAGGGCATTGAAAAAGTGGGGTGGGAGGTTGGGGAAACATGTGGTGGGTAATAGAGAGTGCACGGATTGCATGGAGCACTGGGTGTGGTGCTCAAACAATGAATACGGTTACAATGAAAAGAAATTTGAAAAAAAAAGTATATGCCAATAAGCTAAGCAACCTAGGTGAAATGGATGCATTCCTAGAAAACTGTAAAATCCCACAATTGAACCAGGAAGAAATGTACAACCTGAATAGACCGTTATCCAGTAACGAGATTAAAGCAGTGATCAAAAACCTCCCAAAAAACAAGACCGTGGGACCTGAAGGATGCCCTAAAGAATTCTACCAAACATTAAGAACGGAACTAACACCGCTTCTCCTGAAGCCCTCTTTCCAAAATTTGTAGCAGAAGGAAAACGTCCAGACACTTTTTCTGAAGCCAGCATTACCCTGATCCACAAACCCGGCAAAGACCTCACCAAAAAGGAGAATTTCAAACCAATATCACTGGTGAATACGGATGCTAAGATTCTCAACAAGATTCTAGCTCATAGGGACCTACAGTACATTAAAAAGTTCATCCACCATGACCTACTAATATCTATCCCTGGGTTGCATGGTTGGTTCGACATTCCCAAATCAATCAATTTCATAGAACAAATTAAGAAGTGAAGAGAGAAGGACCACATGTTCCTCTCAATTGGTGAAGAAAAAGCATTGGACAAAATCCAGCATCCGTCCCTGAGTAAAACGCTGCAAAGTATAGGGATAGAGAGAATATTTGTCAACTTCATAAATGTTTCTATGAAAAACCCACCGTGAATACCATCCTCAAAGGGTACAAGCTGACAGCCATTGCTTTCAAATCAGGAACAAGACACAGATGCCCACTCTCACGAATCTTGTTCAATATAGAATATGAAGTCCTAGCAACAGCACTCAGACAGCAAAGAGAAATAGAAGGTATGCAAATTGGCAACAAGAAGTCAAACTCTCTCTCCTCACAGATGACATACTTGATATGGATAACCCAAAGGACTCCGCCCCCAAAATACCAGAACTCATACAGCAATTCAATAATGCGGCAGGATACAAAATCATGGTAGAGAAATCAATGGCTTTCTTCTACATTTTCAATGAAAATACAGAAAGAAAAATTAGAGAATCAATGCCATTTACTAGAGCACCCAAACCATAAGATACCTAGGAATAAACCCAACCAAAGAGGTAAAGGATTTGTACTTGAGGATCTATGGAACATTCATGAGAGAAATGAAGAAAAACAAGAAGACGAAAAACAATTGCATTTTCATGGATCAGAAGAATAAATATTGTTAAAATGTCTATACTGTCTAGAGCAATCGATCCATTTAATGCTATTCCAGTCAAAATTCCACTAGTATCTTTCAAACAGCTGAAGCAAACATACGCCTAAAATTTGTGTGGAGCAGAAGTGACTCTGTATTACAAAGAAATGCTGAAAAGAAAAACAAAACTGGGACCACCACGTTGCCTTATTTCAAGGGTTACTATGAAGCTGTGATCACCAAGACGGCATGGGACTGGCATAAAAACGAACCCATAGACCAGTGGAACACAGTAGAGAGCTCAGATATGGACGACCAACTCTATGGTCAAATCATCTTCAAAAAAGCAGGAAAATATATTCAGTGGGAAAAAGGTTGTCTCTTTAATAAATGGTGCAGGGAAAACTGGGCAGCTCTATGTAGAAGAATGAAACTCGACCATTCTCTTACAAAATACACAAAGATAAACTCATAATGGATAAAAAAAACCTCAACGTGTGACAGGAATCCATCAGAATCCTAGAGGAGAATATAGGCAGTAATCTCTTCGATATCAGCCACAGCGACTTCTTTCAAGATATGTCTCCAAAGGCAAAGAAAACAAAAGCCAAAATAAACATCGGGGACTTCATCAAAATCAAAAGCTTCTAAACTGCATAGGAAACAGTCAAGAAAGCAAACAGCCAACCCATGGAATGCGATAAGATATTTGCAAATGACAGTACAGACGAAAGGTTGATATCCAGGATCTATGAACAACTCCTCAAACTCAACATGCACAAAACAGATAATCATATCAAAAAATGGGCAAAATATATGAACAGACACTTCTTCAATGAAGACATACAAATGACTATCAGACACCTGAAGAAATATTCATCATCACTAGGCATCAGGGAGATTCAAATGAAAACCACATTAATATGTCACCTTACCCCAGTTAGGATAGCGTAAATTAGCAAGACAGGAAACATCATGTGTCGGAGAGGATGTGGAGAAAGGGGAATCCTCTTACACTGTTGTTAGGAATGCAAGTTGGTGAGCATCTTGGAGAACAGTGTGGAGATTCCTCAAGAAATTAAAAATAGAAGTTTCCTATAACCCTGCAATTACACCCCTAGGTATTTACCCCAAAAATACAGATGGAGTGAAAAGAAGGGCCATCTGTAACCCAATGTCTATAGCAGCAATGGCCACGGTTTCCAAAATGTGAAAAGAACCAAGATGCCCTTCAACAGAAGAATGGATAAGGAAGATGTGGTCCATATACACTATGGAGGATTATGTCTCCATTCAGAAAGGATGAATACCCAACTTTCATAGCAACATGGATGGGACTGGAAGAGATTATGCTGAATGAAATAAATCAAGCAGAGAGAGTCAATTATCATATGGTTTCACTTATGTGTGGAGTATAACAAATAGCATGGAGGACAAGGGGAGATGGAGAGGGGAAGGGAGTGGGGGACATTGGAAGGGGAGGGGAACCATGAGAGCCTATGGACTCTGAAAAAGAATCTGAGGGCTTTGAAAGAGGTTGGGGAAAGACGTGGTGGGTAATAGAGAGAGCTTAGATTGCATGGAGCACTGGGTGTGGTGCTAAAACAATGAATACGGTTACACTGAAAAGAAATTGGAAAAAAAAAACAATTATATGTCAATAAGCTAAGCAACCTAGGTGAAATGGATGCATTCCTAGAAAACTGTTAAATACCAAAATTGAACCAGGAAGAAATGTACAACCTGAATAGACTGTTATTCAGTAATGAGATTAAAGCAGTGATCATAAACCTCCCAAAGGACAAGCCCCTCAGACCTGAAGGATGCCCTAGCGAATTCTACCAAACTTTAAGAAAAGAACTAACACTCTTCTCCTGAAGCTCTTTCCAAAATTTGAAGCAGAAGGAAAACTTCCAGATACTATTTATGAAGCCAGCATTACCCTGATCCACAATCCAGGCAAAGACCCGACCAATTTGGAGAATTCCAAACCAGTATCACTGATGAATATGGATGCTAAGATTCTCAACAAGATTCTAGCTCATAGGAACCTATAGTACATTAAAAAGTTTATCCACCATGACCGAGTACGATCTATCCCTGGGTAGCAAGGTTGGTCAACATTCACAAATCAATCAATGTCATAGAACAAATGAAGAAGTGAAGAGAGAAGAAGCATATGGTCCTTTGATGAAGAAAAAGCATTTGACAAAATCCAGCATCCGTTCCTGACTAAAACGCTCAAAGTATAGGGATAGAGGAAATATTCGTCAACGTCATAAGAAGTTTCTATGAAAAACCCACAATGAATATCATCCTCAATGGGTAAAAGCTGGCAGCCTTCACTTTGAAATTAGGAACATGACAAGGATGCCCACTCTCACCACTCTTGTTCAACATAGGATGTGAAGTCCTAGCAACAGCAATCAGACAACAAAGAGAAATAAAAGGTATCCAAATTGGCAACGAAAAGTCAAACTCTCCCTCCTCACAGATGACATACTTTATATGAAAAACCAAAAAGACTCTGCCCCCAAACTACCAGAACTCATACAGCAATTCAATAATGTGGCAGTATACAAAATCATGGTACAGAAATCAGTGGCTTTCTTCTACATATCAATAAAAATACAGAAAGGGAAATTAGAGAATCAATTCCATTTACTATAGCACCCACACCATAAGATACCTGGGCATGATCCAAACCAAAGAGGTAAAGGATGTGTACTCGAGGAAATAGAGAACACTCATGAAAGAAATTGAAGACAACGAAAAGGACGGAAACCCATTGCATTCTCATGGATCAGAAGAATAAAAAGTGTTAAAATGTCTATAGTGCCTAGAGAAATCAATCCATTTAATGCCATTCCAGTCAAAATTCCACCGGTATCTTTCAAACAGCTGGAGCAAATCCAAGCCTAAAATTTGTGTGGAATCAGAAGCGACCCCATATTGCTAAGAATTGCTGAAAAGAAAAACAAAACTGGGAGTGCCACGTTGCCTGATATCAAGGGTTACTATGAAGCTGTGATCACCAAGACAGCATAGAACTGGCATAAAAACGGACCCATAGACCAGTGGAACACAGTGTAGAGGTCAGATATGGACCATCAACTCTATGGCCAAATAATCTTCAAGAAAGCAAGAAAAAATATACAGTGGAAAAAAGGCAGTCTTTTAAATAAATGGTGCAGGAAAGCCTGGGCAGCTCTATGAAGAAAATGAAACTCGACCATCCTCTTACACCATACACAAAGATAAACTCATAATGGATAAAAGACCTCAACGTGAGACAGGAATCCATCAGAATCCTAGAGGAGAACATAGGCAGTAATCTCTTCGATATCAGCCACAGAGACTTCTTTTAAGATATGTCCTCCACAGGCAAAGGAAACAAAAGCCAAATAAATTTCTGGGACTTCATCAAAATCAAAAGCTTCTGCACTGCATAGGAAACAGTCAGGAAAGCAAAGAGGCAACCCACGGAATGTGATAAGATATTTGCAAATGACAGTACAGACGAAAGGCTGATATCCGGGATCTATGAAGAACTCCTCAAACTCAACACACATAAAACAGATAATCATAAATATATGGGCAAAAGATATGAAGAGACATTTCTCCAATGAAGACATACAAATTGCTATCAGACTCATGAAAAAATGCTCATCATCACGAGCCATCAGGGAGATGCAAAATAAAACCACCTTGAGATAGCACCTGACACCATTAGAACAGCGAAAATTAGCAAGAAAGGAATCAGCATCTGTTGGATAGGATGTGGAGAAAGGGGAACCCTCTTTCAATTGGTGGTAATCAAGTCAGTGCAGCCAGTCTGGAGAACAGTGTGGAGATTACTCCAGAAATTAAAAATAGAGCTTCCCTAAGAACCTGCAATTGCACTCCTGGGTATTTGCCCCAAAGATACAGATGGAGTGAAAGAAGGGCCATCTGTACCCCAATGTTTATAGCACCAATGGTCATGGTTGCCAAACTGTGGATAGAACCAAGGTGCCCTTAACAGATGAATGGATAAGGAAGATGTGGTCTCCATCAAAAAGGATGAATACCCAGCTTTGGTAGCAACATGGATGGGACTGGAGTAATTCTGCTGAGTGAAATAATTCAAGCAGAGAGAGTCAATTATCATATGGTTTCACTTACGTGTCGAGCATAACATATAGCATGGAGGACAAGAGGAGATGGAGAGGAGAAGGGAGTGGAGGGAAATTGGAAGGGGAGGTGAACCCTGAGAGACTAAGGACTCCGAAAAATCATCGGACGGCTGTGAAAGAGCAGGCTGTGGGAGCTTGGGAGAAGTGATTGGTGTGTATAAGAGAGAGGGCAGGGATTGCATGGAACACTGGGCGTGGTGGAAAAACAATGAATACTGTTGCACTGAAAATAAATTAAAAGGAAAATAAAAGAGTTGTATGCCAATAAGGTAAGCAAACTAGTTCAAATGGCTACCTTCTTAGTAAACTATAAAATCCCAAATTGAACCAGGAAGCAATGTACAACCTGAATAGACCATTATCCAGTAACAAGATTGAAGCAGTGATCAAACGCCACCCAAAAATCAAGAGCCCAGGAATTGACGTCTTCCCTGCGCATTTCTACCAAACATTCAGAGAAGAAATAACACCTATTCACTTGAGCATATTTCCAAAAATGGAAGCAGAAGAAAACTTCCCGACTCTTTCTATGGAGCCAATGTTACCCTGATCCTCAAACCAGGCAAAGATCTCACCGAAAAGGAGAATTTCAGACCAATATCACTGATGAATATGGATACTATGATTCTCAACAATATCCTAGCTCCTAGAATCCAACAGTACATTCAAAAGAGGATCCACCAAGACCAGGTGGGATCTATCCCTGGTTTGCAAGAATGGTTCAACATTTGCAAATCAATCAATGTCATAAACAAATTAATAAGCGAAGACAGAAGAATCACATAGTCCTCTCCATTGGTGAAGAAAACGCATTTGACAAAATTCAGCTTCCATTCCTGATTAAAACACTTCAAAGTAGGGATAGAGGGAACTTTTGTAAACTCCCTAAAGTGTATCTTTGAAAATCCCACAGTGAATATCATCCTCAATGGGTAAAAGCTGAGAGCCTTCTCTTAGGGATCAGCATCATGACAGGGAAGCACACTCTCTCTACTCTTGTTCAACATAGTATTTGAAGTCCTAACAACAGCAATCATACAACAAAGAGAAAGAAAAGGTATCCAAATTGACAATGAAGAAGTCAAAATGTCTCTCTTCACAGATGACATACTTTATATGGAAAACCAAAAAGACTCCACCCCCATACTACTAGAACTTATACAGCATTTCAATAATGCAGAAGGCACAAATCCTTGTACAGAAATGAGTGGATTTCTTATTTATTAACAATGAAAATACAGAAAGGGAAATACACAATAATTTCCAATTACCTCAGCTGCAAAAAGATAAGATACCTGGGAATAAATCAAACCAAAGAGGTAAACGATATGTACTCAGGGAACTACAGAGCACTCATGAAAGAAATGGAAGAAAACCAAAAAGACGGAAGACCATTCCATGCTCATGAATCGGAAGAATAAACAGTGTTAAAATGTCTATGCTACCTATGGTAATCTACTGTTTTAATGCCATTCTGAACAAATTCCACCGGTATCTTTCAAAGAGCTGGAGCAGACACAATCCTAAAATTGTTGTGGAATATGAAGAGACCCCGTATTGCTAAGTAAATGCCGAAAAGAAAAACAAAACTGGGAGCATCATGTTGCCTGTTTACAAGGGTTACTGCAAAGCTGTGATCACCAAGACAGCATGGGACTGGCATAAAAAGAGACACTTAGGCCAGTGGAACAGAGTAGAGAGCTCAGATATGGACCACCCCACAGTGAATATCATCCTCAATGGGTAAAAGCTGAGAGCCTACTCTTAGGGATCAGCATCATGACAGGGAAGCACATTCTCTCTACTCTTGTTCAACATAGTTGAACAACAAGAACAATCGATTAGTACAATAATTTTCAACAAAGCAGGAAAAAATATACATAGGAAAAAAGAAAGTCTCTTCAATAAATGGTGCTGGTAAAATTGGGACATCTATGTGTACATGAGTGAAACTTGACAATTCTCTGGCACCATACAGAAAGAAAAACTCGAAATGGATAAAAGACCTCACCGAGGGAGGAATCCATCAGCATCTTGGAGGAGAACGTAGGCAGTAACCTCTTCAACATTGCCCATAGCAACATCTTTCGAGATATGTCTCCAAAGGCAAAGAATACAAAAGAGAGTATTGGACTTTCGGGACTTCATCTAGATCCAAAGCTTCTGCACAGCAAAAGAAACGGTCAACAAAACAAAGAGCCAACCAACGGAATTCAAGTAGATATTTGCAAATGACAGGACAGACAAAAGGTGGATATCTAGGATCTAACAAGAACTCTTCAAACTCAACACACACAAAAGAGATAATCATATTAAAAAATGGACAGAAGATATGAAGAGACACTACTCCAATGAAGAAATCCAAACGGCTAACAGACACATGAAAAAAATGCTCATCATCACGAGCCATCAGGGAGATGCAAATTAAAACCACCTTGAGATAGAAACTGACACCAGTTAGAAGAGCCAAAATCCGCAAGACAGGAAACAACATGTGTTGGAGAGGATGTGGAGAAAGGGGAAACCTGTTACACTGCTGGTGGGAATGCAAGTCGGTGCAGACAGTCTGGAGACCAGTGTGGAAATTACTCTAGAAATTAAAAATAGAGCTTCCCTAGGACACTTCAATTGCACTCCTGGGTATTTACCCCAAAGATACAGATGGAGGGCAATGAAGGGCCATCTGTACCCCAATGTTTATAGCAGCAATGCCCATGGTCGCCAAACTGTGGATAGAACCAAGGTGCCCTTCAACGGATGAATGGACAAGGAAGATGTGGTCCATATAAACTATGGAGTATTATGTCTCCATCAGAAAGGATGAATACCCAACTTTGGTAGCAACATGGACGGGACTGAAAGAGATTCTGCTGAGTGAAATAATTCAAGCAGAGAAAGTCAATTATCATATGGTTTCAGTTATAGGTGGAGCATAACAAATAGCATGGAGGACAAGGGGAGATGGAAAGGAGAAGGGAGTAGAGGGAAATTGGAAGGGGAGGTGAACCCCGAGAGACTAAGGACTCTGAAAAAGAATCTGAGGGATTTGAAAGAGCGGGGTGTGGGAGCTTGGGCGAAGCGATTGGTGTGTATAAGAGAGAGGGCAGGGATTGCATGGAGCACTGGGAGTGGTGAAAAGACAACGAATAATGTTACACTGAAAAGGAATTTAAAAAAAAAAACAGTTGTATACCTAGGTGAAATGGCTGCATTCCTAGAAAACTATAAAATCCCAAATCGAACCAGCAAGCAATGTACAACCTGAATAGATTGTTATCCATTAATGGGATTGAAGCAGTGATCAAACACCTCCCAAAAAACAAGATCCCAGGAACAGATGGCTCACTTGGGCATTTCTACCAAACATTCAGAGAAGAAATAACACCTATTCACCTGAAGATCTTTCCACATATGGAAGTAGAAGAAAACTCCCAGTCTTGTTATGGTGCCAGTGTTACCCTGATCCCCAAACCAGGCAAAGATCTTACCAAAATGGAGAATTTCAGACCAATATCAGTAAGAATATGTATTCTCAAAAAGATCCTCAACAATATGGATTCTCAACAAGATTCTCAACAATATCCTAGCTCATAGGATCCAACAGAACATTCGAAAGATGATCCACCATGACCAGGTGAGATCTATCCCTGGGTTTCAAGGATGGTTCAACATTCACAAATCAATCAATGTCATAAACAAATTAATAAGTGAAGACAGAAGAACCACATGGTCCTCTCAATTGGTGAAAAAAAACACATTTGACAAAATCCATCCCCTGTTCCTGATTAAAACACTTCAAAGTAGGGGTAGAGGTAACTTTCGTCAACTTCATAAAGTGTATCTATGTAAACCCCACAGTGAATATCATCCTCAATGGGTAAAAGCTGACAGCTTTCCCTTTGAAATCAGGATCATGATAGGGATGCCCACAGCCTCCACTATTGTTCAACATAGTGTTGGAAGCCAAGCAATAGCAATCCGACAACAAAGATAAATAAAAGGTATCCAAATTGGCACTGAAGAAGTCAAACTCTCTCTCTTCACAGATGACATACTTTATATGGAAAACCCAAAAGACTCCACACCCAAACTATTAGAACTCATACATCATTTCAATAATGCAGGAGGATACAAAATCTTTGTTTGGAAATCAGTAGATTTCTTAGTCATTAACAATGAAAATACAGAAAGAGAAATTAGAGAATCAATTCCATTTACTACAGCTGCAAAACCATAAGATACCTGGGAATAAACCAAACCAAAGGGGTAAACGATCTGCACTCAAGGAACTACAGTATGCTCATGAAAGACATTGAAGAAAACTAAAAAGACGGAAGACCATTCCATGCTAATGGATCAGAGGAATAAACATTGTTAAAATCTCTGTACAGCCTAGAGCAATCTATCCTTTTAATGCCATTACGATAAAAATTCCACTGGTATCTTTCAAAGAGCTGGAGCAAATACAAGCCTAAAATTGTTTCAGAATCAGAACAGACCCTGTATTGCTAAGGAAATGCCAAAAAGAAAAACAAAACTGGGAGCATCACGTCGCCTGGTCTCAAGGGTTAATACAAAGCTGTGACCCCCAAGACATCATGGTACAGGCATAAAAACAGATACATAGACCACTGGAACAGAGTAGAGAGCTCAGATATGGACCATCAACTCTATAGTCCAATAATTTTCAACAAAGCAGGAAAAAATATACAGAAGAAAAAAAGACATTCTCTTCAAACAATGGTGCTGGGAAAATTGGGATAGCTATGTGTAGATGAGTGAAATTCGAGCATTGTCTTACATGATACACAAAGAGAACTTGAAATGGATAAAAGACCTCTACGTGAGGCAGGAATCCAACAGAATCGTAGAGGGGACCATAGGCAGTAAACTCTTCATCACTGAGATACAAATCAAAACCACCTTGAAATAGCACCTGACACCAGATAAATGGCCAAAATCAACAATATAGGAATCAACATGTGTTGGAGAGGATGTGGAGAAAGGGAAACCCTCTTAAACTGTTGGTGGGAATGCAAGTCAGTGCAGACAGCCTGGAGAACAGTGTGAAGATTACTCCAGAAATTAAAAATAGAACTTCCCTATGACCCTGCAATTGCACTCCTGGGTATTTACCCCAAAGATACAGATGGAGGGCAATGAAGGGCCATCTGTACCCCAATGTTTATAGCAGCAATGGCCATAGTCGCCAAACTGTGGATAGAACCAAGGTGCCCTTCAACAGATGAATGGATAAGGAAGATGTGGTCCATATACACTATGGAGTATTATGTCTCCATCAGAAAGGATGACTACCCAACTTTGGTAGCAACATGGACGGGACTGGAAGAGATTCTGCTGAGTGAAATAATTTAAGCAGAGAGAGTCAATTATCATATGGTTTCACTTATATGTGGAGCATAACAAATAGCATGGAGGACAAGGGAAGATGGAAATGAGAAGGGAGTGGAGGGAAATTGGAAGGGGAGGTGAACCAGGAGAGACTATGGACTCTGAAAAGGAATCTCAGGGCTTTGACGGTGTGGGAGTGGGAGGTTGGGGAACCAAGTCGTGGGTTTTAGAGAGGGCACGGATTGCGTGGAGCACTGGGTGTGCTGCTAAAACAATGAATAGGGTTACACTGAAAATACATTTAAAAAAATGAACAGTTGTATGCCAATAAGCTATGCAAACTAGGTGAAATGGATGCATTCCTAGAAACCTATACAATCCCAAGACTGAACCGGGAAGAAATTCACAACATGAATAGACCATTACCAGTAACAAGATAGAAGCAGTGATCAAAAACTTCCCAAAAAACATGAGCCCAGGACCTTATGTATTCCCTGGAGACTTCTACCACACTTTAAGAGAAGAAATAACACCTCGTCTCCTGAAGCTCTTTCCAAAAATTGAAAAAGAATTAAAATGCCCAGGCCTTCTTTATGAAGCCAGCATTACCCTGATCTCCAGACCAGGCAAAGAGCTCACCAAATGAAGAATATATCAGACCAATATCGCTGATGAGTACTGATGTGAATATTCTCAAAAAGATCCTAGCTTATAAGATTCAACAGTACATTAAAAAGATGATCCACCATGACCGGGTATGATCTATCCCTGGGTTGCAAGGATGGTTCAACATTCTCAAATCAATCAATATCATAGAACAAATGAAGAAGTGAAGAGAGAAGAATCACATGGTCCTCTCAATTGATGAAGAAATAGATTTGACAAAATCCACATCCGTTCCTGTTTAAATCTCTTCAACATATTGGGATGGAGGGAATATTCTTCAAGTTCATAAAATGTTTCTATGAAAAACCCACAGTGAATATCATTCTCAATGGGTAAAAGCTGACAGCCATCGCTTTGAAATCAGGAACATGACAAGGATGCCCACTCTTACAACTCATGTTCAACATAGTATGTGTAGTCCTAGCAACAGCAATCAGACAACAAAGAGAAATAAAAGGTATCCTAATTGGCAATCAAGAAGTCAAACTCTCTCTCTTCACAGATGACAGATTTTATATGGAAATCCCAAAAAGACTCTGCCCCCAAACTACCAGAACACATACAGCAATTCAATAATGTGGCAGGATACAAAATCATGGTACAGAAATCAGTGGCTTTCTTCTATGTTATCAATGAAAATAAAACTGGGGGCATCACGTTACCTGATTTCAAGCTTTATTACAAAGCTGTGGTCAACAAGACAGCATGGTACTGGCATAAAAATAGACACATTAACCAGTGGAACGGAGTAGAGAGCCCATATCAGAGTTGAGATATGGACCCTCAACTCTATGTTTGATTAATCTTCGACAAAACAGGAAAAAGTATACAGTGGTAAAAAGACAGTCTCTTCAATAAATGTGCTTGGAAAATTGGACAGCTATATGTAGAAGAATGAATCTCGACAATTCTCTTACACCATACACAAAGATAAGCTCAAAATAAATAAAAGACCTCAACGTGAGACAGGAATCCATCAGAATCCTAGAGGAGAACATAGGCAGTATCTCTTCGATATCAGCCACAGCAACTTCTTTCAAGATACGTCTCCAAAGGCAAAGAAAACAAAAGCAATGATGAATTTTTAGGACTTCATCAGGATCAAATTCTTTTTTACAGGAAAGGAAACAGTCAATGAAACAAAGAGGCAACCAATGGAATGGGAGAAGATATTTGCAAATGACTGTACAGACAAAAGGTTAATATCCAGAATCTAAAAAGAACTCCTCAAACTCAACACACACAAAACAAATAATCATAAAAAAATGGGCAGAAGATAGGAACAGACACCTCTCCAATAAAGACATAAAAATGGCTATTAGACACATGAAAAAATGTTCATCATCACTATCCATCAGGGAGATGCCAATAAAAACCACATTGAGATACCATCTTACACCAGTTAGAACGGCCAAAATCAGCAAGATAGGAATCAACATGTGTTGGTAAGGATGTGGCGAAAGGGGAACCCTCTTACACTGCTGTCCAGAAAACAAGTGGGTGCAGCCACATTGCAGAACAGTGTGGAAATTACTCAAGAAATTAAAAATAGGTCTTCCCTATGACCTTGCAAAAGCACTACTAGTTATTTACCACAAAGATACAGATGTAGTGACAAGAAGGGCCATCTGTACCCCAATGTTTAGAGAAGCAATGGCCATGGTCGCCAAACTGTGGAAAAAACCAAGATGCCATTCAAAGGACAAAAGGATAGGGAATATGTGGGCCATATACACTATGGTGTAGTATGCCTCCATCAGAAAGGATGAATACTCTCTTTTGTAGCAACATGGATGGGACTGTAAGAGATTCTACTGAGTGAAATAAGTCAAGCAGAGAATGTCAATTATGATATGGTTTCACTTATGAGTAGAGCATAACAAATAGCATGGAGGACAAGGGGAGATGGAGAGGAAAAGGGAGTTGTGGGAAATTGGAAGGGGAGGTGAACCATGAGAGACTATGGACTCTGAAAATGAATCAGAGGGCTTTAAGGGGCATGGGGTGGGGGTTGCGGGAACCAATATTTGGGGATTATAGAGGGCATGGATTGCATGGAGCATTGTGTGTGGTTCTAAAACAATGAATAGGGTAACACTGAAAAGAAATTTTTAAAATGAACAGTTGTATGCCAATACGCTAAGCCACCTAGGTAAAATGGATGCATTCCTAGAAAACCATACAATCCCAAAATTGAACCAGGAAGAAATTCACAACTTGAATAGACCGTTATCCAGAAACAGGATTGAAGCAGTGATCAAAAACCTCCCAAAAAACAAGAGCCCAGGACCTTCGGATTTGCTGGGGAAGTCTACCAAAACTTCAGAGAAGAAATAACACCTCTTCTCCTGAAGCTCTTTCCAAAAATTGAAGCAGAAGGAAAACTTCCAGACACTTTTTATGAAGCCAGCATTATGCTCATCCCCAAAGCAGGCAAAGACCTCACCAAAAAGGAGAATTTAAGACCAATATCACTGATGAATATGGATGCTTAGATTCTAAACAAGATCCTAGCTACTAGGATCAAACAGTACATTAAAAAGATTATCCACCATGACCAGGTGAGATCTATCCCTATGTTGCAAGGGTGGTTCAACATTGCAAATCTATGTCATAGAACAAATTAATAAAAGATGAGAGGAGAACCACATGGTTCTCTCAAGTGATGAAGAAAAAGCATTTGACAAAATCTAGCATCCATTCCTGATTAAAACGCTTCAAAGTATAGGGATAGAGGGAACATTCATCAACTTCATGAAATGTTTATATGAAAAATTCACAGTAAATATCATCCTCAATGGGTAAAAGCTGACAGCCTTCCCTTTGAGATCAGGAACATTACAAGGTTTCCCATTCTCACCACTCTTGTTCAACATAGTATTTGAAGTCCTAGCATCAGCAAACAGACAACAAAGAGGAATAAAAGGTATCCAAATTGGCAATGAAGAAGTCAGACTCTCTCTTCACGGTTAATATACTTTATATGGAATACCCTAAAGACTCCACCCCCAAACTACTAGAACTCATTCAGCAATTCAGTAATGTGGCAGGATACAAAATGATGGTAAAGGAATCATTGGCTTTCTTATACATTGCCAATGAAAATACAGAAAGGGAAATTAGAGAATTGATTCCATTTACTACAGCACCCAAACCATAAGATACCTGGGAATAAACCAAACCAAAGAGGTAAAGGATCTGTAAGCGAGGAACTATAGAACACTCATGAAAGAAACTGAAGAAAACAAAAATGATAGAAGCCCATTGTATGCTTATGGATCAGAAGAATAAACATTGGTAAAATGTCTAGACATTTAATGTTAAGTTACTGCCTAGAGCAATAGATCCTTTTAATGCCATTCTGATGAATATTCCACCGGTATGTTTTAAAGTGCTGGAGCCAACACAAGCCTAAAATTTGTGTAGAATCAGAGAGACCCTGTATTGCTAAGGAGATGCCGAAAAGAAAAACAAAACTGGGAGCATCATGTTGCCTGATTTCAAGTGTTAATACAAAGCTGTGATCACCAATACAGCATGGGACTCGCATAAAAACAGAAACATAGACCAGTGGAACAGAGTAGAGAGCTCAGATATGGGCAATTAACTCTATGGTCAAATAATCTTCAACAAAGCAGAAAAAAGCATACAGTGGGAAAAAGGCAGTCTCTTCAATAAATGGTGCTGGGAAAATTGGGACAGCTATGTGTAGATGAATGAAACGCGACCATTCTCTTACACCAAACAAAAAGAGAACTCGAAATGGATAAACACCTAAACTTGAGGTAGGAATCCATGAGAATCATAGAGGGGAACATAGGCAGTAACCTCCTCGACACTGGCCACAGCATCTTCTTTCAAGATATGTCTCCAAAGACAAAGCAAACAAAAGCTAAGTTGAACTTTTGGGACATCATCAATTCAAAAGCTTCTGCACAGCAAAGGAAACAGTCAACAAAACACAGAGGCAAACCACAGAATGGGAGAAGATATTTGCAAATGACAGTACAGACAAAATGTTGATATCCATGAACTATAAAGAACTCCTCAAACTCAACACACACAAAACAATCATATAAAAAATGGGCAGAATATAGGAACAGACATTTCTCCTATGAAGATTACAAATGGCTATCAGACGCATGAAAAAATGTTCGTCATCACTAGTTATCAGGGAGATGCCAATTAAAACCACCTTGAGATAGCACCTGACACCAGTTAGAACGGCCCAAATCAGTAAGATAGGAATCAACATGTGTTGGAGAGGATGTGGAGAAAGGGGAGCCCATCTCTCTATTCTGCTCCAGGAATGCTCCTCTGCACTGGTGCCCCCAGGTGGGTCACGTCATCTCTCACATTTTCCGGGTGTCCACTACATGCCCCAAGCAAGAAAGGGCCCATGGCCACGGGGAACAGGCGTTCCGCAGGGCTGCCCAACGCTGGCTAATTCTCAGGAGCATTCTGCCCAAACTGATCCCAGTTTGGGAAGAACGCTCCTGAGAATCAGCCAGACAATGCCCAGCAAATTCGCTTCTGGTGCCACATGTCTGCATGACCGTCTGGGCATGGCCTGGCATCTTGAGCAATCATGTCCGAACCCCACCAGAATGCACTCCGGGAGTCAAGCCCCGCCGATTCCAAGGCCTCCTGCTCCTCAGCCTCTGGTGGTCCCTTCCCTGGCGCTGTCCCATGGAGCCGGGCCTTCCCTGAGGCCCGGGCACGAACCCTCACCTTCTTCCTCAACTCAGGACCTGGTAATGGGTCCTCAATTCTTTTTCCCCAACTTCCTCCCTCAAGGGTCCTGTCCCTCAGGGCCTCCAACTGGGGAACCCTGAGTCCCACACCACTCCTCCCACCCCAGAGCACAGACTGCCTTTCTGTGCTTTGGACAAGCCTCCGGGCGACCAAAACCTTTGTGCACCCACCGAAGTCAGGCCCATACTTGGGCGCCCAACACCCGAAAATTCGGAAGCAGACACACAGCCGCAACCCATCCCTCAACTCTGCTCCAGGAATGCTCCCCTGTACCGGTGCCCCAGCGTGGGTCGCATCCTCTCTCGCATTTTCTGGGTGGCCACGACATGCCCCGGGTGAGAAAGGGCCCTGGGCCATGGGGAGCAGGTCGGTCCGAAGGGCTGTCCAATGCTGGCTAATTCTCACGAGCGTTCTGCCCACAAGTTTGGGCAGAACGCTCTTGAGAATTAGCCAGAAAACGCCCGGCTAAATTGCTTTGGACGTCCCACATCTGCAGGGCCACCCCATGGGCCTGGCACAGCAAAGCAAGCAGTTTCCTCCGAACCCCACCAGAAAGCCCTCTGGGAGGCAGACTCCAGCGAGGCCTATGCCTCCTGCTTCTCAGCCTCCGAGGGTCCCCTCCCTGGCGCTGTCCGATGGAGCCGGGTCAGCCCCGAGGCCCAGGCATGAATCCTCGCCTGCTTCCCCAGGCTTCCATTTCTAGGGTACTGTCCCATGGGGCCACCAACTGGGGAACATTGAGTGCATGCCATGCCTCCCCCTCCGCTCACCCCCACCCACCGCAAATAGTGCCTTTCGGTGCTTTGGCCAATTTCAGAGGGAGAGAAACCCCCTGCCCACACTGAGGTCAGCACCATCCTTGGGCACCCCTTTCCTGGAAGAAAAATCGGAGGCGGACGCCCTGCCACAATCTGTCCCTCAGCTTTGCTCCTGGAACCCTCCACTGCACAGGGGCCCAGGGTGGGCTGTGTCATATCAGCGCGTTTCAGGTTAGCCGTGACCTAAAGTAGCCGCCCAAAAAGTAGGAGGCGGACACTGGGCCGCCACCCATTCCTAAACTCTGCTCCGGGAACACTACCCTGTGCCAGGGTTGCTGGGTGGGCCGCGTCGTCTAGGCACGTTTTCCGGGTGGCCGCAACCTGCCCCAGGCAAGAAAGGGCCCTGGTGCCACAAGGGGCAGGGTGGTCCGCAGGGCTGCCCAACGCCAGCCAATTCTCACGAACATTCTGCCCAAATCTATCTGGATTTGGGCAGAACGCTCGTGACATTTGGCCAGAAAACACCCTGCGATCTCGCTTCCAGTGACGCATGTCTGCAGGGCCGCCCACTGTGCCTGGCCCAAAATCCCATGTTGTAATGACTCAGACACTGCCAAAAAGCCCTCCATGAATCAGTTGGAGATGAGGCCAATGCCTCCTGCTCCTTGGCCTCCTTGGGTCCCCTCCCTGGAGCTGGGAGATGGGGTCTGCCTTGCCCCTATTGCTAGGTCCTAACCCTCACCTAGTTTTCAGTGTTCCCTTCACAGGGTCCTGTCTCTCGAACTCTCCACTGTGGGAAATGTGAAACCCACCCAATTAGTCCTCTTGCCAGCTATTTGCAAACCATGGCTTTTGGAGCCTGAGTCAACCCTCGTATGTGAAGACCCCTGCCTCCCTGCCCACAACAAGGCCTTCCCACACCATCAGCAGCATAGTCTCAGCATGTTTTCCTGATGGCTACGCCATGCACTGTGCAAGAAACCGCTCTAGTCCACGGGAGACAGGTGGTCCAAATCGCCCCTTAATGCCAGACTATTCTCATGATATGGATTTGGGCAGAATGCTCATGAGAACTGGTGGGAAATTCCCTGACGACCTCACTTCATGCAGCTCATGTCTGCCTGAACACGACCTTATCTAGAGCCGTGTCCTCAGTGGTCTTGGCAAGAACTCAGGTAAAGCCCTCCACAAGCCAGGTGATGCAAGTCCAATGATTCTCCCTACTGAACCCTGGGTGACTGCGTCAGTTGCAGAAGATCTGACATACCATGCCCCTAGGCTCTAAATAAATGTAGTTTCATTTTTCATGCTTCCATTCTAAGGCTCCTGGCCCCTTGGATAAAGGAGGTCTGAGTGACACCCCACGACTCCACCTTCCACGTGGTAGGAATTCATGCTGATTGGAGTTGTGTCAAGCCCTCAAAGGGGGTGAAACTTGCTTGCACCCATAAAGTTATCCTGGCCATCACGCCCCCCCAGCTATAAAGCCATATACTTGTGATGCAAGATGTGTGTCCCCAATTCATCCCTCAGGGCCGGCCCCCTCAGATTCAGCAGATATAGCCTGCAATGTTCCAAAGCCCTAACTCTAACCTTACTTTGTGTTTTCAGGTTTCCATTCCAAGGGGTCTGGCCCCCAGGTCCCCTGGATTAAGGACCCTTGAGCGACACCCCAGGAATCCAACCTCCACACGGATGGAACCCATGCCACTTGAAGCTGCGCTGAACCTTCAGAGGGGGAGAAACCGGAAGTCACCCTAAAGCCACCCCTACCATCGGCGGTCCCCCAGGGACAAACCCTGATTTTTCAGGGTGGCCAGACAAATGTCCTAAACTCCGTCCTGATGGGAACCAATTTCAGCATTGCCAAATCGGGCCAGCCATGTCCCTAGGCTCTAACCCTAACAATAGAAGGGGTATATAGGCTTCAATACCCGGAGGCCAGGCCCCCACACCCTCCAGATTGTGGATGCCTGAGACTCACCCTGGCACGACCCTGGCTCCTAGGGTACAGTGGTACCATTGGGAGGTGCACAGATTCCTCAGAGCTGTGAAACCTGCATGCCCCCCAAGCCACCACCCAGCATCTTTCACCCCCTGGACTCAAACCTGGAATCCAACCCCCCGCCTGATGCCCGTTCTCAACTCAGCACACCAGGGACCCAAACTCAACACCAGCAGATCAAGTCTGACATGCCCCTAGGCCCTTACCATAACCCTAATTTGGGTTTTTAGGCTTCCATCCAAAGAGACCTGGCCCCCCAAATCACCAAGATTTAGGACTGCAGAGTGACACCATAGGACTCCACTGACCACGTGGGCAGACATCTTGAGGTTTGGGCTACGCTGAACACTCCGACAGGGAGAAACCTGCAAGCCCCCCTAAAGCCACCCCCACCATGAGAAACCTTATGACCATAAAACCAGATTCTGCTGTGCCTCCGGATGCATGGCCTGGGCTCAGCCCTTTGGGGAGCCTTCATCAGCACCAGTACATTGGGCCTGCCATGCCCGTAGGCCCTAACACTAACCCTATGTGGGGTGCACAGGCTTCCATGTCCAGAGGCCTGTTCCCCAAGCATGATGATGGGCACCTCTGAGACTCACGCTGGCATAAAGAGCGCCTCAGTGACACCCCAGGTCTGCGCCCCACACACATGAGGAAACTGTGCCCTTTGGAGCTCTGCAGAACCCTCAGACTGCGAGAAACCTACATGCCACTCTGAGGATACTCCTGGCTTCTATAGCCTTCCTGGACACAAACTCGGAATCTGACATGCTGCCTGATGCCCAGCCTGATGTCAGCCCACTGGGGAGCCTGCCTCAGCACCATCAGATCAAGCCTTCCTTGCCTTGAGACCTTTATCATAACTCTAGTTTCTGTTTTCAGGCTTCCAATTCAAGAGGCCTGAAAATCAAACTCCCCAGATTAAGGACCCCTCTGTGAAAACCCAAGAATCCGACTGCCATGCAGGGGGAGACTGTGCCATTTAGAGCTCTGCAGTGCCCTCAGAGAGGAAGAAACATGCACACCCTTCTAAAACACTCCCACCATCAGCAGTTATCCTGCCCAGAAACCCCGATTCTGCCACACTGCAGGATGCTCTCCCTCAACGCAATCCTGAGGGGAGTCTGCATCAGCGCCGGCGGGTCAGAGCTGCCATTCCCCAAGGCCATTACCCTAACCCTACGTTGCGTTTTCAGGCTTCCTTCTACAGGGGTCTGTCCAGCAAGCCCTCTGGGTTGGGAACTCTAGAGTCACACTGTAGGAGACCACCTGCCAACTAGCAGGAAACCAGTCTGTTTGGACCTGCAAGGAACTGTCAGAGCCAGAGAAACCTGCGTGTCCCCATGAGTACTCCCTGATGTTCTTCAGCCCTCCTTAGCCTGATGCACCACCTGAAACCCATCCTCGCCGCAGATCCTCAGAGCTCCCACCTCTGGACCAGCAGTTCGGACCTGTCATGCCCCTAGCTCAGTTCTCCTCAGTGAACCCTGTCAGCTCTAGGCAGACCTGGAACTACCCTGCCTGCTGCAAAGCTAGGCTCCCCTCTCCTTCTCAACTTAAACTGGCCCAAGGCTTTCATGAGAAAGCGGGAAGGCTGGGGATCCTGGGTGGCTCAGTGGGTTAAAGCCTCTGCCTTTAGCTCAGGTCATGATGCCAGGATCCCGGGATCGAGCCCCACATCAAGTTCTCTGCTCAATGGGGAGCCTGCTTCCCTTCCCCTCTCCCCGCCTATTTGTAATGTTTGTCAAATAAATAAAAATAAAATCTTTAAATAAAAGAAAAAAATAAAGGGGGAAGGCTATATCCTGAATGTTTAACACATCCGTTCCTCTTCTGCTCTATTTCTCTCCACTTACCTTTGTACCTGGGCAAACTGGAAGAAACATATCAATGGAACATGGACATGCTCTGAGATCTAAATTTTTCCTGGCAGCTTTCTGAGGGCTCCTTCTTCAATCAGAAACTAGTGTGTCCCACCACAGTGTGTTTGAAAATGATCACTGACAGAACAGGAGAGCGAAAATCACTCCATTTGTACCTCACTCTTCATGAAGTAGAACATGGTCTTCTTTCCTTCCTTGATTTCAGTTCCAATATGTTTACATGCAGCGTTCATTTCTTTGCTTCAGGAGTAGGATTTTGTGATTCCTCGCCTGCACAGAACACCCAGAGCTCATGGCAGTGATTACCCTTCCTAATAGCCGTCACCCATTGTACCCTTCCTACCCACACCCTTGCTCTCTAGCCACCCTTGGTTGGTGTTCTAAGATTGAGTCCCTTTCCTCATTGACCCAGTTTTCTCCCCTCACTTTGTTCATGTTTTCTTTCCAAAATTCCATAGAAGTCAAATGATAGGCTATTGGTAATTCCTTCCAGATTTTGCTTAGCTAAACTCACTCTGGACCCATCCACATCCTTGAAAATGGTAAGATTTCATTCTTTCTGAACCGGGCTTCTATTACTTTAAGAAGATATGGGAGATTTTATACACACACACACACACACATCACTAATCATTGAATGGACACTGAGACTCCCTCCATCATTTCTCTATAGTTGAAAATGGAGGTGTCAATATCACAGTGCTTGTATCCCATTCAATGTGCATTTTTGTGCCCTTTAGGGAAATACCTAGGAGGGCAGCTGCTGGATCCTAGGGCTGTTCAGTTCTTAGCTTTCAGAGGAACCACAATGCTTTTCTCCAGAATGGCTGCAACAACCTGATGCCCACTGACAGTGCAGGGTGGTTCCATTGGAAGCAGAACATTCCCTGCCAGCAATTTACTAAGGAGGAAACAAGAAACCTTGGGGATAACATGACTCATCCAGCGTCCGGCAAGCAACCCCAGAAATTCACCCCAGGGTTCCTGATGCCATGCCCTGTGAGGATGCCTCTAACCAGTGGAATTCCCAAAGACTCTCCTTCTGAATTCACCACCCATGAAACTGCAGAGAAAGGCTGCCATATCCAACTCTCTAAATGGTCCACCTAGTGAAACTAGACAGTCCAGCTTCCCTTTTCAATGATTTAGGCTCCTTGGAATCCTTTTGAATTTTCCCTCTGCTCTCCTTGAAATTCTTTGGATAAAAATGATTAATCCCTTAGGATACATCACGTTGGACAAAGGAGAAGCCATCATTCAATCTTCTCTCTGACCACAAACAGCCACCTAACTCTAGATGCTGGCCATTCCACCACAGCCTAGGACCTATGGAATCAACATTGTTAGATGAAGGAAGAAAGTCTAGGTTTCAAACACACACCAAGTCCATATCATCTTCCCCTTTGCATGCAGGGGATTTGATTAGAAAGAGATGTTCCAAATACCATGTAAGCCAGAAGCCAACAGAGAACATGAGATCCCCTGCCAGGTGTTCCCTGCAAGGAAACTCAGGAACGCTAGCACCCACTCTCCATTTCTGACTGCTGCGTTCGTGTGACTTTTTGGCTCCACTGGAGAGGAGATAAAACCCAGGATGTTTGGGGTGAAAGAGAAGTTTTACCTCCCATGCTGGCATGGATGTGCCACTGTGCCCCACCAGCCTGCTGTTTTCTCTGAATGTTGACATTCTGGGACAAGCTGCGTGATGGATTCAGACACTGATTTCCATACTTCAGGTCTCAAGGAGACAGAGCAAAGAAGGGTTGTCAGGTGCAGATACATAGGAGCCTCCCACCTAAAGCCTCCACACCTGCTCCGATTCCTGCGAGAAGGAGAGACACATGCTTGTTTCTTAAGTTGTCATTCACTTCCTTCTCAAGCCGGCCAATGCCCTTGTCCTTTTTAGAGAAGCAAATGGACTCTTCTAAACAGACACTCAAATCCTCGGTTCTAAGGCACCATTAATAGGGTTTTACTCTCCCTGGCTCCAGACCCTAACCGGGAGGACCCTCCTGAACTATCCTGACAGCACATTACCAGCAAACCTGGGCAATGGTTCACAATGCTGAGTGGGGGTCCAGCTCCAGCGGTTGTTACCACCACTCTTGAGCCTGGGGAAACAGAGAGTCTTCAGCTCAATACCATGTCCTGTAAAAACAAGCTGCAGTGCCTCATGTTTCAGGGTTCCTCACCCAGCACCTCACCACTGCCCTCAGAGCCAGCAAGCTGCACAAACTCCTCTCTGGTGTGTTTCCCACAGCAGCTCGCCACTGCCTCCAGTGCTGGCAAGCACATTGCCACCCTACCGTGCTCTCTCGCACCACAGCTCACCCCGCCCTCCAGTGGCATGAATCGGCACTGCCGAGTCTTCCAAGGACTCCTAATGCAGCTCCCAAACGCTCCACAGGTCTAAAGCCACATTGGCACTGTCCCTCCAGTTTGGGACCTCTAGATCATACCCCACGACTCCTTCTGCAACCCGGGAAAAAACCATGCCATTCTAAGCTATGCAGAAACCTAGGAAAAACACACATGAAACAACCCACATGTCTCCCTGAGGACATCTCCAACCTCAGCGCTTTCCCCCCAGTCAAAAACTCACAGTCTGACGTGCTTCCTGACCCCTGAGTTTGATTCAGCTCCCAGGGTTCTCACCTCAGCGCTGGCAGATGGGGCTTGGATACCCCTAATCCCTAACCCAACAGCTAGTTTGTGTTTTCAGGCTTCCGTGCCCAGAGATCTGGCCAACAAGACCTCCAGATTAGGAACCATGAGCCAAACCTAAGGACTCTGTCTGCCATCCAAGAGAAACACTTCCATTTGGAGTATCCCACAACCCTCAGACTGTGAGAAACTGTCATGCATTCCTGAGGTCACCTTCACCGCAGACGGCCCACACAACAACAAAACCCAGAGCCTGTCATGCCGCTTGACCCCCATTCTCGACTCAGCCTGTCAGGGAACCTGCATTGGGGCCAGGGCTGCCCCGAGCCTCGGGCTTGAAATTTCGCCTGTTCCCCAGCCTTCCTCTTCCGGGGTCCTGTCCCTCGGGCCCTCGATCTTTGGAAACCTGAGTCTCACGGCCACGCCTCCCACTCCCACCCTGGTGACAAAAGTGCATTTCGGCGTTCGGACAAGCCTCGGAGTGAGAGAAACCTGCATGCCCCAACTAAGGTCAGCCCCATTCTTGGGCGCCCCATCCGCCCTAAAGACGGAGGCGTATGCCTGTCCGCCATCCGTCCTTCAACTCTGATCCGGGAAAGCTCCCCTGCTCCAGGGCCTCCGGGTGAACCTCGTCGTATCCGCACGTTTTCTGGGTGGCCGCCCCATTCCCCGGGCGAGAAAGGGCCCTGGGCCACAGAGAGCAGGGCGGTTCGCAAAGCTGCACAACGACGGCCACCTCTGACGAGCGTTCTGCCCAAACCGATCCTGGTTTGGGCAGAACGCTCATGAGAATTGGCCAGAAAAGGCCTGGGGAACACGCTTCGACCATCGCACATCTGCACGGCCACCACCCCGGGCCTGGCCCGGCATTTCGAGCGTTGGCTCCCGAACCCCGCCAAGGAGTCCTTCACGAGGCAGGCTGTGGTGAGTCCAACGCCTGCTGATTCTCGGCCTGCGGGGGTCCCATCCCTGGCCCTGTACCATGGGGCCGGGCCTGTCCCGAAGCCCAGGCTCGAACCCTCACCTGCTTCCCAAGCCTTCTGCTTCCGGGGTCCTGTCCCTCGTGGCCTCCATATCGGGAACCCTGAGTTTCGCGGCCACGCATCACCCTACCACACCAGAGCCAACGGTGCATTTCGGCGCTTCAGACAAGCCTCGGAGCGAAAGAAACCTTCATGACCCAACTGAGGACAGCACCATCCATGTGCGCCCCATCGGCCCAAAATGACAGAGACGCATGGCCTGCTGCCACCCGTCCTGCAATCTGCTCTGGGAACGCTCACCTGCGCCAGAGGCCCCGAATTGGCCGCGTCGTTTCCGCTTGTTTTCCGAGTGGCCGACCCATGCCCCGGGCGAGTAAGTGCCCTGGGCCACGGAGAGGAGGGCGGTCCGCACGGCTACCCAACGCCGGCCAATTCTCATGAGCGTTCTGCCCAAACTGATCCCGGTTTGGGCAGAACGCTCGTGAGAATTGGCCGGAAAACGGCCGGCGAACTCGCTTCAGGCGTCGAACATCTGCAGGGCCGCCCCCCGAACTGCTCCAGCTTTGCGAGAGCTCGCTCCCAAACTCCGCCAAGGAGCCCTCCATGAGGCAGGCTGCAGCGAGTCCGACGCCAGCAGATCCTCGGCCTGTGGGTGTCTCATCCCTGACGCTGTACCATGGGGCCGGGCCCGTCCCGAGGCCCGTGCTCGAACCCTCGCCTGCTTCCCCAGCCTTCTCCTTCCAGTGGTTCTATCCCTCGTCGCCTCCATATCGGGAACCCTGAGTTTCGCGGCCACGCATCACTCTACCGCGCCAGCGCCACTGGTGTCTTTCTGCGCTTCGGACAACCCTGGGAGAGAGGTAAATCTGCGTGCCCACAATGAGGTCAGCCCTACCCTTGTGCGCCCCATCTGCCCGAAAGACTGTGGCGCACGCCCGGCGTCACCCGTCATTCAATTCTGCTCTGGGTACACTCCCCTGCGCCGGAGGCCCTGCATGGGCCGCTTCGTTTTTGTGAGTTATCCGGGTGGCTGCCCCATGCCCCAGGATAGAAAGGGCCCTGGGCTAGGGAGAGCAGGGCGGTCCGCAGGGCTGCCCAATGCCGGCCAATTCTCACGTGCGTTCTGCCCATACCAATCCTGCTTTGGGCAGAACGCTCGTGATAAATAGCCGGAAAACGCCCGGCCAACTCGCTACAGGCGCCGCACCTCTGCACGGCCACCCCCTACCTGGCGCAGCATTGCGAGCATTCGTGCACAAACCCAGAGAGGAAGCCTTCCTTGAAGAAGTCTATGGCAAGGTCGACGCCTCCTTCTCCTTGGCCGTCGGTGTCACCTCCTGGGCTCTGTCCAAAGGGGCCTGGTCTGCCCCGAGACTCGGGCTCAAAATTTCACCTGCTTCCCAGACTTCCACCTCCGGGGTCCGGTCCTTTGGTGCCTCCATCTGGGGAACCCTGCGTACCGCGGCCACGCCTCCCCCTCCTACCCCAGCGCCAACGGTGCCTTTATGCGCTTCGAACAAGCCTCGTAGCGAGAGAAACCTGCATGACCCAACTGAGGTCAGCCCCATCCCTGGGCGCCCCATCAGCCCAAAAAGACATAGGCGCATGTCCTGCTGCCACCTGTCCTTCAACTCTGCTCCAGGAACGCTCCCTTGCGTCAGAGGCCCCGCATTGGCCGCGTCATTTCCACTTGTTTTCTGAGCGGCCTCCCCATGCCCCAGGCGAGAAAGTGCCCTAGGCGACGGAGAGCAGGGCGGTCCGCAGGGTTGCCCAACGCCAGCCAATTCTCAAGGGCTATCTACCCAAAACGATCCCGTTTGGGCAGAGCGCTCGTGAGAATTGGCCGGAAAACGCCTGGCGAACTTGCTTCAGGGGACGCATGTCTGAAGGGCCCCACCCTGGGCCTGGCCCGGTATTTCGAGCATTGGCTCCTGAACCCCACCAAGGAGTCCTCCGTGAGGCAGGCTGCAGTGAGTCCGACGCCTGCTGATCCTCGGCCTGCAAGGGTCCCATCCCTGGCGCTGTACCATGGGGCCGGGCCCGTCCCGAAGCCCGGGATCAGACCCTCGCCTGCTTCCCCAGCCTTCTGCTTCCGGGGTCCTATCCCTCGTGGCCTCCATATCAGGAAATCCGAGTTTCACGGCCACGCCAAACCCTACCACGCCGGCGCCAATGGTGCCTTTCGGCGGTTCGGACAACCCTCGGAGTGAGATAAACCTGGGTGCCAACAATGAGGTCAACCCCATCCTTGGGCGCCTAATCTGCCCGAAAGACGGTGGCGCATGCCCGGCTGCCAGTGGTCCTTCAATTCTCTCCGGGAACGCTCCCATGCGCCGGAGGCCCCACATGGGCTGCTTCCTTTCTGTGCGTTATCTGGGCGGCCGCCCCATGCCCCGGGATAGAAAGGGCCCTGGGCCAGGGAGAGCAGGGCGGTCCGCAGGGCTGCCCAACGCCGGCTAATTCTCACGAGCATTCTGCCAAAACCGATCCCGGTTTGGGCAGAACGCTCGAGAGAATTGACCAGAAAACACCCGTTTAACTGGCTTCAGGCCACGCACTTCTGCAAGGACGCCCGCCCGGGACTGGCCCAGCATTGCGAGCGCTCGCTCCCGAATGCCGCCAAGGAGCCCTCTGCGAGGCAGACTGTGGTGACGCCGACGCCCGCCAATCGTCCGACTGCAGGGATCCTATCCCTGGCGCTGTCCCATGGGGCCGGGCCAGTCACGGAGCCCAGGCACGAACACTCGCCTGCTTCCCCAGCCTTCTGCTTCCGGGGTCATGTCCCTCAAGGCCTCCATAACAGGAACACTAAGTCCCACGGCCATGGATCTGCCTACCACGCCGCACCAACAGTGCCTTTCGGTGCTTCGGACAACCCTTGGAGCGATATAAACCTGCGGGCCCACAATGAGGTCTGCCCCATCCTTGGGTGCCCCATTTGCCCGAAAGACGGAGGAGCATGGCCGGCTGCCAACCGTCCTTCGATTCTGCTTCTGGAACGCTCCCCTGTGCTGGCGCCCCAGGGTGGGCTGAGACGTTTCCGCGCATTTTCCGGGCAGCCGCAGCATTCCCTGGGTGAGAAAGGGCCCTCGGCCACGGAGAGCAGGATGGTCTGCAGGGCTTCCCAATGCCGGCCATTTCTTACAAGCGTTCTGCCCAAACCGGTCCCGGCTTGGGCAGTACGCCTGTGAGAACTGGCCGGAAAACGCACGGTGAACTCGTTTCGGGCGCCCCACGTCTACAGGGCCGACCCACCGGGCCGGCCCCAGCATCGCGAGAGCTCGCGCACGGACCTCCCCAGGAAGCCCTCCAAGGTAGGCTTTGGGGAGGCCAACGCCTCCTGCTCCTCGGCCTGTGGTGGGCCTCTCCTTGACGCTGTACCTATTGCCAGGGCTGCCCCGAGACTTGGGCTTGAAATTTTGCCTGCTTCCCAGCCTTCCTCTTCCGCAGTCCTGTCCCTCGGGGCCTCCATCTTTGGAAACCTGAGTCTCGCGACCACGCCTCCCACTCCCACCCCAGTGACAACGGTGCATTTCGGCGTTCAGACAAGCCTCGGAGCGAGAAAAAACCTGCATGCCCCAACTAAGATCAGCCCCATCCTTGGGCGCCCCATCCGCCCTAAAGACGGAGGCGTATGCCCGGCAGCCATCCGTCCTTCAACTCTGATCCGGGAACGCTCCCCTGCTCCAGGGCCTCCGGGTGAACCTCGTCGTATCCGCGCGTTTTCTGGGCGGCCGCCCCATGCCCCGGGTGAGAAAGGGCCCTGGGCCACAGAGAGCAGGGCGGTTCGCAAAGCGGCACAATGCCGGCCACCTCTGATGAGCATTCTGCCCAAACCGATCCCGGTTTGGGCAGAACGCTCATGAGAATTGGCCAGAAAAGGCCTGGGGAACTCGCTTCTACCATCGCACATCTGCACGGCCACCACCCCGGGCCTGGCCCGGCATTTCGAGCATTGGCTCCCGAACCCTGCCAAGGAGTCCTTCACAAGGCAGGCTGTGGTGAGTCCAAAGCCTGCTGATTCTCGGCCTGCGGGGGGTCCCATCCCTGGCCCTGCACCATGGGGCCGGGCCTGTCCCAAAGCCCAGGCTCGAACCCTCACCTGCTTCCCAAGCCTTCTGCTTCCGGGGTCCTGTCCCTCGTGGCCTCCATATCGGGAACCCTAAGTTTCGCGGCCACGCATCACCCTACCACACCAGAGCCAACGGTGCATTTCAGCGCTTCAGACAAGCCTCGGAGCGAAAGAAACCTTCATGACCCAACTGAGGACAGCACCACCCATGTGCGCCCCATCGGCCCAAAATGACAGAGACGCATGGCCTGCTGCCACCCGTCCTGCAATCTGCTCTGGGAACGCTCACCTGCGCCAGAGGCCCCGAATTGGCCGCGTCGTTTCCGCTTGTTTTCCGAGTGGCCGACCCATGCCCCGGGCGAGTAAGTGCCCTGGGCCACGGAGAGGAGGGCGGTCCGCACGGCTACCCAACGCCGGCCAATTCTCATGAGCGTTCTGCCCAAACTGATCCCGGTTTGGGCAGAACGCTCGTGAGAATTGGCCAGAAAACGGCCGGCGAACTCGCTTCAGGCGTCGAACGTCTGCAGGGCCGCCCCCCGAACTGCTCCGGCTTTGCGAGAGCTCGCTCCCGAACTCCGCCAAGGAGCCCTCCATGAGGCAGTCTGCAGCGAGTCTGACGCCAGCAGATCCTCGGCCTATGGGTGACCCATCCCTGACGCTGTACCATGGGGCCGGGCCCATCCCGAGGCCTGGGCTCGAACCCTCGCCTGCTTCCCCAGCCTTCTGCTTCCAGGGGTCCTGTCCCTCGTGGCTTCCATATTGGGAACCCTGAGTTTCGGGGACACGCATCAATCAACCTCGCCAGCGCCACTGGTGTCTTTCTGCGCTTCAACAACTCAGGGAGCGAGATAAATCTGCGTGCCCACAATGAGGTCAGCCCTACCCTTGTGCGCCCCATCTGCCCGAAAGAGAGTGGCGCACGCCCGGCGGTCACCCGTCCTTCAATTCTGCTCAGGGAACACTCCTCTGCGCCAGAGGCCGCGCATGGGCCGCTTCGTTTCTGTGCGTTATCCGGGTGGCCGCCCCATGTCCCGGGCGAGAAAGGGCCCTGGGCCAAGGAGAGCATGGCAGTCGGCAGGGGAGCCCAACGCCGGCCAATTCTCACGAGCGAATTTGGTACAGGGCCTGTACCAAACCGGGATCGGTTTGGGCAGAACGCTCGTGAGAATTGGCCGGAAAACGCCCGGCGAACTCGCTTCGGGCGTCACACGTCTGCAGGGCCTCCCCCTAGGGCCGGGCCTGACACTCTGAGTGCTTGCTCATGAACCCCGCCCAGGAGCCTTCCATGAGGCCAAATGCGGCAAGACCGATGCCTACTGATCCTAGGCCTGCGGGGGTCCCATCCCTGGTGCTGTTCCACGGGGCCGGACCCGTCACGAAGCCCGGGCTCGAACCCTCGCCTGCTTCCCTAGACTTCTGCTTCCAGGGTCCTGTCCCTCGTGGCCTCCATATCGGGAACCCTGTATCCCTCGGCCACGCATCTCTCTACCACTCTGGCACCAACGGTGCCTTTCGTCGATTCAGACAACCCTCGGAGCGAGATAAACCTGCGTGTCCACAATGAGGTCAGCCCAATCTTTGGGCGCCCCCTCGACCCAAATGATGGTGGCGCAAGCCCAGCCGCCACCCGACCTTCAACTGTGCTCCGGGAACGCACCCCTGAGCCGGCGCCACCTGGTGGGCAGCGTCATTTCCACGCGTTTACCAGCTGGCCGCAGCATGCCCTGGGCGAGAAAGGTCCCTGGGCCACGGAGAGCAGGACGTTCCGCAGGGCTGCCCAACGCCGGCCATTTCTCACAAGCGTTCTGCCCAAACCGATAACGGTTTGGGCAGAATGCTCGTGAGAATTGGCTGGAAAAAGCCCGGCGAACTCACTTCGGGCGCAGCACATCAGCTGGGCCGCCCCGCGGGCCTGGCCCGGCATCGCGAGTGCACCCGCACAAACCTCGCCGGGAAGACCTCCGCGAGGCAGGATGCGGCGAGGCTGACACCTCCTGCTCCTCGGCCTGCGGGCGTCCCGTCCTTGGCGCCATCCCTTGGGGACAGGGCTGACCCGAGACTCGGGCTCGAAATTTCGCCTGCTCCCCAGCCTCCCGCTCCAGGGACCTGTCCCTCTGTGCCTCCATCTGGGGAATCCTGATACCCGTGGCCACGCCTCCCCCTCCCACCCCGTCGCCAACGATGCAGCTCGGCGCTTTGGAAAAGCCTTGGAACGAGAGAAATCTGCATGACGCAAACTGAGGACAGCCCCATCCTTGGGCGCCCCATCAGCCCGAAAAGCCCGAGGCGCACGCCCTGCTGCCACCCGTCTTTCAACTCTGCTCCGGGAACGCTCCCGTTCGCCTGCGCCCCCGGATGGGCCGCGTCGTTTCCACGCGTTTACCGGCTCGCCGCAGCATACCCTGGGCGAGAAAGGGCCCTGGGCCACGGAGAGCAGGGCGGTCCGCAGGGCCGCCCAACGCCGGCCAATTCTCACGAGCGTTCTGCCCAAACCGGGATCGTGAGAATTGGCCGGAAAACGCCTTGCGAACTCGCTTCGGGCGTCACACGTCTGCAGGGCCGCCCCCCCGGGGCCTGGCCCAGCATCGGAGAGCTCAGTCACGAACCCCGCCAAGGAGCCCTCTGCGAGGCAGACTGCGGTAACGCCGATGGCTCCTGCTTCTCAGCCTGTGGGGATCGCCTACTTGGTGCCGTCCCATGGGGCCAAGGGTTGCCCCGAGACTCGGGCTTGAAATTTCGCTTGCTTCCCAGGCTTCCGCTTCCGGGGTCCTGTCCCTCTGTGCCTCCATCTTGGGAATCCCGAGTCCCGTGGCAATGCCTCCGCCTCCCGCCCCGGTGCCAACGGTGCATTTCGGCGCTTGGGACAAGCCTTGGAGCGAGAGAAACCTGCATTGCCCAACTGAGGACAGCCCCATCATTGGGCTCCCCATCAACCTGAAAAGACGGAGGAGCACGCCTTGCCGCCACTCGTCGGTCAACTCTGCTCCGGGAGCGCTCCCCTGCGCTACCGCCCCCTGGTGGGCCCGGTCGATTGCGTGCGTTTTCCGTGGGCCGCAGCATGCCCTGGGAGAGAAGGGGCCCTGGGCCATGGAGAGCAGGGAGGTCCGCAGGACCCATCCTGGTTTGGGCAGAACGCTCGTGAGAATTGGCAGGAAAACGCCCGGCGAACTCGCTTCGGGCTCCCCACGTCTACACGGCTGCCCCGCACCACCAGACCTGGCGCGGCATTGCGAGCCATCGCGCTCCAACCCCGCCAGGAAGCCCTCCGCAAGGCAGGCCGTGGCGAGGCCGATGCCTCCTGCTAATCCTCCTGCGGGGGTCCTCTCCATGGCGCTGTTCCATGGGGCCTGGCACTCCACGAAGCCCGGGCTTGCAGTTTCGCCTGCTACCCAGCCGTCTGCTTCTGGGTTCCTGTTCCTCGGTGCTTCCATCTGGGGAGCCCTGAGTCCTGCGGCCGCGCCTCCCCATCCCACACCGGCGCCAACGGTGCCTTTCGGCGCTTCAGACAACCTCAGAGCGAGAGAAACATGCGTGCCCCCACTGAGGTCAGCCCCATTCTTGGGGGCCCAATCCTCCCTAAAGTCGGAAGCGTAGGCCCGGCCGCCACCCGTCCTTCAACTCTGCTCCGAGAACGCTCCCCAGCTCCGGGGCCTCCGGGTGGGCCGCGACGTCTTCGCACGTTTTCCCGGCGGCTGCCCCATGCCCCGGGCGAGAAATGGACCTGGGCCAGGGAGAGCAGGGCGGTCCGCAGGGCCACCCAACACCGGCCAATTCTCACGAGCGTTCTGCCAAAACCAATCCCGGTTTGGACAGAACGCTCATGACGAACTCGCTTCACGCATACAGGTCTACAGGGCCGCCCCCCGGTGCCTGCCACGGCATCGCAAGAGCTCGCTCACGAACCCCGCCAAGAATCCCTCCGTGAGGCAGACTGCGGCGAGGCCAATGCCTCCTGCTTCTCGGCCTGCGGGTGTCCCCTACTTGGCGCCGTCCCATGGGGCCAGGGCGGCCCTGAGACTCAGGCTCGAAATTTCGCCTGCTTCCCAGCCTTCCGCTTCCGGCGTCCTGTCCTTCTGTGCCTCCATCTTGGGAATCCCGAGTCCCATGGCAATGCCTCCGCCTCCCGCCCCGGCGCCAGCGGTGAATTTCGGCGCTTCGGACAAGCCTCGGAGCGAGAGAAACCAGCACGGCCCAACTGAGGAAAGCTCCATCCTTGAGCGCCCCAACAGCCCGAAAAGACGGAAGCGCATGCCCTGAGGCCACGCGTCCATCAACTCTGCTCCGGAAACGCTCCCCTGCGCTGCTGCCACCTGTTGGGCCCGGTCGATTCCGTGTGATTTCCGGGGGCCACATCATGGCCTGGGAGAAGAGGGGCCCTGGGCCACCGAGAGCAGGGCGGTCCGCAGGACTGCCCAACGCCGGCCAATTGTCACGAGCGCTCTGCCCAAACCGATCCTGGTTTGGGCAGAACGCTACTGAGAATTGGCAGGAAAACGCCCGGCGAACTCGCTTTGGGGGCCACACTTCTGCACGGCCACCCCCCCCCCGGGGCCTGGCGCTGCATTGCGAGCCATCACACTCCAACCTCGCCAGGAAGCCCTCCGCGATGCAGGCTGTGGCGAGACCGACGCCTCATGCGAATCCTCCTGCGGGGGCCCTCTCCATGGCGCTGTTACATGGGGCCTGGCCCTTCAAGAAGCCCGGGCTGGCAGTTTCGCCTGCTACCCAGCCATCTGCTTCTGGGTTCCTGTCCCTCAGTGCCTCCATCTGGGGAGCCTTGAGTCCCACGGCCACGCCTGCCCCTCCCACACCGGCGCCACTGGTACCTTTCGGCGCTCTGGACAACTTCAGAGCGAGAGAAACCTGTGTGCCCCCACTGAGGTCAGCCCCATCCTTCGGCGCCCGATCCTCCCTAAAGTCGGAAGCGTAGGCGGGGTCGCCCCCGGTCCTCCAACTCTGCTCCGGGAACGCTCCCCAGCGCCAGGGCCTCCGGGTGGGCAGCGACGTATTCCCACGTTTTCCAGGTGGCTGCCCCATGCCCCGGGCGAGACACGGCCCTGGGCCAGGGAGAGCAGGGCGGTCCACAGGGCTGCCCAACGCCAGCCAATTCTCACGAGCGTTCTGCCCAAACCGATCCCGGTTTGGGCAGAACGCTCGTGAGAATTGGCCGGAAAATGCCTGGCGAACTCGCTTCGGGTGTCACACGTCTGCAGGGCCTCCCCCCAGGGCCGGGCCTGGCACTGTGAGCGCTTGCTCACGAACCCCGCCCAGGAGCCTTCCATGAGGCCGACTGTGGCGAGGCCGACGACTGCTGATCCTCGGCCTGCGGGGGTCCCATCCCTGGCGCTGTTCCTCGGGGCCAGACCCGTCACGAAGCCCGGCTCGAACCCTTGCCTGCTTGCCGAGCCTTCGGCGTCCAGGGTCCTATCCCTCGTGGCCTCCATATCAGGAACGCTGTGTCCCATGGCCACCCATCTCTCTACCACTCTGGTGTCAACAGTGCCTTTCGGAGCTTTGGAAAAAACTCAGAGCGAGATAAACCTGCGTGTCCAAAATGAGGACAGCCCCATCCTTAGGCGCCCCATCGACCCTAATGACGGTGGCGCACGCCCGGCTGCCACCGGACCTTCAACTCTGCTCCATGAACGTACCCCTGCGCCGGCGCCCCCTGGAGGGCCGCGTTGTTTCCACGCATTTACCGGCTGGCCACAGCATGCCCTGGACGAGAAAGGGCCCTAGGTGACGGCGAGCAGGGCGGTCCGCAGGGATGCCCAACGCCGGCCATTTCTCACAAGTGTTGTGCTCAAACGGATCCCGGTTTGGGCAGAACGCTCGTGAGAATTGGCCGGAAAACGCCCGGCGAACTCGCTTCGGGCGCCCCACGTCTGCACGGCCGCATCGCGCCACCGGACCTGGCGCGGCATTGCGAGCCATCGCTATCCAACCCCGCCAGGAAGCCCTCCGCGAGGCAGGCCATGGCGAGGCCGATGCCTCCTGCTAATCCTCCTGCGGGGGTCCTCTCCATGGCGCTGTTCCATGGGGCCTGGCACTCCACGAAGCCCGGGCTCGCAGTATCGCCTGCTACCCAGCCGTCTGCTTCTAGGTTCCTGTCCCTCGGTGCCTCCATCTGGGGAGCCCTGAGTCCCACGGCCGCGCCTCCCCCTCCCACACCCGCGCCAACGGTGCCTTTCGGCACTTCGGACAACCTCAGAGCAAGAGAAACCTGCGTGACCCCACTGAGGTCAGCCCCATCCTTCGGCGCCCGATCCTCCCTAAAGTTGGAACGTAGGCCCGGCCGCCACCCGTCCTTCAACTCTGCTCCGAGAACGCTCCCCATCGCCGGGACCTCCGGGTGGGCCGCGACATTTTCGCCCATTTTCCGGGCGGCCGCCCCATGCCCCGGGCGAAAAACGGGCCTGGGCCAGGGAGAGCAGGGCGGTCCGCAGGACTGTCCAACGCCGGCCAATTCTCACGAGCGTTCTGCCCAAACCGATGCCCGTTTGGGCAGAACGCTCGTGAGAATTGGCCGGAAAATGCCCGGCGAACTCGCTTCAGGCGTCACACGTCTGCAGGGCCTCCCCCCGGGGCCGGGCCTGGCACTGTGAGCGCTTGCTCATGAACCCCGCCCAGGAGCCTTCCATGAGGCCGACTGAGGCGAGGACGATGCCTGCTCATACTCGGCCTGCGGGGGTCCCATCCCTGGTGCTGTTCCACGGGGCCGGACCCGTCACGAAGCCCGGGCTCGAACCCTCGCCTGCTTCCCCAGCCTTTGGCATCCGGGGTCCTATCCCTCGTGGCCTCCATATCGGGAACCCTGTGTCCCAAGGCCACGCATCTCTCTACCACTCTGGCGCCAACAGTGCCTTTCGGAGCTTCGGAAAAACCTCGGAGCGAGATAAACCTGCGTGTCCACAATGAGGTCAGCCCATCCTTGGGCGCCCCATCGACCCGAATGACGGTGGCGCACGCCCTGCTGCCACCCGACCTTCAACTCTGCTCCAGGAACACACCCCTGCGCCGGCGCCCCCTGGTGGGACGCCCTATTCCCCCTATTACCGGCTGGCCGCCGCATGCCCTGGGCAATAAAGGGCCCTGGGCCACGGAGAGCAGGGCGGTCCGCTGGGCTGCCCAACGCCGGCCAATTCTCACGAGCGTTCTGCCCAAACCGATGCCCGTTTGGGCAGAACGCTCGTGGGAATTGGCCGGAAAAGCCTGGCGAACTCGCTCCGGGCGCAGCACATCTGCCGGGCCGCCCCCCTGGCCTGGCCCTACATCGCGAGCGCTCACGCACAAATCTCGCCGGGAAGACCTCCGCGAGGCAGGCTGCGGCGAGGCCAACACCTCCTGCTCCTCGGCCTACGGGGGTCCCATCCTTGGCGCCGTCCCTTGGGGCCAGGGCTGACCCGAGATTCGGGCTCGAAATGTCGCCTAATCCTAAGCCTCCCGCTCCAGGGACCTGTCCCTCTGTGCCTCCATCTGGGGAATCCTGATACCCGCGGCCACGACTCCCCTTCCCACCCCTTCGCCAACGATGCATTTCGGCGCTTTGGAAAGGCCTTGGAACGAGAGAAATCTGCATGACCCAACTGAGGACAGCCCCATCCTTGGGCGCCCCATCAGCCCGAAAAGCCCGAGGCGCATGCCCTGCGGCCACTCGTCCTTCAACTCTGCTCCAGGAACGCTCCCATGAACCGGCGCCCCCAGGTGAGCCTCGTCGTTTCCATGCATTTACCGTCTGGCCGCAGCATGCCCTGGGCGAGAAAGGGTCCTGGGCCACGAAGAGCAGGGAGGTCAGCAGGGCTGCCCAACACCGGCCAATACTCTCCAACGTTCTGCCCAAATCGACCCCGGAAAATGCCTTGCGAACTCGCGTCAGGCGTCACAGGACTGCAGGGCCGCCCCCTGGTGACTGGCCCCGCATCGCGAGAGCTCGCTCACAACCCCGCCAAGGATCCCTCCGCGAGGCAGACTGCGGCGAGGCCGATGGCTCCTGCTTCTCGGCCTGCGGGTGTCCCCTACTTGGCGCCGTCCCTTGGGGCCAGGGCTGCCCCAAGACTCGGGCTCGACATTTTGCCTGCTTCCCAGTTCCGCTTCCGGGGTCCTGTCCCTCTGTGCCTCCATCTTGGGAATCCCGAGTCCCGTGGCAATGCCTCCGCCGCCCGCCCCGGCGCCAACAGTGAATTTTGGCGCTTCGGACAAGCCTCAGAGCGAGAGAAACCTGCACAGCCCAACTGAGGACAGCCCCTTCCTTGAGCGCCCCATCAGCCCGAAAAGACGGAGGCGCACGCCCTGCCGCCACTTGTCCATCAACTCTGCTGCGGGAACGCTCCCGTGCGCTGCCGCCCCCTGGTGGACCCGGTCGATTCCGTGCGCTTTCCGGTGCCCGCAGCATGCCCTGGGAGAGAAGGGGCCCTGGGCCCCGCAGAGGAGGGCGGTTGCAGGACTGCCCAACACCGGCCAATTCTCACGAGAGCTCTGCTCAAAGCGATCCTGGATTGGGCAGAACGCTCATGAGAATTGGCAGGAAAACACGCAGCGAACTCACATCGGGCGCCACACGTATGCACGGCCGCCCACCCCGGGCCTGGCGCGGCATTGCGAGCCATCACGCTGCAACCCCGCCAGGAAGACCTCCGCGAGGCAGGCTGTGGCGGGACCGATGCCTCCTGCTAATCCTCCTGCGGGGGTCCTCTCCCTGGCGCTGTTCCATGGGGCCTGGCCCTCCACGAAGCCCGGGCTCGCAGTTTCGCCTGCTACCCAGCCGTCTGCTTCTGGGTTCCTGTCCCTCGGTGCCTCCATCTCGGGAGCTCTGAGTCCCGCGGCCATGCCTCCCCCTCCCACACCGGCGCCAACGGTGCCTTATGGCGCTTCCGACAACCTCAGAGCGAGAGAAACCTGCGTGCCCCCACTGAGGTCAGACCCATCCTTGGGCGCCCGATGCTCCCTAAAGTCGGAAGCGTAGACCCGGCCGCCACCGGTCCTTCACCTCTGCTCCGGCAACGCTCCCAGCGCCGGGGCCTCCAGGTGGGCCGAGACGTTTTCGCACGTTTTCCGAGCAGCCACCCCATGCCCCGGGCAAGAAACAGACCTGGGCCAGGGAGAGCAGGGCGGTCCACAGGGCTGCCCAACACCGGCCAATTCTCACGAGCGTTCTGACCAAACCGATCCCGGTTTGGGCAGAACGCTCGTGAGAATTGGCCGGAAAACGCCCGGCGAACTCGCTTTGGGTGTCACACGTCTGCAGGGCCTCTCCCGGGGGCTGGGCATGGCACTGTGAGCGCTTGCTCATGAACCCCGCCCAGGAGCCTTCCATGAGGACGATGGCGGGGAGGCCGACGCCTGCTGATCCTCGGCCTGCGGGGGTCCCATCCCTGGCGCTGTTCCATGGGGCCGGACCCGTCACGAAGCCCGGGCTTGAACCCTCGCCTGCTTCCACAGCCTTCGGCGTCCGGGGTCCTATCCCGGGTGGCCTCCATATCGCGAACCCTGTGTCCCACGGCCACGCATCTCTCTACCACTCTGGCGCCAACAGTGCCTTTCGGAGCTTCGGAAAAACCTCGGAGCAAGATAAACCTGCGTGTCCACAATGAGGTCAGCCCCATCCTTGGGCGCCCCCTCGACCCGAATGACGGTGGCGCACGCCAGGCCGCCACCCGACCTTTAACTCTGCTCCGGGAACACACCCCTGCGCCGGTGCCCCCTGGTGGGACGCGTCATTTCCCCACGTTTACCGGCTTGTCTCAGCATGCCCTGGGCGAGAAAGGGCCCTGGGCCACGGAGAGCAGGGCAGTCCGCAGGGCTGCCCAACGCCTGCCAATTCTCACGAGCGTTCTGCCCAAACCGATCCTGGTTTGGGCAGAACGCTCGTGAGAATTGGCCGGAAAAAGCCCGGCGAACTCGCTTCGGGCGCAGCACGTCTGCCGGGCCGCCCCCCTGGGCCTGGCCTGACATCGGGAGCGCTCACGCACAAATCTTGCCAGGAAGACCTCCGCAAGGCAGGCTGCGGCGAGGCTGACACCTCCTGCTCCTCGGCCTGCGGGGGTCCCGTCCTTGGCGCCGTCCCTTGGGGCCAGGGCTGACCCAAGACTCGGGCTCGAAATGTTGCCTGATCCCCAGCCTCCCGCTCTGGGGACCTGTCCCTCTGTGCCTCCATCTGGGGAATCCTGATACCCTCGGTCATGCCTCCCCTTCCCAACCCTTCGCCAACGATGCATTTCGGCGCTTCGGAAAGGCCTTGGAACGAGAGAAATCTGCATGACCCAACTGAGGACAGCCCCATCCTTTGGCGCCCCATCAGCCCAAAAAGCCCGAGGCGCACGCCCTGCAGCCACCCGTCCTTCAACTCTGCTCCGGGAACGCTCGTGCACCCGCGCCCCCAGGTGAGCCTCGTCGTTTCCACGCATTTACCATCTGGCCGCAGCATGCCCTGGGAGAGAAAGGGCCCTGGGTCACAGAGAGCAGGGCGGTTCGCAGGACTGCCCAACAACGGCCAATTCTCACGAGCGTTCTGCCCAAATCGATCCCGCTTTGGGCAGAACGCTCGTGAGAATTGGCCGGAAAACGCCTTGCGAACTCGCTTCGGGCGTCACACTTCTGCAGGGCCGCCCCCCCGGGGCCTGGCCCAGCATCGGAGAGCTCACTCACGAACCCCGCCAAGGAGCCCTCCGCGAGGCAGACTGCGGTAACGCCGATGGCTCCTGCTTCTCGGCCTGTGGGGATCGCCTACTTTTGCCGTCCCATGGGGCCAAGGGTTGCCCCGAGACTCAGGCTTGAAATTTCGCTTGCTTCCCAGCCTTCCGCTTCTGGGGTCCTGTCCCTCTGTGCCTCCATCTTGGGAATCCCGAGTCCCGTGGCAATGCCTCCGCCTCCCGCCCCGGTGCCAACGGTGCATTTCAGCGCTTGGGACAAGCCTTGGAGCGAGAGAAACCTGCATTGCCCAACAGAGGACAGCCCCATCATTGGGCTCCCCATCAACCCGAAAAGACGGAGGCGCACGCCTTGCCGCCACTCGTCGGTCAACTCTGCTCCGGGAACGCTCCCCTGCGTTGCCGCCCCCTGGTGGGCCTGGTCGATCCGTGCGTTTTCCGTGGGCCTCAGCATGCCATGGGAGAGAAGGGGCCCTGGGCCACGGAGAGCAGGGCAGTCCGCAGGACTGCTCAACGCCGGCCAATTCTCACGAGCGCTCTGCCCAAAGTGATCCCGGAAAATGCCATGCGAACTCGCTTCAGGCGTCACAGGTCTGCAGGGCCGCCCCCCATGCCTGCGCCGGCATCGCGAGAGCTCGCTCACGAACCCCGCCAAGGATCCCTCCGCGAGGCAGACTGCGGCGAGGCCGATGCCTCCTGCTTCTCGGCCTGCGGGTGTCCCCTACTTGGCGACATCCCATGGGGCCAGGGCTGCCCCGAGACTCGGGCTCGAAATTTCGCCTGCTTCCCAGCCTTCCGCTTCCGGGGTCCTGTCCCTCTGTGCCCCATCTTGCGAGTCTCGAGTCCCGTGGCAATGCCTCCGCCTCCCACCCCGGCGCCAACGGTGAATATCGGCGCTTCGGACAAGCCTCGGAGCGAGAGAAACCTGCACAGCACAACTAAGGAAAGCCCCATCCTTGAGCGCCCCATCAGCCCGAAAAGACGGAGGCGCATGCCCTGCCGCCACTCGTCCATCAACTCTGTTCCGGGAACGCTCCCCTGCGCTGCCACCCCCTGGTGGGCCCGGTCGATTCTTTGCATTTTCCGGGGGCCGCAGCATGCCCTGGGCGAGAAAGGGCCCTGGCCCTCGAAGAGCAGGGCGGTCCGCAGGACTGCCCAGGCCGGCCAATTCTCACAAGCGCTCTGCCCAAACCGATCCTGGTTTGGGCAGAACGCTACTGAGAATTGGCAGGAAAACGCGCAGCGAACTCGCTTCGGGCGATGCACGTCTGCACCGCCGCCCACCCTGGGCCTGGCGCGCCACTTTGAGCCATCACGCACCATACCTGCCAGGAAGCCCACGCGAGGCAGGCTGTGGCGAGACCGACGCCTCCTCCTAATCCTCCTGCGGGGGTCCTCTCCCTGGCGCTGTTCCATGGGGCCTGGCCCTCCACGAAGCCTGGGCTCGCAGTTTCGCCTGCTACCCAGCCGTCTGTTTCTGGGTTCCTGTCCCTCGGTGCCTCCATCTGGGGAGCCCTGAGTCCCGCGGCCGTGCCTCCCCCTCCCACACCGGCACCAACAGTGCCTTTTGGCGCTTCGGACAACCTCAGAGCGAGAGAAACCTGTGTGCCCCCACTGAAGTCAGCCCCATCCTTGGGCGCCCGATCCTCTCTAAAGTCGGAAGCGTAGGCCCGGCCGCAACCGGTCCTTCACCTCTGCTCTGGGAACGCTCCCCAGCGCCGGGGCCTCCGGGTGGGCCGGGACGTTTTCGCACGTTTTCCGGGCGGCTGCCCCATGCCCCGGGGGGGGGGCACGGCCCTGGGCCAGGGAGAGCAGGGCGGTCCGCAGGGCTGCCCAACGCCGGCCAATTCTCACGAGCGTTCTGCCCAAACCGATCCCAGTTTGGGCAGAACGCTCGTGAGAATTGGCCAGAAAACGCCCGGCGAACTTGCTTCAGGTGTCACACGTCTGCAGGGCCTCCCCCTGGGGCCGGGCCGGCACTGTGAGCGCTTGCTCACGAACCCCGCCCAGGAGCCTTCCTTGAGGCCGACTGCGGCGAGGCCGATGCCTGCTGATCCTCGGCCTGTGGGGGTCCCATCCCTGGCGCTGTTCCACGGGGCCGGACCCCTCATGATGCCCGGGTCGAACCCTCGCCTGCTTCCCTAGCCTTTTGCTTCCGGGGTCCTATCCCTCGTGGCCTCCATATCGGGAACCCTGTATCCCTCGGCCACGCATCTCTCTACCACTCTGGCACCAACGGTGCCTTTCGGCGCTTTGGACAACCCTTGGAGCGAGATAAACCTGCGTGTCCACAATGAGGTCAGCCCCATCATTGGGCACCCCCTGGACCCGCCATCGTCCATCAACTCTGCTCCTTGAACGCACCCCTGCGCCGGCGCCCCCTGGTGGGCCGTGTCATTTCCACGCGTTTACCGGCTGTCCGCAGCATGCCCTGGGCGAGAAAGGGCCCTGGGCCAAGGAGAGGAGGGCAGTCCGCAGGGCTGCCCAACGCCGGCCAATTCTCACGAGCCTTCTGCCCAAACCGTATAGTATATTGACCCATTATATATCCTATATATTATATATATTATAATATATATAGCCATCATAAATATTTCATTTATATTAAGGAATTATTTAGGAATAATAATGATGTATTTTATGTAAAGAATTAACAAGCTTCACCATAAATAATGTTAATAATTAAAATTATGCATGCGTAATTAGTTTATTTCAGTTTTCCTGTGTGTTCGGCATATGACTGAAAAAATAATTCGTGTTGTTTCATAGCTATTTATAGGCATATTAGTAATAGTCTAGCATGTATTTTTCGAAACAGTAAATTTCAACTTCTTCTGGCAATGTGATATTTACATTCACAAGAAGTTTGGTAATGGGCTCCTACATGCCATGGGTTAGGTATCCCTCTTTTGAAATCAGCTCCCACAATAAGAATGCCAAGAGACTGACATGAAAGTAGGGAAATTATATTTTGCTTCCATTTTACTCTTTTAGTTGCAAAATAGTTGAGGGAAAAGGCAATGAATTATGGGAATACCTATGCTTGTTCTATAATTATGGCAAAGTGATCCCTAGGTCTTGAGAGCTCTTAAAAATTTTAACTACATCATTGGGATTTCCATCACCTGTATGGAGCAGGAAAGTTCATTTACTATTTTGTCTAACCTAAATGGATTTGTTTTTTTCTCCACATACCTAAGTAAACCCAGCATAAGGATGGTCATTCTTTTTTTTTTTAATTATTTTTTTTATTTTTTTTATTTTTTTTAAAGATTTTATTTATTTATTTGACAGAGATCACAATTAGGCAGAGAGGCAGGCAGACAGAGAGAGAGAGAGAGGAGGAAGCAGGCTCCCTGCAGAGCAGAGAGCCCTATATGGGGCTCGATCCCAGGACTCCAGGATCATGACCTGAGCCGAAGGCAGAGGCTTTAACCCACTGAGCCACCCGGGTGCCCCACAAATAGGTCTTCATTAGATTCATGTATAAGCCAAATTCATTCAGGGATCTCATAAAAAGGATGGTTATTCTTATCCTTTCATTCAGGTAAGTTTTTCCTTTATCTGAGCACTGAAGGGATATGTGAAAGAATGTTAAGAATATTTTTGTTAGGGTGCCTGGGTGGCTCAATTGGTTAAACATCAGACTCTTGATTTTGGCTCAGATCATGATCTCACGGTCTGGAGGTGGAACCCTACGTCAGGCTTCCCTCTTTCTTACCCTCTGTGAGGGTCTGCTTCCCCTTTTTCTTTCCCTCTGCTCCTACTCCACTGGAGGGCAATCTCTCTCTCCCCTTCTTTCTTTTTTTTTTAAATATATATTCTTAAATTTTTATTTATTTGACAGAGATCACAAGTAGACAAAGAGGCAGGCAGAGAGAGAGAGAGAGAGAGAGAGAGGAGGAAGCAGGCTCCCCGCCAAGCAGAGAGCCTGATGCAGGGCTCAATCCCAGGACTCTGCGATCATAACCTGAGCCAAAGGCAGAGGCTTAACCCATTGAGCCACCCAGCACCCTTTACCCCCTCTTTCTTAAATAAAGAAATAAATCTTTTAGAGGAGGAGTCAAGATGGCGGAGAAGTAGCAGGCTGAGACTACCTCAGCTAGCAGGAGATCAGCTAGAGAGCTTATCTAAAGATTGCAAACACCTGCAAATCCATCGGCAGATAGAAGAGAAGAAGAACAGCAATTCTAGAAACAGAAAAACAACCACTTTCTGAAAGGTAGGACTGGCGGAGAAGTGAATCCAAAGCGATGGGAAGATAGACCCCGGGGGGAGGGGCCGGCTCCCGGCAAGCGGCGGAGCAATGGAGCACAAAATCAGGACTTTTAAAAGTCTGTTCCACTGAGGGACATCGCTCCGGAGGATAAACCGGGGCAAAGCCCACGCGGGGTCACAGAAGGATCAGGGGTGTCTGAGTGTCGCAGAGCTTGCGGATATTGGAACTGGAAAGCTGGCTGCAGAGACAGAGCCGACAGTGAGCTCGCAGCTCAGAGTTGCCTTGAACCGGTCGCAAGCTCGGTGAGCTCGGAGCGCGGCTGGAGGTTAGGCAGACGCGAGTTACTAGGAGCTGTTCGCTGAGGGCGCACTGGGGAGCGGGGCCCCGGGCTCTCGGCTCCTCCGGGCTGGAGACCAGGAGGCCGCCATTTGTATTCCCGTCCTCCAGAACTCTACGGAAAGCACTCAGGGAACAAAAGCTCCTGAAAGCAAAGCCGAGCAGATCACTCAGCCCGGCCCCTGGTAAGGGCGGTGTAATTCCGCCTGGGGCAAAGACACTTGAGAATCACTACAACAGGCCCCTCCCCCAGAAGATCGACAAGAAATCCAGGCAAGACCAAGTTCACCTACCAAGGAGTGCAGTTTCAATACCAAGAAGAGAGCAGCAGAATTCCTGAGGAGGAGAAAACAAACCACGTAACTCATGGCTTTCTGACAGTGATTTTTTAGTCTTGCAGTTAATTTAATTTTCTTTTTCATTTTTTTTCTCTTCTTCTGCTAAAATTTTTATAACTTTTACCCTTTTCTTTTTTAACGTTTTTTTTAATGTTTTTTAACTAGATTATCTAAAATATATATTTTTTTCTTTTTTATACTTTTCTTTATTCATTTTCTTTTTTTTAATTCTTTTTTTTTCTTTATTTTTGAACCTTTTTTTTCCCCAAATCAGAAGAGATCCTAATCTCTTCAATCTTTTTTTTTCTTAATTCTTTTTTAAATTCTTGATTGAATTTTTAATACAATCTCTTTTTCTTAATTCTTTTTTCTTTTTTCTTTCTTTCTTTCTTTTTGAACCTCTTTTTATCCCCAAATCAGAAGAGATCCCAATCAGAAGAGATTGGGAGATCCCAATCAAAGGAGATCCCAATCAGGGGAGATCCCTCACCCAATCGTGAAATCGAGAAATCCCCCCTCACGATTTGGGATCTCTTCTGATTTGGTTAAAGCATATTTTCCTGGGATTGTTGCCACCCTTTTAGTATTTTACTTGCTCCTTCATATACTCTTAGCTGGACAAAATGACAAGGCGGAAAAATTCACAACAAAAAAAAGAACAAAAGGCAGTACCGAAGGCTAGGGAACTAATCAATACAGACATTGGTAATATGTCAGATCTAGAGTTCAAAATGACAATTCCCAAGGTTATTGCCGGGCTTGAAAAAGGCATGGAAGATATTAGAGAAACCCTCTCCAGAGATATAAAAGCCCTTTCTGGAGAAATAAAAGAACTAAAATCTAACCAAGTTGAAATCAAAAAAGCTATTAATGAAGTTCAATCAAAAATGGAGGCTCTCACTGCTAGGATAAATGAGGCAGAAGAAAGAATTAGCGATATAGAAGACCAAATGACAGAGAATAAAGAAGCTGAGCAAAAGAGGGACAAACAGCTACTGGACCATGAGGGGAGAATTCGAGAGATAAGTGACACCATAAGACGAAACAACATTAGAATAATTGGGATTCCAGAAAAAGAAGAAAGAGAGAGGGGAGCAGAAGGTATACTGGAGAGAATTATTGGGGAGAATTTCCCCAATATGGCAAAGGGAACGAGCATCAAAATTCAGGAGGTTCAGAGAACGCCCCTCAAAATCAATAAGAATAGGCCCACACCCCGTCACCTAATAGTAAAATTTACAAGCCTTAGTGACAAAGAGAAAATCCTAAAAGCAGCCCGGGAAAAGAAGTCTGTAACATACAATGGTAAAAGTATTAGATTGGCAGCTGACTTATCCACAGAGACCTGGCAGGCCAGAAAGATCTGGCATGATATTTTCAGAGCACTAAACGAGAAAAACATGCAGCCAAGAATACTATATCCAGCTAGGCTATCATTGAAAATAGAAGGAGAGATTAAAAGCTTCCAGGACAAACAAAAACTGAAAGAATTTGCAAACACCAAACCAGCTCTACAGGAAATACTGAAAGGGGTCCTCTAAGCAAAGAGAGCGCCTACAAGTGGTAGATCAGAAAGGAACAGAGAAAATATACAGTAACAGTCACATTACAGGCAATACAATGGCACTAAAATCATATCACTCAATAGTTACCCTGAATGTTAATGGGCTAAAAGCCCCAATCAAAAGACACAGGGTATCAGAATGGATAAAAAAACAAAACCCATCTATATGTTGCCTCCAATAAACTCATTTTAAGCCCGAAGACACTTCCAGATTTAAAGTGAAGGGGGGGGGAAAGAATTCACCATGCTAATGGACATCAGAAAAAAGCAGGAGTGCCAATCCTTATATCAGATCAATTAGATTTTAAGCCAAAGACTATAATAAGAGATGAGGAAGGACACTATATCATACTCAAAGGGTCTGTCCAACAAGAAGATCTAACAATTTTAAATATCTATGCCCCCAACGTGGGCGCAGCCAACTATATAAACCAATTAATAACAAAATCAAAGAAACACATCAACAATAATACAATAATAGTAGGGGACTTTAACACTCCCCTCACTGAAATGGACAGATCATCCAAGCAAAAGATCAACAGGGAAATAAAGGCCTTAAATGATACACTGGATGAGATGGACATCACAGATATATTCAGAACATTTCATCCCAAAGCAACAGAATACACATTCTTCTCTAGTGCACATGGAACATTCTCCAGAATAGATCACATCCTCGGTCCTAAATCAAGACTGAACCGGTATCAAAAGATTGGGATCATTCCCTGCATTTTTCAGACCACAATGCTCTGAAGCTAGAACTCAACCACAAGAGGAAGTTTGGAAAGAACACAAATACATGGAGACTAAACAGCATCCTTCTAAAGAATGAATGGGTCAACCGGGAAATTAAAGAAGAATTGAAAAAAATCATGGAAACAAATGATAATGAAAATACAACGGTTCAAAATCTGTGGGACACAACAAAGGCAGTCCTGAGAGGAAAATATATAGCGGTACAAGCTTTTCTCAAGAAACAAGAAAGGTCTCAGGTACACAACCTAACCCTACACCTAAAGGAGCTGGAGAAAAAACAAGAAAGAAACCCTAAGCCCAGCAGGAGAAGAGAAATCATAAAGATCAGAGCAGAAATCAATGAAATAGAAACCAAAAAAACAATAGAACAAATCAATGAAACTAGGACTTGGTTCTTTGAAAGAATTAATAAAATTGATAAACCCCTGGCCAGACTTATCAAAAAGAAAAAAGAAAGGACCCAAATAAATAAAATCATGAATGAAAGAGGAGAGATCACAACTAACACCAAAGAAATACAAACTATTATAAGAACATACTATGAGCAACTCTACGCCAACAAATTTGACAATCTGGAAGAAATGGATGCATTCCTAGAAACATATAAACTACCAAAATTGAACCAGGAAGAAATAGAAAGCCTGAACAGACCCATAACCAGTAAGGAGATTGAAACAGTCATTAAAAATCTCCAAACAAACAAAAGCCCAGGGCCAGATGGCTTCCCGGGGGAATTCTACCAAACATTTAAAGAAGAACTAATTCCTATTCTCCTGAAACGGTTCCAAAAAATAGAAATGGAAGGGAAACTCCCAAACTCATTTTATGAGGCCAGCATCACCTTGATCCCAAAACCAGACAAGGATCCCATCAAAAAAGAGAGCTATAGACCAATATCCTTGATGAACACAGATGCAAAAATTCTCACCAAAATACTAGCCAATAGGATTCAGAAGTACATTAAAAGGATTATTCACCACGACCAAGTGGGATTTATCCCAGGGCTGCAAGGTTGGTTCAACATCCGCAAATCAGTCAATGTGATACAACACATCAATAAAAGAAAGAACAAGAACCATATGATACTCTCAATAGATGCTGAAAAAGCATTTGACAAAGTACAGCATCCCTTCCTGATCAAAACCCTTCAAAGTGTAGGGATAGAGGGCACATACCTCAATATCATCAAAGCCATCTATGAAAAACCCACTGCAAATATCATTCTCAATGGAGAAAAACTGAAAGCTTTTCCACTAAGGTCAGGAACACGGCAGGGATGTCCATTATCACCACTGCTATTCAACATAGTACTAGAAGTCCTAGCCTCAGCAATCAGACAACAAAAGGAAATTAAAGGCATCCAAATCGGCAAAGAAGAAGTCAAATTATCACTCTTCGCAGATGATATGATACTCTATGTGGAAAACCCAAAAGACTCCACACCAAAACTGCTAGAACTTATACAGGAATTCAGTAAAGTGTCAGGATATAAGAGCAATGCACAGAAATCAGTTGCATTTCTCTACACCAACAACAAGACAGAAGAAAGAGAAATTAAGGAGTCAATCCCATTTACAATTGCACCCCAAACCATAAGATACCTAGGAATAAACCTAACCAAAGAGGCTAAGAATCTATACTCAGAAAACTATAAAGTACTCATGAAAGAAATTGAGGAAGACACAAAGAAATGGAAAAATGTTCCATGCTCCTGGATTGGAAGAATAAATATTGTGAAAATGTCTATGCTACCTAAAGCAATCTACACATTTAATGCAATTCCTATCAAAGTACCATCCATCTTTTTCAAAGAAATGGAACAAATAATTTTAAAATTTATATGGAACCAGAAAAGACCTCGAATAGCCAAAGGGATATTGAAAAACAAAGCCAAAGTTGGTGGCATCACAATTCCGGACTTCAAGCTCTATTACAAAGCTGTCATCATCAAGACAGCATGGTACTGGCACAAAAACAGACACATAGACCAATGGAACAGAATAGAGAGCCCAGAAATAGACCCTCAACTCTATGGTCAACTAATCTTCGACAAAGCAGGAAAGAATGTCCAATGGAAAAAAGACAGCCTCTTCAATAAATGGTGTTGGGAAAATTGGACAGCCACGTGCAGAAAAGTGAAATTGGACCATTTCCTTACACCACACACAAAAATAGATTCAAAATGGATTAAGGACCTCAATGTGAGAAAGGAATCCATCAAAATCCTTGAGGAGAACACAGGCAGCAACCTCTTCGACCTCAGCCACAGCAACATCTTCCTAGGAACATCGCCAAAGGCAAGGGAAGCAAGGGCAAAAATGAACTTTTGGGATTTCATCAAAATCAAAAGCTTTTGCACAGCAAAGGAAACAGTTAACAAAACCAAAAGACAACTGACAGAATGGGAGAAGATATTTGCAAACGACATATCAGATAAAGGACTAGTGTCCAAAATCTATAAAGAACTTAACAACTCAACACCCAAAGAACAAATAATCCAATCAAGAAATGGGCAGAGGACATGAACAGACGTTTCTGCAAAGAAGACATCCAGATGGCCAACAGACACATGAAAAAGTGCTCCATATCACTCGGCATCAGGGAAATACAAATCAAAACCACAATGAGATATCACCTCACACCAGTCAGAATGGCTAAAATCAACAAGTCAGGAAATGACAGATGCTGGCGAGGATGCGGAGAAAGGGGAACCCTCCTACACTGTTGGTGGGAATGCAAGCTGGCGCAACCACTCTGGAAAACAGCATGGAGGTTTCTCAAAATGTTGAAAATAGAACTGCCCTATGACCCAGCAATTGCACTACTGGGAATTTACCCTAAAGATACAAACGTAGTGATCCAAAGGGGCACGTGCACCCGAATGTTTATAGCAGCAATGTCCACAATAGCCAAACTATGGAAAGAACCTAGATGTCCATCAACAGATGAATGGATAAAGAAGATGTGGTATATATACACAATGGAATACTATGCAGCCATCAAAAGAAACGAAATCTTGCCATTTGCGACAACATGGATGGAACTAGAGGGTATCATGCTTAGCAAAATAAGTCAAGCGGAGAAAGACAACTATCATATGATCTCCCTGATATGAGGGAGTGGTGATGCAACATGGGGGCTTAAGTGGGTAGGAGAAGAATCCATGAAACAAGATGGGACAGGGAGGGAGACAAACCATAAGTGACTCTTAATCTCACGAAACAAACTGTGGGTTGCTGGGGGGAGGGGGGTTGGTAGAAGGGGGTAGGGTTATGGACATTGGGGAGGGTATGTGCTTTTGGGTAAATTGGAAGGGGAGATGAACCATGAGAGACTATGGACTCTGAAAAACAATCTGAGGGGTTTGAAGTGGCGGGGGGGTGGGAGGTTGGGGTACCAGGTGGTGGGTATTATAGAGGGCACAGCTTGCATGGAGCACTGGGTGTGGTGAAAATATAATGAATACTGTTTTTGTGAAAATAAATAAATTGGAAAAAAAAAGAAACAAGAAAGGTCTCAGGTACACAAATTAACCCTACACCTAAAGGAGCTGGAGAAAGAACAAGAAAGAAACCCTAAGCCCAGCAGGAGAAGAGAAATCATAAAGATCAGAGCAGAAATCAATGAAATAGAAACCAAAAAAACAATAGAACAAATCAATGAAACTAGGACCTGGTTCTTTGAAAGAATTAATAACATTGATAAACCCCTGGCCAGACTTATCAAAAAGAAAAAAGAGAGGACCCAAATAAATAAAATCATGAATGAAAGAGGAGAGTTCACAACTAACACCAAAGAAATACAAACTATTATAAGAACATACTATGAGCAACTCTACGCCAACAAATTTGACAATCTGGAAGAAATGGATGCATTCCTAGAAACATATAAACTACCAAAATTGAACCAGGAAGAAATAGAAAGGCTGAACAGACCCATAACCAGTAAGGAGATTGAAACAGTCATTAAAAATCTCCAAACAAACAAAAGCCCAGGGCCAGATGGCTTCCCGGGGGAATTCTACCAAACATTTAAAGAAGAACTAATTCCTATTCTCCTGAAACGGTTCCAAAAAATAGAAAGGGAAGGAAAAACTCCCAAACTCATTTTATGAGGCCAGCATCACCTTGATCCCAAAACCAGACAAGGATCCCATCAAAAAAGAGAGCTATAGACCAATATCCTTGATGAACACAGATGCGAAAATTCTCACCAAAATACTAGCCAATAGGATTCAACAGTACAGTAAAAGGATTATTCACCACGACCAAGTGGGATTTATCCCAGGGCTGCAAGGTTGGTTCAACATCCGCAAATCAGTCAATGTGATACAACACATCAATAAAAGAAAGAACAAGAACCATATGATACTCTCAATAGATGCTGAAAAAGCATTTGACAAAGTACAGCATCCCTTCCTGATCAAAACCCTTCAATGTGCAGGGATAGAGGGCACATACCTCAATATCATCAAAGCCATCTATGAAAAACCCACTGCAAATATCATTCTCAATGGAGAAAAACTGAAAGCTTTTCCACTAAGGTCAGGAACACGGCAGGGATGTCCATTATCACCACTGCTATTCAACATAGTACTAGAAGTCCTAGCCTCAGCAATCAGACAACAAAAGGAAATTAAAGGCATCCAAATCGGCAAAGAAGAAGTCAAATTATCACTCTTCGCAGATGATATGATACTCTATGTGGAAACCCCAAAAGACTCCACTCCAAAACTGCTAGAACTTGTACAGGATTTCAGTAAAGGGTCAGGATAAAAAATCAATGCACAGAAATCAGTTGCATTTCTCTACACTTACACCAAGACAGAAGAAAGAGAAATTAAGGAGTCAATCCCATTTATAATGGCACCCCAAACCATAAGATACCTAGGAATAAACCTAACCAAAGAGGCTAAGAATCTATACTCAGAAAACTATAAAGTACTCATGAAAGAAATTGAGGAAGACACAAAGAAATGGAAAAATGTTCCATGCTCCTGGATTGGAAGAATAAATATTGTGAAAATGTCTATGCTACCTAAAGCAATCTACACATTTAATGCAATTCCTATCAAAGTACCATCCATCTTTTTCAAAGGAATGGAACAAATAATTTTAAAATTTATATGGAACCAGAAAAGACCTCGAATAGCCAAAGGGATATTGAAAAACAAAGCCAAAGTTGGTGGCATCACAATTCTGGACTTCAAGCTTTATTACAAAGCTGTCATCATCAAGACAGCATGGTACTGGCACAAAAACAGACACATAGACCAATGGAACAGAATAGAGAGCCCAGAAATAGACCCTCAACTCTATGGTCAACTAATCTTCGACAAAGCAGGAAAGAATGTCCAATGGAAAAAAGACAGCCTCTTCAATAAATGGTGTTGGGAAAATTGGACAGCCACGTGCAGAAAAGTGAAATTGGACCATTTCCTTACACCACACACAAAAATAGATTCAAAATGGATTAAGGACCTCAATGTGAGAAAGGAATCCATCAAAATCCTTGAGGAGAACACAGGCAGCAACCTCTTCGACCTCAGCCGCAGCAACATCTTCCTAGGAACATCGCCAAAGGCAAGGGAAGCAAGGGCAAAAATGAACTTTTGGGATTTCATCAAAATCAAAAGCTTTTGCACAGCAAAGGAAACAGTTAACAAAACCAAAAGACAACTGACAGAATGGGAGAAGATATTTGCAAACGACATATCAGATAAAGGACTAGTGTCCAAAATCTATAAAGAACTTAACAACTCAACACCCAAAGAACAAATAATCCAATCAAGAAATGGGCAGAGGACATGAACAGACGTTTCTGCAAAGAAGACATCCAGATGGCCAACAGACACATGAAAAAGTGCTCCATATCACTCGGCATCAGGGAAATACAAATCAAAACCACAATGAGATATCACCTCACACCAGTCAGAATGGCTAAAATCAACAAGTCAGGAAATGACAGATGCTGGCGAGGATGCGGAGAAAGGGGAACCCTCCTACACTGTTGGTGGGAATGCAAGCTGGTGCAACCACTCTGGAAAACAGCATGGAGGTTCCTCAAAATGTTGAAAATAGAACTGCCCTATGACCCAGCAATTGCACTACTGGGAATTTACCCTAAAGATACAAACATAGTGATCCAACAGTGTAAGAGGGTTCCCCATTCTCCACATCCTCTCCAACACATGTGGTTTCCCGTTTTGTTAATTTTGGCCATTCTAACTGGTGTAAGGTGATATCTCAATGTGGTTTTAATTTGAATCTCCCTGAGGGCTAATGATGATGAACATTTTTTCATGTGTCTGATAGCCATTTGTATTTCTTGATTGGAGAAGTATCTGTTCATATCTTCTGCCCATTTTTTGATGTGTTTGTTTCGTGTGGGTTGAGTTTGAGGAGTTCATTATAGATCCTGGATATCAACCTTTTGTCTGTACTGTCATTTGCAAATATCTTCTCCCATTCCGTGGGTTGCCTCTTTGTTTTTTTGACTGTTTCCTTTGCTGTGCAGAAGCTTTTGATTTTGATGAAGTCCCAGAAGTTTATTTTCGCTTTTGTTTCCTTTGCCTTTGGAGACGTGTCTTGAAAGAAGTTGCTGTGGCTGATATCGAAGAGATTACTGCCTATGTTCTCCTCTAAGATTCTGATAGATTCCTGTCTCACGTTGAGGTCTTTTATCCATTTTGAGTTGATCTTTGTGTACGGTGTAAGAGAATGGTCGAGTTTCATTCTTCTACCTATAGCTGTCCAGTTTTCCCAGCACCATTTATTGAAGAGACTGTCTTTTTTCCACTGTATATTTTTTCCTGTTTTGTCGAAGATTAATTGACCATAGAGTTGAGGGTCCATATCAGGGCTCTCTACTCTGTTCCACTGGTCTATGTGTCTGTTTTTATGCCAGTACCATGCTGTCTTGGTGATCACAGATTTGTAATAAAGCTTGAAATCAGGGAAGGTGATGCCGCCAGCTTTATTTTTGTTTTTCAACATTTCCTTAGCGATTCGGGGTTTCTTCTGATTCCATACAAATTTTAGGATTATTTGATCCAGCTTTTTGAAGAATGCCTGTGGAATTTTGATCGGAATGGCATTAAAAGTATAGATTGCTCTAGGCAGTATAGACATTTTAACAATGTTTATTCTTCCGATCCAAGAGCATGGAATGGTCTTCCATCTTTTTGTGTCTTCTTCAATTTCTTTCATGAGTGTTCTGTAGTTCCTCAAGTACAGATCCTTTACCTCTTTAGTTAGGTTTATTCCCAGGTATCTTATGGTTCTTGGTGCTATGTAAATGGAATCGATTCTCTAATTTCCCTTTCTGTATTTTCATTGTTAGTGTATAAGAAAGCCACTGATTTCTGCACATTGACTTTGTATCCTGCCACGTTGCTGAATTGCTCTTTGAGTTCTAGTAGTTTGGGGGTGGAGTCTTTTGGGTTTTCCATATAAAGAATCATGTCATCTGCGAAGAGAGAGAGTTTGACTTCTTCATTACCAATTTGGATACCTTTTATTTCTCTCTGTTGTCTGATTGCTGTTGCTAGGACTTCTAATACTATGTTGAACAAGAGTGGTGAAAGTGGGCATCCTTGTCTTGTTCCTGATCTCAATGGGAAGGCTGCAAGCTTTTTCCCATTGAGGACGATATTTGCTGTGGGTCTTTCATAGATAGATTTGATGAGTTTCAGGAATGTTCCCTCTATCCCTATACATTGAAGCGTTTTAATCAGGAACGGATGTTGGATTTTGTCAAATGCTTTTTCTGCATCAATTGAGAGGACCATGTGGTTCTTCTCTCTTCTCATATTAATTTGTTGTATCACATTGATTGATTTGCGAATGTTGAGCCATCCTTGTAGCCCAGGGATGAATCCCACCTGATCATGGTGGATAATCTTTTTAAAGTGCTGTTGGATCCTGTTGGCTAGGATCTTGTTGAGAATCTTAGCATCCATATTCATCAGTGATATTGGTCTGAAATTCTCCTTTTTGGTAGGGTCCTTGCCTGGTTTGGGGATCAGGGTAATGCTGGCTTCATAGAAAGAGTCTGGAAGTTTTCCTTCTGCTTCAATTTTTTGAAACAGCTTCAGGAGAATAGGTGTTATTTCTTCTTGGAAGGTTTGGTAGAATTCCCCAGGGAATCCGTCAGGTCCTGGGCTCTTGTTTTTTGGGAGGTTTTTGATCACTGATTCAATCTCGTTATTAGATATCGGTCTATTCAGGTTGTCGATTTCTTCCTGGTTCGATTTTGGTAGTTTATATATTTCCAGGAATGCATCCATTTCATCTAGGTTGCTAAGCTTATTGGCATATAACTGTTCGTAATAACTTCTGATGATTGTTTCTACTTCCTTGGCGTTAGTTGTGATCTCTCCCTTTTCATTCATAATTTTATGAATTTGGGATTTCTCTCTTTTCTTTCGGATTAGTGTAGCCAGTGGCTTATCGATCTTATTGATTCTTTCAAAAAACCAGCTTCTAGTTTCATTGATACGTTCTACTGTATCTCTGGTTTCTCCCTCATTGATCTCAGCTCTAATCTTGATGACTTCCCTTCTTATGTGTGGAGTTGGTTTGATTTGTTGTTGATCCTCCAGTTCTTTAAGGTGTAGAGACAGCTGGTGTGTTCTGGATTTTTCAATTTTTTTGAGCAAGGCTTGGATGGCTATATATTTTTCCCTTAGGACCGCCTTTGCTGTATCCCATAGGTTTTGGACCGAAGTGTCTTCATTGTCATTGGTTTCCATGAATTGTTTCAGTTCTTCTTTGATCTCCTGGTTGATCCAAGCATTCTTAAGCAAGGTGGTCTTTAGCTTCCAGGTGTTTGAGTTCCTTCTGAACTTTTCCTTGTGATTGAGCTCCAGTTTCAAAGCATTGTGATCTGAGAATATGCAGGGAATGATCTCAGTCTTTTGGTATCAGCTGAGTCCTGATTTGTGACCCAGTATGTGGTCTATTCTGGAGAAGGTTCCATGTGCACTTGAGAAGAATGAGTATTCTGCTGTTTTAGGGTGGAATGTTCTGTATATATATATGAGGTCCATCTGGTCCAATGTGTCATTCAATGCTCTTGTTTCTTTATTGATTTTCTGCTTCGATGATCTGTCTAATTCTGAGAGAGGCGTGTTAAGATCTCCTACGATTAGTGTATTCATATCAATATGACTCTTTATCTTGATTAACAGTTTTCTTAAGTAATTGGCTGCTCCCATATTGGGAGCACAGATATTTACAATTGTTAGATCATCTTGGTGAGTAGTCCCTTTAAGGATTATTTAGTGTCCTTCTGTATCTCTGACTACAGTCTTTAGTTTGAAGTCTAATTTATCTGATATGAGAATCGCTACCCCAGCCTTCTTTTGAGTCCCATTGGCATGAAAGATGCTTCTCCACCCCTTCACTTTCAGTCTGCGTGTATCTTTAGGTTCAAAATGGGTCTCTTGTAGACAGCATATGGATGGGTCCTGTCGTTTTATCCAATCTGCAACCCTGTGCCATTTTATGGGTGCATTTAGGCCATTCACATTGAGAGTGATTATTGATAGATACGTTTTTATTGACATCGAGGTACCTTTGAAGTCTTTCTTTCTGTAGACTGTCTCTATATATCTGTTCAATGCTATTCTTGGGATTTTTCCTCTTTTATAGAACCCCCCTTAATATTTCCTGCAGTATCGGCTTGGTGGTTGCATAGTCTTTTAAGCCTTGCCGGTCTTAGAAACACTTTATCTCTCCATCCATTTTGAATGTCAGTCTTGCTGGATAAAGTATTCTTGGCTGCATGTTCTTCTCATTTAGTGCCCTGAATATACCTTGCCAGCCTCTTCTGGCTTGCCAGGTCTCTGTGGACAGGTCTGATGTTATTCTGATGGGCTTCCCTCTGTAAGTAAGGAGCCTCTTTGCCCTGGCGGCTTTCAAGAGATTATACCTACAATTATAATTCCTCAATTTGACTATCAGGTGTCGTGATGTTTTTTTGGAGTGTATAATCTTGGGTGGAGACCGTTCAGCCTCTAGTACATGAACGCTGGTTTCATTCACGAGATTCGGAAAATTTTCATGAAGGACTTGTTCCATGATATCTTCTAGACTTCTTTCTTTCTCCTCCCCTTCAGGAATTCCAATAATTCTGACGTTGGAACGCTTCATGGCATCATTTATTTCCCTGATTTTGCTTTCGTGGGATCTAATCTGTTTGTTCCAGGCTTCCTCCTGATCCTTTCTCTCTATCTGTTTGTCTTCCAGATCACTAATTCTATCTTCTGTCTCAGTTACCCTAGCTTTGAGAGAGTTTAGATTGGATTGGAACTCATTGAGAGCATTGTGGACCTCCTCCCTGGTAGCTTTAAGCTCCGCCCTAACATTGTGAACATCCTGTCTGGTCGCTTTCAGTTCGGCCCTAACCAATTCTGTTTGGTCATCCATGGCTTTCTCCAACCTAGCTATTGCCTGGATAATTGTTAGCCTGAATTCTCTTTCCGATATATTGTCTATGTTGATAGCCATTAGCTCTGTTGCAGAAGGTCCATCCTCTGTATTTTTCTTCTGTTGGGCATTCCTCCTCCTAGTCATTTTGGTGGGAGAAGACTGAACAGATGTAGCTGAATGTATCAACTCTGGTGCAGTCAAGGTGCACCCTGGAACACTTCCTGATCTCCGTCTCAGAGAGAAGCCTCAGTCGGGGTGCAGAAGCTGAATAAATTCCCCCTTGGACGCTGGCAGTGCAGGCTCCAAGTTAAAGACCCTGGGGGCGCAGGATCTTTTGCTCGTCCCCAAAGCCAAGGCAGTGGTGGCTGTCTGGGAGCTCCTGACCACCAGAGAGGTTCCAAGCAGCGATCGCACACTGAGATTTTGCCACCGGCCCGGGCTGGGAGTGCCCGGCTTGCCGCACCTCTTTTCAGAGGCGGCTGTGGGTCGGGCGCGCGTCTGGGGCACTGAGAACGGGGCGCTGGTCCGTAAGCCGCAGGCTGGGCTTTTGCGCGCCTCTGTCCGGGGAAGAGTTTTGCGCGGTTTAGACTTTGAAACAATGGTGCAGGTCAAGAAGCGCCCCCGGGCCTTAGAAACCCAGGAGAGCTGGAGGGACGTGCACGCGCATCACAAGCTTTGTGGTAGGGCTAGCGCGCGTTCTGCAGACCGGCGCAGCTCCTGTCCCCTCACAGGAGCCAGAACCCATGCGCTCTGGGGCGCGCTGGCGGCTTAGGGACCAGGAGCTGGTTTTCTCCGCCGCACTCTCTCTGCCTCCGTGCCAGGGAGGCCGTCTGGGACCGGGGACTTAAGCCCCTGTCCCTAGCCACCCTGATTCCCACAATTTCCCCCCGCGATCCTTTGCTCTTTTGGAGTGCTTTCAACCAGTTTCCAAGTTAATGCTGGTCCCCAGACGCAGGGCACTCTCGCTTGTATCAGGGTATTACTTTCGCACCGGTCGCCTCTGGTGGCTCCCTCCCCCTTTTGTTTATCTTCCAATATCAGTCCGCTGTTCCCATTCCACTTTACCTGCTCACTGGCGTCTTCTGCCCCTGTAGAGATCCAGACGTGTATAATTCTGATCTCAGGCTGATTTCATGGGTGATCAGAGTTCTTTGGTAGGTAATCGGCTCACTTTGGGGTACCAGCTGAAAAGACGCCTCTTCCTAGTACCCCGCCATCTTGTCCCCCCCTGTGTATATGGTTTTATGAGTTTGGTCAGTTTGTCTCTGCAGGAGAAGCAACTTCTAGAGATGAAGAATGAATGAATCTTTCAATGAATGACCTCACATATAAAAAGAGGATGTATAAATAAATCATATGGGTAACAGAAAGGGAGTAGAGTCAGATCATGGAGAATTGGTGCAACTGAGAAAAGCTTTATAGCAGCACTTGGGTCTCCAGGTTTTGAAGAATGGAAAGAATCTGCATATCTGAAAGGGCCAAGCAGAGGTAATGGCCCAAACCTGAAGAAAAGGTACAGAACTAAACATGTGCATGATAAATTCCCTATAGCATGGAAAATAATACTTTTTAAAAAACATGATCATATGTGCTCAACCATATATGGTCTTAGAAGTGACTCGGGTGCCAGTTTGCAATCTCTGACTCAGAAGTGGAATGCAGGCTGCAGTTTTGTTTGCTCTTGACACATATATGTTAACATTTATAAGGCTGAATTTGCACATACATGGGGAAAACAATAGTCATAATTACTGTACAGAAAATTGTGATGAGGAATTAGATATTCTTTAAAATTAAATATTTACCTTTCTTTGAAGAAGCAAGCATCCTAAAGAGAGTTAATTATTTAGCATAAAAACTCCAGATTGCATGGGGCACTGGGTGTGGTGAAAAAATAATGAATACTGTTATGCCAAAAATAAATAAAAAATAAATTTAAAAATACCCTCAAGAATATAGGAACATAAAGCACTATGGGTCACTTTAATATAATGCTGATTCATTAAGCCATAACAACGTCCTCTTCAAACATGATGTAATGAAATATAATTTCTTTAAAATGTCTGAACTCCCTTAATAGACTGTAAGTTTCTGTAGATAAGGGCCTGTCTGATTCATTTTTGTTTCCTCCAGAACATCAGCACATAGAAGCTATTCAGTAAGTATATGTCTGGTGGTGATGAGATTAATAAAAACTTTAAAACTTGATAAATCAGTAAAAGATTTGAATTGAGGGGCTGGGAAGGAAATGCCTCTTCTATAAATTATAATGATGGTGAATATTAGACATTGTTGGGAGACAGTATACATGACAACTTTGAGCACCAGTTAATTTTACTCAAGGTGAGGGATAGATGAAATGACAGACTGGGATGAATTTTAGAAAAATTTAGAAGGAAAAAAGTCAGCTAGGGTTAAGGAGTAGAAATCAGAGGGTGGGTCTGGAATGGCAGGAAAAAAGGTTACTTTTATTGGAAGAAGTATGATTCCTTCATTAGGTAAAATATGAGTGATAAAATCAGGTTAAACTGATTTTTATTATAATTATGTTTGAAATTTTAGAACTCATCAGTTTAGTTTACATGCACATGTACACATACTTACACACCTATATAATTTACATTATAGATATACAACTCACATGATATAAATGATATAACTTTTGTTAATACTTAATCCCAAAAAGAATCTATTTGCTTTGGAGAAATCAGAACTCTGTCCCTTTTCCCCTTACATAAAGACTGGAAAGTTCTTATTGCTTTTTCTTCTTCAGGTTCATTCCGGTCTTATAGAATATACATTTTCCGATTTATTTCATCAGAACATCTATGGATAGCTTAAATTTCTATTTCTTTATCTTTGTCAACATTTTTATTTCCCCAGTGGACATTTCTGCAAAATCCATTTTTACTTCTATGTGATCCCAGGAACTCTATTGGTCAAATTCAATAACATCCTTGGTGTAATTTCAGGAGGAAATTCCAGGGAGCACCTCAGGTTTACCACTTTCTTAGAAGGGAAATATTAACACCCTCACCTCCTGCTCCCCATATAAGATTCTGGGTAGGAATGAGTTACTCATTTTCTGAAGAAGGATTAACTCTTTTAGACCTCTCCAGTCACTTGGTAAATTACCTCTTCTGTTGTCCAGAGCAGTGCTCAGAGATTTTAAGTACTGAATGCTTCAACAGTAGAAAAATGCTAAGAAACCCATTATATAAGTAGTTTCCTTCAAATTTTATTTTAAAAAGTGTTTCCTATATAAGGGCATGTACATGTATATTTATATATGAGTGTATGTATGCATTTGTATTTATTCAAAAGGATATTAGGGATTTTAGTTGTATATTTGTATTATTAGCTAAGCTACAGGTTTTCTGGCTATAATAGAAATCCAACAAAATAGTGGCTTACTCTAGATCAGGATTTCTCATCTTTGGCACTGTTGACATTTTAGACTATATAATTCTTGGGAATGGGAGCTTTCTTGTGTATTGTAGGATGTTTAGCCACATCACTGTGTTCTACCCACAGATGCCAGAAGTAACCACGCTGTCCCAGTTAATGATAACCAAAAATGTCTCCTAAACGTGCTCTGGGGGTCAGGGGTGCCAAGTTGGCCCCTACTGAGAATCACTGAGCTGGATATAAATGTGTGACTCACCTGGAGAGCCTAAGTGGGCACAATGGCTTTGTTCCGCATTAAGACTCCTTGTTTTCTCATCTCTGGGACCTTCCCTCATGATACAGGCCCCCAGATCTTACTCAAGTATCCTGATTCTAGGAAAGCAAGGAACGGTGCTGGTACACTTATTCTGTATATTTAAAAAAAATGTCCCCAGCTGGGGGACATTGGCTCTGATTGGATTAATGGATTTCCATGTGGTAAACACTTTTCTCATGGCTGGTATTAAACTACCAACAGTTTAATAACTGGCTTGCTAGATTCTTGAATGTTTAATAGTCAACTTTTGTAAGGTGGTTTTGCTGGGAAGAAGCATATCACAGACAGAAAAAAGGGGAAGAGGAAGGAAAAAGTACAGCCTTCTGTTTAATGGTAAAGTGAGGCTTCATTTCTGTTCATGACCATGTTCATCCTAGCTGCAAGGAGGCTGAAATACCATGTTTCTTCTGGTCAGCATACAGCTGCCAAAGAATCAGACAATCGATCTCTAAGAGACATAGAGAATATTTATTGGTGGGGGGGGGGAACTGCCCCTTCTATACTATTATAGCAAAAAATCAACCAGAAATCTCAGTGAATTTTATTTAAGAGGATCTTAGAAATCTCAGCAGATGAGATACATCACAGACCTGCCTATTCCAACAGTCAAAGTTTCCTCACCCAGATAATATCAGAGGTTGCTGGGTAACTGTTCTTGCAATTTCTTAAACTGAAGGTACACGTGTCTCTAAAATTCTATACTTTTAGCTCAGTTTGTTTGAATTTGAAGTTGGTTACCTATGTTCTCCAGGAATAAATATTGGAGGGTTTTGGAATTAGAAGAAGCTTAATAATGATAATGATAACAGTTTTAATAGATAACCTATATAATACCACGTGTCAGTCACTGTCTAAATATTTTACATATTTTTATGTTTTTTAATCTTCACAACAACTCAACTAAGGCTGAAATGGGGTAAGTAGGACAATTCCAAGGCCATAAAAAGCCATATCTAGCATAAAACTGTGTTAGCAGTTTTAGTGATATAGTAGAAAGCTGGATTTGGGTCTTAAAGATTTTTAAAAATTTATTTATTTTGAGAGAGGTAGAGAGAGAGAGGTGGAGAGAGAGTGCACATGTAGGGGAGGAGTAGAGGGAGATAATCTCAAACAGACTCCCATCTGAGCACAGAGCCAAATGTGGGGCTTAATCCAAGGACACTGAGATCATGACCTGAGCCAAAACTAAGAATTGGATGCTTAACTGCCTGAGCCACCCAGGCACCCCTGGGTTTGAGTTTTAGACTTAGGTTTGCTACTTGCTGGTTCTGGAAACTTGGTAGGTTTTTGTTTGGTTTTGTTTTGTTTTGTTTTTACAATCTCCTCATTCGTAAGATGGAGATAATAACCCTTCCTTTTTAGGATTGTTGTAGAGATGGAGTGATTTATCAGGGAATTGCTTTGGTGCTCATGACAGATCCAAAATAACAGTTGATTAAACAAGATGGACATTTGTTTCTCTATAATGCAAAAGCCCCAATACACAGTTCAGGCTTGGGTTGCAGCTGTGTGATCCTCAGAATCCAGGCTCCTACCCTGTTGCTTAACTTTTATCAATATTTATTACTCAGGAGTGCTCTAAGATGCCTAGTCCCACATCCCAGCAGTGGGAACTGGGTGAAAGGGAACTAATCAGTGTGTCCTATCCTTTTAGCACAAGACCTGAAAGCTGTGCGCATCATTCCACTCCTGCCCCCTTGTCTCGCAGTTAGACATATTTTTACACTTTTGATGCAAGTGTCATCTTTAAATTGTAGCCTTCCGTTAGGCAGTTTTGGCCTCAACATTTTTAACTCGAAGTTTGGGAAGATGGCAGAGTAGGAGGACCCTGAGCTCCCCCTGGGCCATGTTTATAAATAGGTATCATCAGCATCCACGTCAATAAACTGGAGCATGATCAAAAGACTGGCAGAACAAACTCCACAATGATACAGAGAGAAAAAGCTGGATCTGAAAGATTAGGAAGTTCAGAAAGGGAGAGGGAGGCTGCTGGCAGGAATGAAGCAGCTGTGTAGGCAGAGAGGACTGAGAAATGAGCCCTGGCACTGGGGTGCTCACACAGGGAAAACTAATCACCATAGCATTTGGCTTTAAAACTCAGAGGGGTTGATTTACATGCGTGTGTAAAATCAGTGGAACTTAGATCCTGATGCTTTAAAATTTAGCTGACTCAGCGCTTCACAAGCTGGGAAGGCAAGGGATAGCTGGGGCACCACACTCAAAGAGACAACAGTCTGCATGAACAGGCAATAAAAACAACAGTTTACACACGCCCGGGGCCAATGGGAGGTAGATCTGTTCATACTGATTTCAGAGCACATTGGGGAACTTCTCCATAAATGAGGGATCTGGCAGGGGCCATTTTCCTCCATCATCCCAAAACATAAACACAGAGCTACCTGCAGGAGGCAAGACTTCACAGACACTTGCTACCTAACCTGCAAGCAGTGGACCATACTCACAAGGTGTCCTGAGGCCTTGCCTACTCCAAGCCTCCTAGCCTCCACCCAGAACTCAGGGTAAACTCTCTTAAAGCTGTGTGTATGCCTCACATGGCTATTGGGTGCAGCTGCTGCCACAACCCACACCTAGCCTTGTGCCCCCAACCACTCATTTGTTGCCCCCAGCCTCATGACTCTGACTGCCCTAACATGCAGCCCCCAGCTATCAAGGGCTTTGAGGGATCTGGCATAGGACTAGTGGCCCAACACAAAGTTGATAAGACAGGTGCTCCACTCCCATGTTCCCCAGAGGGCACAATGGCTCAGAAATGGCCTGTCTGTGTCCCACTAACACCGCAGAGAACAAGCACAGCCCACAGCAGGCAGAGAGTCAGGGAAGACAACCCACTGAAAGGACAACTTACTCAGACACAACAGTAGAGTGTAAGCATCACACACAGGGTCCCCTCCTGAAGTGCCAGGCTCTTGGGAACAGGGCATTGCAGGGCACTGCAGGATCTCCTCTTCATAAAGTCACTACTTGCAAAAGCAGAAGCCATAGCTGACTTTCTTCACACATAGAAACAGACACAGAGAGGCAGATAAAATGAGGAGACAGAGAAAATTTATTCCAAATGAAAGAACAGGACAAGGCCATGGATAGAGATTGAAATGAAAGAGATATAAGTACATACCTGATAGAGAATTTAAAGCAAGGATCATGAGGATATTCACTGGACTTGAGAAGAGTAGAACACATAAGTGGGACCCTTAACACAGAGATGAAGCATGATGTAGCAGAGATAAAGTCCTCAATAAAATGAGAAATAAAATGAGAAACACTTGATGGGATGAATAGCAGGTTGGAAAAAGAAGAGGAATGAGTTAGTGACCTAGATGACAGGGTAATGGAAAGTAGTCAAAGTCAACAAAAGAGAGAAAGAATTACACAGAGTGAGAATAGACTTATAGAACTCAGTGGCTTCAAACATAATAACATTTGTATTATAGGATTTCCAGAAGAAGAGAGAAAAATGGGCAGGAAATTTATCTGAAGAAAATATAGCAGAAAACTTCCCCAACCTGGGGAAGGAAATGGATATCCAGACCCAGGAGGTACAGAGAACCCCTATCAAAATCAACAAAAACAGGTCCATAGCAGAACATAGCATAACTGAGTTGGCAAAATAGAGTGATAAAGAAAACATTTTAAAAGCATCAAGACAAAAGAAGTCAGTAACTTACAAGGGACAATCCATAAGGTTAGCAGGAGATTTTTCATAGAAACCTTACGAGCCCAAATAGAGTGGTGTGATATATCCAAAATGCTGAATGGGAAGAATGTGCAGCTGAAAATACTCTATCCAGCAGGACTACCATTCAAAAAAAGAAGAGATAAAGATATTCCCAGAAAAACAAAAACTAAGGAGTTTATGACCAGTAAACCAGGCCTGCAAGAGATACTAAAGGGAACTCGTTGAATGGGAAGGAGAGACCCAAAGTGACAGTATAGAGCTCAAGAACACAAACACAGAACAAATAAATATTTCTCTTAAAAATACCAGTCAGGAAACTCAGCAAAAGAGGGCATAAAATATAATAAAAGAAGCCTAAAGTACAGGGAGGAGAAAAGAACTGGGCTCAAACTTCACTGATCAACTTTTATTGACTGCTATATTCAACGAGGTTATATACAAACCTAATGATAACCATGTATCCCAAACCACTAAAGAATATGCAAAGAATAAAGAGAAAGAAAGCCAAATACATCATTAAAGGAAACCAAATCAGCAAAACATGGAAGACAAGGAAGTATCAGAGAATATATTCAGAAATAACAACAAAACAGGTAATAAAATGGCACTACTGAATATATATCTATCAATCACTACTTTGAATGTCAATAGGGGATGGGGACTAAGGAGGGCACTTGTTATGATGGGCACTAGGTGATGTATGGAAGTGTTGGATCACTAGATTGTACACCTGAAATTAATACGACTGTATGTTAACTGGAATGAAAATAAAAATTTGAAAAATGTTTATCTTTATTACTAATAGTATGTAAGAAAGCTATTGTGGCTGTACGCGATGACTAGAGTCTCTGCCCCAGATGGGATAACATAGGCTAAGCACTTGGTACATGTGCAGTAATAATACACAGTAATATTAACATCCTCTTTTTTATTGACTTAGGATCTTTTATCTCCCAGAGATAATGTTATTTCAGATTTCCGTTGTAAGGATAATAGTTTGGAATTCTATTACCCGAACACTTTAGGAAGTAGTATTTGTCTCTGAATCAAGCTTGTGAAATAGATCTTGAACCAAATGCTAAGAGGAAGTGTTACTGTCCTTATAAAACCATTTTTTGCTCATATATTCCCTTGCAGAGAAATAATAATAATGAATGACATTTTGGAAACTTATTGGGGTGTTATACACACTTCAAGCTTTATGGCAGCTCCAGGTGACATATTTGCTTTTGCAGAATACTGAAATCCTCAGTGCGGCTGGTGGCTATAAGATTGTTTTAATTATTCCTTCCAAACAATGAATTCTGGAGTTAGCAGAAGACCTGATCAGTAGAACATTGTCGTTTGGTTGAGGGGCCTGGGAACTTGTCCAAGAAGACCTTTTATATCCCACAATTCTAACTTTAATAAGTGAGAAGAGAAGAGGGCAATCATGGGCACTGGAATGGAGTGGGCCTTAGAAAAATTCTGTCACGAGCAAGCTTGCCTTCAACATTTGCCCACATTCCTTTTTTTTAAGATTTTATTTATTTATTTGACAGACAGAGATCACAAGAAGGTGGAGAGGCAGGAAGAGAGAGAGGAGGAAGCAGGCTCCTTGCTGATCAGAGAGTCCGATGTGGGGCTCCAACCCAGGACCCTGAGATAATGACCTGAGCTGAAGGCAGAGGCTTTAACCCACTGAGTCACCCAGGCACCCCTGGATTGTAATTGTTAATACTGTTATTCTTGATGAGAGCAGAAAGAGGAGTAGCTATTCCTCTTTGAGAGTTTTCTATTTTTGCCTCTGATCATACCACATGGAGATGTTCAAAGTGGTCTGCCTAGAGAAATGACAGAAGTCACAAAAGATATTTAAATACCCTCCTCTGCTTCCTATAGGACTCCTGCTCTCTGTAATTGAGGTCAGGGGTGATTTCTCTGTCCTCAACACCTGAAGCAATGGCTGGAGAACTAATAGCTGATTGCAGATTCCATTTTTGGGGTAGTTTTGGAATCCCTCCGCTGCATCTTAGGCCACACAACTCATGTTAAATTTTGTGCTTTAAATTCCATGTTTTTATTTAAAAATATGTTTTAGAAACTAAAAGTGCTGCTGAACATTTTAAAAAACCATAAAATCCTCCATGTTTATCTCATATGTAACTCTCTCTCTCTACCTGTCTATTTTTCTAAAAGATCTTATTCACTTATTTTAGAGAAAGGGTGAGAGAGAAAGAGCAGTGGGTGGAGCAGAGGGGGAAAAAGATAATCTTCAGCAGACTCCATGGCACTGAGAGCAGAGCCCCATGTGGGCCTCAGTACCAGGACCCTGAGATCATGACGTGAGCCAAAACCAAAAGCTGGATACTTAAACCAACTGAGCCGTGCAGGTGCCCCTCTCTACATGTCTTTATATCCCACCATTTAACTCTGGAAGCCCAACTATTCATCCAGGGCAAGTAATGATAGAGAAGATGTGCCAATAAAAGATAAGCTCAAGATGTTCTGAAGCTGGCAAGTGTGACTATAACAAGAAAAAGAAATCCTCTAACAGTGAAGTCTAGACCTTTCTTACATTAAATGGACCATCAGATGTGGCTCTGTAAGTTATAAGATTTAAAAAGAAGATAGGGTGCCTGTGTGGCTCAGTCATTAGGCATCTGCCTTTGGCTCAGACAGTGATCCCAGGGTCCTGGGATCAAGGCCCGCATTGGGCTCCCTGCTTGGTAGGAAGTCTGTTTCTCCCTCTCCCCGCCCCTGCTTATGTTCTCCCTCTCACTGTCTCTGTCAAATAAATAAAATATTTTAAAAAGAAGCTAAAATTAGCAGTCAAAATTTAAAAAGAAACAGAAAAGGGTGAAATTCACATGTGTAGCAAGAGGTCTTAATTAGAACTCAGTTCCTAAAATCAACCAATGAACTAAATGAAATAACATTCTGTTGATGGTAGAAGTTACAGCAAATTCTGACTTTAAATGTACCTACAAATGATTTCTATCTAGCAAGAAAGAAAAACTTGAATTCAGACTGTGCTTGTGCTTTTATGAACAACAACAGATTATTTACCCAAATATTAATAATTCACTCCATGATTCTTAAGGAAAACTGTAAAGTGATTAAAATGCAGATTGTGTAAGATTAAAAAAACTGCATGCTTACTTGGTAATGTGGATTACTTCTACTTTTAGCCAGGGTGCCATTCTTGTAGATTTTAATTCTTTGGGAAATATTGCTCTTCTCAAAGATTTAGCCTGGGTGTATGGGACCCACAATGTGGAGATGTGTGTGTAAGCAGTCATCTTAGGGAAATGAGGCTGTACACAGGCAGGAAATTCACCTCTCACTGGAGGAAATTCCAGTGAGAACTGGATAATCTCCTTGGTAAACAGCTTGGGATTATGTTCGAGAGAGTCCCCTGCAACAAAAAATTATCTGGCCTAAAAATGTCAATAGTGCCATGACACCCTGTTATAGATGAAGAAACTCTGCCAAGACAGGCTAAGAAATGTGTCCAAGGACCCACAGCCAGCAGGTGTAGCACTTGGCACCTAGAGGGCACTGAACCAAGAGCTTTCTGCATCCAGTCTGGAGTGAAGGCTCCAGGGTACCTGACTCATGATGACACACATAAATTTGCTTTTTTTCCCCTTTAAACACTCTTAATTTTTCCCTATTAAAATTGAGTTCAGCTGTCATAAAGAGTAAAAAGAGCTTTGCTTATTTTCCCCCAGTATAATTTCATTTAAGCATTGAAATTGGGCTCATTTTTTTCTATTTTAGGCCCAGGATTGAGGTGCCTTAGGTGATTCTTAGATTAGCTTCATCTAATTAAGGGTTGGTGCATTGTGTTCTAGACTGTCTTCCATCATTGTGGCATGCCAGTGTTGTATCCTAGGTGTCTATCAGTGTCCCTTGTCGTCTTTCTCCTATTAACTCCTCCCCACACACACTGATTTTATTTCAGTGATTTCTAATGGTCCACGAATAATGCTTCCTAAATGACCAAAATAGCCTAGAAAGGGACAGGATGTATTTGAGAAGGCAAAATTCAGGTCTGATTACATATTGGACAAATAAGTAACAAAAAGGTATACAGAATGATACCCAATGTGAAAGAATAAATAAGCAAATATGAATAATACCTTTTGTATTAATAATATGTAGCCATATTTCCAATTAGAAATTTTACTTCTATACATTTTTCACCTGAGAAAGGATTTGATATGATTTATAAAACACTCACTTTACAGAATTTGTAAATCTGGAAAATAAATGTTAAGTTTCTTCAGATGTATTTCATTAGATTTATGGTCTTTTTGGCTTTGCATTTCTCATCATCTCATTTTTGGAATACCCCCAATCCTCTTAACATGTTTGCCTGCTGATAATGAAACGTCCCTCACATTTTCCCTCCATCAGGGTACACCTTCTAAATTTAAATTTGATCATATCATTATTCTGCTTAAAATTCTTCAACTGTTTCCATAAACTTTTCAAAACAGCTGTTGAAATATGTGAAGACCTCCACCTACCCAACAAACTCCCCCTTTCCTTCCAGGCTGCCCTAACGCAGGCCAAATGGAATGGTTTGTAGTTTCTTGTACAAACCAGGCTTTTGGTGCCTGGCTCCATTTGCATTTTGAGTAGGCTCACTGCAGACTGTGTACCCAACAAACTCACTTATTTTTTTAAAATGCAAATAATCCCCTTCTGTAAAATGTCCATAATAAGCCATACATTCCTCTATTACAATATTAAACTATATTGTATTTTAATTAATCTATTTACCCATCTGTCTTGTCCACTAAATGTTGAACTACTCCTTGGCAGGACCTTCCTGATCATGTTTGAACACTCTGCATTTTACATTCTGGTATATAGTAGATGCTCAATGAATATTTTTAGAGGAAGATAGTGAATAAGTAAATGATGAATATATCAAATTACAGTAGAGTAAAATTTAATCCGTCAATTTCAAGAGCTCCTCTTCATTTCTTAATCTTTTTGTTAAAGATTTTTGTTAAAGCATTCTGTAAAGAGTTTTATCTCAAAGTTTGGTTATGGCATATTTAAAATGTAATTGAGGAAATTATTATAGGCTAACCAGACAATTGCCTATACTCATTATTGTGAAGATTGAAGGACTATTTTGATAAGCAAATAGAATATAGAAATGCATTCAAAATAAACTCAAATAGCATGAGTTGAAGTACTGTGTTATCTCAAAATTTCATTAGACTGCAAACATATTTCCAGTATTCATCAATCCGGTGCTAGAGCAATATTTTCAAATCCCACTTCTAAAGAAGTCTTTTACCAGCTAGAAGGAGGCTAGATTTTTCTGAATGATTTCATATTTTATGTGTATATTTACAGAACTCAATTGAGCTTAGCTTTAGTCATGCTTACTTTAAAGAGAAAAAAATAATAATTTTCATCCAGAAAGGTCCTTCTGGTCATTTTCTTTTCCATGTAATTAGTAACCTGTGACAGTCCTGTTATTTAGTTTGTATTCATCATAATTTTCTGCCCTGAAAAAAAAATCTCATACTTTAAGTTCCCAATTTTGCACAATGTTTGCTGTATAACGTTCACCAAAAAAATGAGAAAGAAAATTACCTTATGAGGAACAGCTGTACTGTGAGGTTTTGTTTTTTTTTAAAGACAGCAGAAAATGTTACAGAAATGGAGGCAGTAAGAAATTGGGTAGCCACGAAAAGACAGGTAATATTTCATCAAACTAAATTCATTTTTTTTAATTTTATTTTCTAATTTGAGAAAGAGAGAGAGTGAGGGAGAGAGCATAAGCAAGGTCGGGGGTGGGGAGAGAGGCAAAGGGAGAAGCAGACTCCCCGCTGATCAGTGAGCCCATCACAAAGTTCCATCCTAGGACCCTTGGATCACGACCCAAGCAGAAGGCAAACACTTTAAATCAAATTCTAATGGAACAAGTCAAATCACAGTATGCTAGAAGTCGTGTGACTTTCCAGTTATCAGAACTTCACACATTCAGGGGGCACCAGAAATGGGAGCATCTCAGTATTACTCTCCACTTTAGCAGTGACTTGTGACTTTTGTTTGTAAAATGAGAAGAAATGGTTGCTTGCCCCGTAGTGTCAAGGCAGTGTTTAAAGGAGCTTTGTGAGCTTCTTCAGACAAGTATAAAGCCAACCCTCTTTTGCCCAGAGTGAATTCAGAAGTAGTAGTAGGCTGAGGGACCGCTAAAAACATGGGCCAAAACAGAAATAAACCAATACTATGGCAAACTCCTAAAGGGGAGCCAAGCTCTGGGGGAAATAACTAAGTACTTTACCTTGACATCAGATAATTTTAAAACAAGGTGATTAAAAAAATAGTTTTGAGGATTATCATTTAGTATTTTCAAATACATTTTTAAAGTTTATGTCAAAGCTCTAATATCCCATTGAAAAGAAAGCTTATGCATAGATTATTTGAAATAATGTTCTGAGGAACACTATTCTTACAGGAATCCACTAGAGGGCAGTATAAGCAAGCGTTATGGCCGATTGCCTGGAATAGTGATTTGTTTCCGAGATCATAACCTGAATATCATATTACAGCTTAGTTTTTTAAAATGACATACAGTTCTACTGTCTGTTTTAAAGTTTAAAAAGATTTTCCACATTAGGTGCCTAGATAAGTCTGTGTATTTCCATCTGGTGTGAAGAATGTTGGGGCTGATTATATGTTGAAAGCATTTCTGTCTTCCTGACAAATCAAAGTGTGAATTCAAGTTTACTGTACTCAGTTGAGCAGTGATGCATTTCAATCTGGCTAGATTTTAATTTATACTCTCTACCTGAGGAAAGAAAACAGGTTTCCAAGACAGCTGTCATTAACTGCAGTTAGGTCACACTGCCCCACACACCTTGACCCCAGAACATGGAGAGCAGTGGTCTTGATCCTATCAGCTGCCTGTGTAGCACACGCTTCCTTGAAGAAATGTATTTAATTGGATTTCTGAGAGTAAATGACACATCTGTGAGACAGAGTTAGAATTCAAATTGCTCATTTAACTGTAAAGAAATATTACAGTTGATGAAAACTAGGCATCTTTTGCTTATAATAATACCTGCCTCCTCACCCATAGTTCCTTCCTTCCTCCCAAAATCCACCCATTCACCATCTTTCATTAGTTTACTCAATATTGATCATTGTTTTAAGCTACTTTGTTGTGGTAATTTGTTATAGAAGCAAAAGAAAACTAATACACCCATCAAACTTGGTCAGCTTTGACCATTACAAGGAGAAATTAAAAAAAAAAATTCCAGCACACTTTCCACAGCTATCTGTATTCATTTGAGTTTTGTCCTACATTTCTCTCTTATTCTGGAAAGTCATTTTACCTTAAGGCAAAACTACTCTCATCTCCTTAACACGAACATATCCCTTATAGCATAGCTTCTCAAAGTAGCAAAAATGAACATTTAATGGACCCAAATACATACTCTCTCTATATCATAGACATAGGAGGGAAAATTATAAACAAAACTATGCTTAGTAATTAATGTTTCAGTATTCTGTCTTACTTAGAAATGATTTAGGCATCTAGTCAATATTGATAGATTAACTCAATTTAATATCAATACAAGGGTTTAAGTTGTCTAAAAATTTTAGAAATTATCTTCAAGCTGACATATTACAAAACACAGATACTATTTTTTTAAAGATTTTTTTAAGATTTTATTTATTTATTTGACAGAGCGAGATCACAAGCAGGCAGAGAGGCAGGCAGAGAGAGAGGAGGAAGCAGGCTCCCCGCTGAGCAGAGAGCCCGATGCGGGACTCGATCCCAGGACCCTGAGATCATGACCTGAGCTGAAGGCAGCGGCCTAACCCACTGAGCCACCCAGGTGCCCAAAGATTTTTTATTTATTTATTTCACAGAGAGAGAGATCACAAGTAGGCAGAGAGGCAGTCAGAGAGAGAGGGGGGAAGCAGGCTCCCTGCTGAGCAGAGAGCCTGATGCGGGGCTCGATCCCAGAACACTGAGATCATGACCTGAGCTGAAGGCAGCGGCCTAATCCACTGAGCCACCCAGGTGCCCCACAGATACTATTTTTAATTAAGAGTCTGCCTAAGTTGATGTTTGACTACTCTAGGCAAGTTGATAGGAAAGACCAAGTGCTTCCTCCTTTGCTACTGGTGGGAAGTTAAAACCATGCCAAGTCCCTGTGGGCACATAGGAAACTTCACTCCAGCACCTCCCCAAACCACCATAAAAGACTCATGCCAATCTCCTTTTTCTCTGTCAGGACACTTTGGACCTGCTTGGCAGGCCTGCCCTGCTCTCTGCAGAAAGCCCCCTAATGGGAGTAATATTCCTAGCTTCTTGGTGTTCCTGTAGCAACATCTGTCTCCAATATGAACCACATTTTGGGTGGATGTCCGTCTTTTCTTTGCAAGAGTGTCTAAAACACTGTTGAAATAAAATTTGTCAAAATTATGATTCAATTTTGGTTAAGCATATTCATATTTTTCATACTCTTAAACATTTAGTAGAAGTCATATCTTTTTTTAATCATTAATGTGTATAATTTGGTAAGGAATTTGGTAAGGAAAACCTTACCAAAATAGAAAAAAGACTCTAGGCATATTAAACTTAACTTTGATCTAATAGAAAGTAGGTAGCTGCCTTTCATTAAATCAAAACAAATCTTATTTGCCAAGGTTTTACCTAAATTATGTGCCCTTGAATTCTTAAAACATTTCTGGGTTCATTTCTATAAGGATACCTCTTTTTTTAAATTAACCTTGTTAATTTTGTAAGGAAAACATTACCAAAATAGAAAAAAGACTCTATGCATATTATACTTAACTTTGATCTAATAGAAAATAGGTAGCTGCCTTTCATTAAATCAAAACAAATCTTATTTGCCAAGGTTTTATCTAAATTATGTGCACTTGAATTCTTAAAACATTTCTGGGTTCATTTCCATAAGGACACCTCTTTTTTTCACTTTGGAAATATTTGAAGTTTAATTTCCTTAGCATCTGGAAATTTTAGAAATATTCAGCTTGCTTAAGTGCTTCTTATCACTAAGTCAATCAGAATAGGGCTCCTATAAGAGATTTTATGATCTAATTTATTAATACCATGAAGGGTAGGAAAATATTATACACTTACACAATGAGATGTAAAGAACTTTCTGAGTTACAAATATATAAACATACAAACAGACACAAATGGAGAGCTGATAACTTTATTGTAAAAAATTCAGCCATGAATCAAGCATAAACACAGAAACAAAATATCGCCGGTCTAAATAGGGTTTTATTAGTAGTGGGTACAAATTCTTAGCTGTTTTTAGCTCAAGACAGGGAAAAAGATAAACAGAAAAGACTAACACCAGATTGGTGGTTGTCTTTCAGCCAAAAAAACAAGATCTCTATAAACCACTGATACATTTACAGGAATCACAAAAATGATCAGACCGTGAAACCAGAGGAATCTGGCACCATATATGAAGCAAGTACTCAAAAGGTATCAAATCAGATCTTTATCATGCTATGAATGGACAGGAGTCCAGAACTCAGGATTAGGAACTGAGCTTACTTTCGGGTCCCTGGATCATCACACAGGAATGAAGCACAAGAGCTCTGAAGGGATCTCATTACCTGGTAGGAATAAACAGGATCATGAAGCAGGAACAAATAGTACCTGAAATAGCACCAAATCCTGAAAGACAAAATGTTCCAGATAGTTATGGAAATAATTTTATTCAAGCCATTGCAAAAGAGAGAACATTCATTATGATAAATATCTTAAAGATGGACAAAATTGGAGATTTTATAAAACACTAGAGTCCTTCAGGAAGAGTCTTAATTCAGAGGATGAAGGGGCATCGTGGTCTTTTGCAGTTAGCTGGTTTGCTGCTTAGCCCTTTTGTCACTTCTCAAACAATTACAAAGGGATAAGGAGGTTTCTCACCTCTTGCTGCTCTCAGAAGCACAGGGCTCAGATTAAGTTCAGCCTTGTTATTTTATCCTAAGTCCTTTGCTTCATCACCTCTTTGACCATGGAACTCTGATACACATAGGCAGATGGCATGATCCTTAGGAGGGTTTTGGCTTGTAAAACATCAGATATTATATGGACATTTTGTATCATTCAAAACTATTTTTTATGTACTACATGATTAGGTATGTGAAGACTTTTTAAAAAGAAAAACACATTTGTTGCTTATAAAAATTTTAGAGTCAGCATGAAGAGCAAATTACTAAACAAAATCATCTTTTAATTTGGTTTTCATTGAATTTGCAGGGTGGGGAATTGAAGTGATTTTAAGAGCAAGTAAACATGTTCTAGATGCATCTACTATGACTGAGGGATAACGCTGCTTAGACTTCCTGGGAATATACTTAAAATGGGCAATTTTAGCTTTCTCTCAAGAGGAGCTTCATGAAAGGAAGGGCAGAGGAAAACTTTGTTCAGTATCTGTGAGAACATCAGGGACTGAGGGAGATTAGATATTATGCATGACAATTTGAAAAATATCAAACAAGTTGGATTGCACCAGGGTGGCCCCTGGCATTTCAGTCCACAGAGGAGCAGAAACAACTCAGCAAACTGATAGAAACCATAGAATCCTGCAGAGCAGTGTTTCTGCGGAAACCTCATAATTCAAGATGTAGAAGTCTCCAGAAATGTTCCATATGTGAGGAAAATGGATATTCTCCAATTTTTGTTTAGGGTTCTATGTATGTCCATTAGATCAAGCTGGTTAATCCTGACATTCTGATAAGAACAGATACTACACATGAATGGAATACTATGCAGCCATCAAAAGAAACGAAATCTTGCCATTTGCGACAACATGGATGGAACTAGAGTGTATCATGCTTAGCGAAATAAGTCAAGCGGAGAAAGACAAATATCATATGATCTCCATGATATGAGGAAGTGGTGATGCAACATGGGGGCTTAAGTGGGTAGGAGAAGAATCCATGAAACAAGATGGGATAGGGAGGGAGACAAACCATAAGTGACTCTTAATCTCACGAAACAAACTGTGGGTTGCTGGGGGGAGGGGGGTTGGGAGAAGGGGGGTAGGGTTATGGACATTGGGGAGGGTATGTGCTTTTGGGTAAATTGGAAGGGGAGATGAACCATGAGAGACTGTGGACTCTGAAAAACAATCTGAGGGGTTTGAAGTGGCGGAGGGGTGGGAGGTTGGGGGTACCAGGTGGTGGGTATTATAGAGGGCACAGCTTGCAAGGAGCACTGGGTGTGGTGAAAAAATAATGAATACTGTTTTTCTGAAAATAAATAAATTGGGGAAAAAATCCTGACATTCATGATTATTTTTACCTATTTTAAAAATCTACTTGTTCACTATCATATGATCTCCCTGATATAAGGAAGTTGAGAAGTAACATGGGGAGCTTGGGGGGTAGGAAAAGAAGAAATGAAACAAGATGGGATGGGGAGGGAGACAAACTATAAAAGATTCTTAATCTCACAAAACAAACTGAAGGTTGCCTGGGGGTAGGGAGGTAGGGAGAGGGTGGTTGGGTTATGGACATTGGGGAGGGTATGTGCTATGGTGAGTGCTGTGAAGTGTGCAAACCTGGTGATTCATAGACCTGTAACCCTGGAGCTAATAATACATTATATGTTAAAAAAAATAATCTACTTGTTCTATCCATTATGGGACGTGTGTCAAAAATCTTTTCTGTAATAGTTAATTTGCCCATTTTATTTTTACTCCTAGTTTGTCTTGTTCATTGGAGTCTATTTCCTCCAGAATCCTGATCTTAAGTCAATGACCTTTGATCCAGCTCCCTCCTCTACAAAGGCCCAAGACTTTGTCCTCAGCTGCACTTGTGCCCTGAAGCTCCAGGCTTCAAGGTGGAGGTTGCTCCTAAGCATCTCACAGAGTTGGTGCTCATTCTCTTACCTCATCTCATGTTTCTGCTTTCTCCCTCGTCTATATGTTTTTCCCCCCACAATACCTCACAGGAATTCCTTATTTAATATTCCAAAAGAATTTTAAAAATATATTTTATTAAGTGTTTTTAGATGTTATATCTAGAAGGTAAAAATTCCAGTTATAAAATATATTGGAATAACAAATAAGGGAAGCAATTTCACAAACTTTTAAAAAATAGTATAGAAATACTATTCAAAAGCTATTTCTTTGTATTTATTAACATTTTCCTGCACTTACTATGCACGTACTATGCATCACACTCTGCTAAGCACTTTGCATACATTATCTAATTCAATCCTTGTAACAACTCCATGAAATAGGTATTATTATTACAACTATTATCACCCCATTTTACACCTTAGAAAAATGAAGTTCATAAATATTAAGTAACATACTACAAATCATAACATATAAGTGTCAGCGATGCAGTTGAACCCTGGACTCTCTGACTATAAAATCCATGTTTTTAACCATATTTTTAGCTGAAAACTTCTTGAGTATGGGGAAGCAAATATAAATCCAGACTGGGAAGGCACAGAGATGACTCAATAAAATCAACCAAAAGAGGTCCACACAAAGACACAGTAATTAAAACCTCTAAAATGTAATAGTAAAGAGAGAATTTTTTGAAGCAGCAATAGAAAACAGTCCCATACAATGGAAACCCTGTTAGGTTGTCAGCCTGACAACCTTAGTTGCTTCAACATCTTAGTTGCTTCTAAGTTTTGGTAATTATGAATAATGTTGCTATAAACATTTAAGTACAGGGTTGTTGGAAAGCAAGTTTCCAAATGCTTTGAGTAAATATCAAGTAATTTAATGACTAGGTTGTGTGGTAAGAGTATGATCAGCTTGAAAAAAAACAAAAACAAAAACAAACAAACAAAAACACAAAAAAATTGTCATTCAAAGTGAATCTACTGTTTTGTATTCCCACCAGAATAAATGAGAATCCCTGTTGCTCCATAGCCTTGGCAGCCTTTGCTGTTGTCAGTGTTCCAGATTTTGGCCTTTCTAATAGGTGTATAGTGGTATCTTATTGTTATAATTCACATTTTCTGAAGACATATGATGTGCAGCATTTTTTTATGTTTATTTGCCATTTATATCTTTTCTTTGGTGAGAGGTCTGTTAAGGTCATTGGTTTATTTTCAGTCTCTCTCCCTTTTTTTAAATTAAAGATTTTATTTATCTATTTGAAAGAGAGAGATCCCAAGTAGGCAGAAAGGCAGGCAGAGAGAGAGAGAGAGGAGGAAGCAGGCTCCCTGCTGAGCAGAGAGGCCGATGTGGAACTCGATCCTAGTACCCTGAGATCATGACCTGAGTCTAAGGCAGAGGCTTAACCCACTGAACCACCCAGGTGCCCTTTTTTTTCTTTCTTTCTTTTTTTTTTGCTTATTATCCTCTTGAATTTTAAGATTTTTTTTAAAAAGAGTTCTTTATATATTTTGAATAATAGCTCTTTATCAGGTATATCTTTTATAAATATTTCCTCTAAATCTATAGTTTCTTTTTTCATTCTCACAAAAATATCTTTCATAGATAGACCAGAAATTAATTTTATTTCATCTTTGATTCCTTTCATCAGATTTTTTTGTTTCTTATGTAGATTTTGTACTTTTCATATATTTATATCTAAATATTTCATTTTTGAGGTTTCTAATGTTAATGATGTTATATTTTCAGTTTCAAATTTCACCTGTTAATTGCTACTGGTATATAGGAAAGCTATTGACTTATGTACATCAGTATTATATCCTAAAACCTTACAATAATCATTTATTAGTTCCAGAATATTTTTGCGGATTCATTTGGATTTTTTACTTAATAATGCCAAACAAGACATTTTTATTTCTTCCTTCCCTGTCCATATACTTTTAATTTCCTTTCATTATTACACTGCATTAGCTAATACTTCTAGTGCAGTATTGAAAAAGAATGGTGAGAGGAGACATCCCTGCCTTATTCCTGATCTTAGTGGGAAAGCTTCTGGTTTCTCATCATTAAGTGTAATGTTAGCTGTAGAGTTTTTTTAATAGATATTCTTATCAGGTTGATGAACTTCCTCTCTATTCCTAGTTTACTGGGAGTTTTTATCATGAATGGGTATTGGATTTTGTCAAATATTTTTTTTGCATCTATTGATATGATTAGATATGATCATGTGATTTTATTTAGCCTGTTGCTGTGAAGTATTACATTAATTGATTTTCAGATGGTAAACCAATCTTGCATACCTATAATAAATCCCATTTGGTCATGATTTGTATTTGGTCCAGCATGTGGTCTATCTTGATGAATGTTCCATATGAGCTTGAGAAGAATGTCTATCTGCTATTTGATGAAATAGTTTATGGGTGTCCATTATAGTCAATTAATAGCAATGTTGATTTCATTTGTGTCCTTACTGATTTTCTGCCTGCTAGATCTATCCATTTCTGATAAAGGGGTGCTGAAGTCTCCAACTATAATAATGTATTCATCTATTTCTCTTAGTACATCTACCAATTTTTGCCTCATAAATTTTTGCCTCATATATTTTAATGATCGTTTATTAAGTTCACACACACAAAGAACTGTTATGTTTCCTTGGAGATTGATTTCCCTTGCTTCCAACTTTGTTCAGTCTAATATTAGCATTATAATCTTTTCCTTCTGATCAATATTAGCATTAAATATATTTCTCTATTAACTTACTTTTAATTTATGTATGTCTTTTAAGTTTTTTTAAGATACTTTTTTATTTATTTGGCAGAGAGAAAGAAAGAGAGAGAGAGAGAGATCAGAAGTAGGCAGAAAGAGAGGGGGAAACAGGCTCCCTGCTGAACAGAGAGCTGGATGCGGGGCTTGATCCGAGGACCCTGGGATCATGACCTGAGCCGAAGGCAGAGGATTTAACCCACTGAGCCACCCAGGTGCCCCGTATGTTTTTAAGTTTTAAAGTTGTTTTCTTATGGGGTGCCTGGGTGGCTCAGTGGTTGGGTATCGGCCTTCGGTTCAGGTCGTGGGCTTGGGGTCCTGGAATGGAGCCCTGCATAGGACTCTCTGCTCAGTGGGAGACCTGCTTCTCCCTCTCCCAAGCGCCCTGCTTGTGTTCCCTCTCTTGCTGTGTCTCTCGCTGTCAAATGAATACACAATTTTTTAAATAAATAAATAAATAAAGTTGTTTTCTTACAGACTACATAGGATTGGGTTTTTTTAATCCATTCTGTTGATCTTTTTTTTTTATTGACATATTTAGATGATTGACATTCAAGGTGATTACTGACATAATTGGATTAATATTTGTCATGTTACTGTTTTCTGTCACCCCAATTGGTTTCAATTAAGCATTTTTCTTTTGTTCCAAGTTATCTCTTTTCTTAACATATTAACTATATTTTCTATTAGCTTTTTTTAGTGGTTGCCATAGAATTTGCAATATACATTTACAGCTAATCAAAGGTCATTTTCAAAGAACACCATACAGTTTCACAGATAGTGTAAGTAACTTATAACAATAAAATACACCTAATTGGTCCTTCCCATCTTCTGTCAGTGCTTTCATTCACTTCATTTTATATAAGCATACATAAGCATATATTGTATGTTAGATACAGAAACAAGTATATATCATCAAATTCATTGTATTTTGAACAATCTATTATATATTAACAAATAAATACTGTTATATACTCTATTATATATAACAAATAAAATCTGTTATATACTCTATATAATGAGTAATAAATAAGCCACAGAGACCTAATGTACAATATAATGAACATAGACAACAATATTGTACTCAAATTAAGTAATATAGGGGGGGACAAGATGGCGGGGTAGTAGGAAGAGGCGTCTTTTCAGCTGGTACCCCAAAGTGAGCTGATTACCTACCAAAGAACTCCGATCACCCATGAAATCAGCCTGAGATCAGAATTATACACGTCTGGATCTCTACAGGGGCAGAAGACGCCAGTGAGCAGGTAAAGCGGAATGGGAACGGCGGACTGATATCGGAAGATAAACAAAAGGGGGAGGGAGCCACCAGTGGCGACCAGTGGGAAAGTAATACCCCAATACGAGCGAGAGTGCCCTGCATTTGGGGAACAGCGTTAACTTGGAGACTGGTTGAAAGCACTCCAAAAGAGCAAAGGATTGCGGGGGGAAATTGTGGGAATCGGGGCGTCTAGGGACAGGGGCTTAAGTCCCCGGTCCCAGACGGCCTCCCCAGCGTGGAAGCAGAGAGAGTGCGGTGGAGAAACCAGCTCCTGGTCCCTAAGCCACCAGAGCGCCACAGAGCGTGTGGGTTCCGGCTCCTGTGAGGGGATGGGAGCTGCGCCGGTATGCAGAACGCGCGCTAGCCCTACCACAAAGCTTGAGATACACGCGCACGTCTCTCGAGCTCCCCTGGGTTACTGAGGCCCGGCCGGCACTTCTGGACCCGCGCCATTGTTTCAAAGCCTAAGCCGCGCGCGCCCACGCGAAACTCTTCCCTGAACAGAGCAGCGCAAAAGCCCAGCCTGCGGCTTACGGACCAGCGCCCCGTTCTCAGTGCCCCAGACGCACGCCCGACCCACAGCTGCCTCTGAAAAGAGGTGCGCGCAATCCAGGCACTCCCAGCCCGGGCCAGCGGCAAAATCTCAGTGTGCGATCGCTGCTTGGAACCTCTCTGGCGGTCGGGAGCTCCCAGACAGCCGCCACTGCCTTGGCTTTGGGGACGAGCAAAAGATCCTGCGCCCCCAGGGTCTGCAACTTGGAACCTGCGCTGCCAGCGGCCAAGTGGGAATTTATTCAGCTTCTGCACCCAGACTGAGGCTTCTCTCTGAGACGGAGATCAGGGTGCGGTTTGAATTCTTCTAATACTACAAAAACCATCAAAGGCGGTCAAGGTGAGAGGGAAAAAAAAGTGAACAAGCATTAAAACCGCCAGAGAACAAAAGCCTGAAAAAAAACCAGTTTCCCCAGAGCCCACCCCCTTAAGGGGGGCGGGGGGACTCAACTCGGGACATCATTGACTGATAACCCACGTGGCAGGCCCCTCCCCCAGAAAACAAACCAAGAAAGAAAAAAAAAAAAGGACTACAAGAGAACCACCACTACTTCATAAAAAAATTGTATTTATCACTCGTATCCACTATTCCGGTTCATATATATATATATATATATATATATATATATATATTTACACATAGGTAATTTTTTTACCAATTTACCATCACAGTGAGCTGTACAGTACATCAAATTCCATAATACCTTTCTAACCTCAACTTTTTGATATATACACCTATGTTTTTCTTTTGCATTTTTATTTTTTGAATTCCTTTTTTTAAAATTTTAGTTTAGTTTAGTCTAGTATATTCCTTTTTATTTTTATCCTCTAATATTCATATAGAGTTAACTTCAAAGTAATCCCCTTTCCCCAATCAATACTACCCCTATAGGTAAACCAATTTTGTTTTGTTTTGTTTTGTTTTTGTTTGTTTTTGTTTTTTTCCCAATTTATTTATTATCAGAAAAACAGTATTCATTATTTTTTCACCACACCCAGTGCTCCATGCAAGCCGTGCCCTCTATAATACCCACCACCTGGTACCCCAACCTCCCACCCCTCCACCACTTCAAACCCCTCAGATTGTTTTTCAGAGTCCATAGTCTCTCATGGTTCACCACCCCTTCCAATTTACCCAAAAGCACATACCCTCCCCAATGTCCATAACCCTACCCCCTTCTCCCAACCCCCCTCTCCCCAGCAACCCGCAGTTTGTTTCGTGAGATTAAGAGTCACTTATGGTTTGTCTCCCTCCCTATCCCATCTTGGGTAAACCGATTTTTAATCCCCTTTATCTTAGGAAAGTTGAGTCCTTTAACAAAGATATCAAGATACATCCAGGAAGAATCAAAACAACCTTCCTCGCACACACTGAGAATTTATAAGAACTCTCCCATCTTCTTCCACCAGTGTTTCTGTGTTTTTTGAGTTTGTCCTGATAGCATATAAATTTTACACTTGGGGTTCTTTTTGACGAGGTTCTTTCTTTATTTGCATATTTTTTTTTCTTTCTCTTGCCATATAATTGTATCAGTCTTTTTATCCCTTTTTGTTTGTCTACTTCATAAACCTTACCTTGGGGCCCATCTGGGCTGAACCTTCTCTTTCATCATCCCTTTCTTTCCTGTCTATCTCTCTCTCTCTTTTTTTTTTCTTTTTCTTTTTCTTGTTCTTCTTTTCCTTTTTCTTTTCTATTGTCTCTTGTTTGGGTAGGGAATCCTGATTGCTCAGAAGTGTTCCAGGGTGCACCTTGACTGCACCAGAGTTGATACATCCAGCTACATCTGTTCAGTCTTCTCCCACCAAAATGACTAGGAGGAGGAATGCCCAACAGAAGAAAAATACAGAGGATGGACCTTCTGCAACAGAGCTAACGGCTATCAACATAGACAATATGTCGGAAAGAGAATTCAGGCTAACAATTATCCAGGCAATAGCTAGGTTGGAGAAAGCCATGGATGACCAAACAGAATTGATTAGGGCTGAACTGAAAGCGATCAGACAGGATGTTCACAATGTTAGGGTGGAGCTTAAAGCTACCAGGGAGGAGGTCCACAATGCTCTGAATGAGTTCCAATCTAATCTAAACTCTCTCAAAGCTAGGGTAACTGAGACAAAAGATAGAATTAGTGATCTGGAAGACAAACAGATAGAGAGAAAGGATCAAGAGGAAGCCTGGAACAAACAGATTAGATCCCACGAAAGCAAAATAAGGGAAATAAATGATGCCATGAAGCGTTCCAACGTCAGAATTATTGGAATTCCTGAAGGGGAGGAGAAAGAAAGAAGTCTAGAAGATATCGTGGAACAAGTCCTTCATGAAAATTTTCCGAATCTCGTGAATGAAACCAGCGTTCATGTACTAGAGGCTGAACGGTCTCCACCCAAGATTATACACTCCAAAAAAACATCACGACACCTGATAGTCAAATTGAGGAATTATAATTGTAGGTATAATCTCTTGAAAGCCGCCAGGGCAAAGAGGCTCCTTACTTACAGAGGGAAGCCCATCAGAATAACGTCGGACCTGTCCACAGAGACCTGGCAAGCCAGAAGAGGCTGGCAAGATATATTCAGGGCACTAAATGAGACGAACATGCAGCCAAGAATACATTATCCAGAAAGACTGACATTCAAAATAGATGGAGAGATAAAGAGTTTCCAAGACCGGCAAGGCTTAAAAGACTAAGCAACCACCAAGCCGACACTGCAGGAAATATTAAGGGGGGGGGTTCTATAAAAGAGGAAAAATCCCAAGAATAGCATTGAACAGAAATATAGAGACAGTCTACAGAAAGAAAGACTTCAAAGGTAACTCGATGTCAATAAAAACGTATCTATCAATAATCACTCTCAATGTGAATGGCCTAAATGCACCCATAAAATGGCACAGGGTTGCAGATTGGATAAAACGACAGGACCCATCCATATGCTGTCTACAAGAGACCCATTTTGAACCTAAAGATACACGCAGACTGAAAGTGAAGGGGTGGAGAAGCATCTTTCATGCCAATGGGACTCAAAAGAAGGCTGGGGTAGCGATTCTCATATCAGATAAATTAGACTTCAAACTAAAGACTGTAGTCAGAGATACAGAAGGACACTAATAACCCTTAAAGGGACTATTCACCAAGATGATCTAACAATTGTAAATATCTATGCTCCCAATATGGGAGCAGCCAATTACTTAAGAAAACTGTTAATCAAGATAAAGAGTCATATTGATATGAATATATAAATATATAAAATATATAATATATAAAATATATAGCCATCCAAGCCTCGCTCAAAAAAATTGAAAAATCCAGAACACACCAGCTGTCTCTACACCTTAAAGAACTGGAGGATCAACAACAAATCAAACCAACTCCACACATAAGAAGGGAAATCATCAAGATTAGAGCTGAGATCAATGAGGGAAAAACCAGAGATACAGTAGAACGTATCAATGAAACTAGAAGCTGGTTTTTGAAAGAATCAATATGATCAATAAGCCACTGGCCACACTATTCCAAAAGAAAAGAGAGAAAGCCCAAATTCATAAAATTATGAATGAAAAGGGTGAGATCACAACTAACGCCAAGGAAGTAGAAATAATCATCAGAAGTTATTACGAACAGTTATATGCCAATAAGCTTAGCAACCTAGATGAAATGGATGCATTCCTGGAAAAATATAAACTACCAACATTGAGCCAGGAAGAAATCGACAACCTGAATAGACCGATATCTAATAACGAGATTGAATCAGTGATCAAAAACCTCCCAGAAAACAAGAGCCCAGGACCTGACGGATTCCCTGGGGAATTCTACCATACCTTCCAAGAAGAAATAACACCTATTCTCCTGAAGCTGTTTCAAAAAATTGAAGTAGAAGGGAAACTTCCAACTCTTTCTGTGAAGCCAGCATTACCCTGATCCCCAAACCAGGCAAGGACCCTACCAAAAAGGAGAATTTCAGACCAATATCACTGATGAATATGGATGCTAAGATTCTCAACAAGATCCTAGCCAACAGGATCCAACAGCACTTTAAAAAGATTATCCACCATGATCAGGTGGGATTCATCCCTGGGCTACAAGGGTGGTTCAACATTCGCAAATCAATCAATGTGATACAACAAATTAATATGAGAAGAGAGAAGAACCACATGGTCCTCTCAATTGATGCAGAAAAAGCATTTGACAAAATCCAACATCCGTTCCTGATTAAAACGCTTCAAAGTATAGGGATAGAGGGAACATTCCTGAACCTCATCAAATCTATCTATGAAAGACCCACAGCAAATATCATCCTCTATGGGAAAAAGCTTGCAGCCTTCCCATTGAGATCAGGAGCAAGACAAGGATGCCCACTTTCACCACTCTTGTTCAACATATTATTAGAAGTCCTAGCAACAGAAATCAGACAACAGAGAGAAATAAAAGGTATCCAAATTGGTAATGAAGAAGTCAAACTCTCTCTCTCTTTTTTTTTAAAGATTTTATTTATTTATTTGACAGAGAGAGATTACAAGTAGGCAGAGAGAGAGAGGAGGAAGCAGGCTCCCCGCTGAGCAGAGAGCCCGATGCGGGACTTGATCCCAGGACCCTGAGATCATGACTTGAGCCGAAGGCAGCGGCTTAACCCACTGAGCCACCCAGGTGCCCAAACTCTCTCTCTTTGCAGATGACATGATTCTTTATATGGAAAACCCAAAAGACTCCACCCCCAAACTACTAGAACTCATACAGCAATTCAGCAACGTGGCAGGATACAAAGTCAATGTGCAGAAATCAGTGGCTGTCTTATACTCTATCAAGGAAAATACAGAAAGGGAAATTAGAGAATCTATTCCATTTACTATAGCACCAAGAACCATAAGATACCTGGGAATAAACCTAACTAAAGAGGTAAAGGATCTGTACTTGAGGAACTACAGAACACTCATGAAAGAAATTGAAGAAGACACACATACATGGAAGACCATTCCATGCTCTTGGATCGGAAGAATAAACGTTGTTAAAATGTCTATACTGCCTAGAGCAATCTATACTTTTAATGCCATTCCGATCAAAATTCCACCGGCATTCTTCAAAGAGCTGGAGCAAATAATCCTAAAATTTGTATGGAATCAGAAGAGACCCCGAATCGCTAAGGAAATGTTGAAAAACAAAAATAAAGCTGGCGGCATCACCTTCCCTGATTTCAAGCTTTATTACAAAGCTGTGATCACCAAGACACCATGGTACTGGCATAAAAACAGACACATAGACCAGTGGAACAGAGTAGAGAGCCCAGATATGGACCCTCAACTCTATGGTCAATTAATCTTTGACAAAACAGGAAAAAATATACAGTGGAAAAAAGACAGTCTCTTCAATAAATGGTGCTGGGAAAACTGGACAGCTATAGGTAGAATAATGAAACTCGACTATTCTCTTACACCGTACACAGAGATCAACTCAAAATGGATAAAAGACCTCAACGTGAGACAGGAATCCATCAGAATCTTAGAGGAGAACATAGGCAGTAATCTCTTTGATATCAGCCACAGCAACTTCTTTCAAGATACGTCTCCAAAGGCAAAGGAAACAAAAGCGAAAATAAACTTCTGGGACTTCATCAAAATCAAAAGCTTCTGCACAGCAAAGGAAACAGTCAAAAAAACAAAGAGGCAACCCACGGAATGGGAGAAGATATTTGCAAATGACAGTACAGACAAAAGGTTGATATCCAGGATCTATAATGAACTCCTCAAACTCAACCCACACGAAACAGACAAACACATCAAAAAATGGGCAGAAGATATGAACAGACACTTCTCCAATCAAGACATACAAATGGCTATCAGACACATGAAAAAATGCTCATCATCATTAGCCCTCAGGGAGATTCATATTAAAACCACATTGAGATATCACCTTACACCAGTTAGAATGGCCAAAATTAACAAAACGGGACACAACATGTGTTGGAGAGGATGTGAAGAAAGGGGAACCCTCTTCCACTGTTGGTGGGAATGCAAGTTGGTGCAGCCTCTTTGGAGAACAGTGTGGAGATTCCTCAAGAAATTAAAAATAGAGCTTCCCTATGACCCTGCAATTGCACTCCTGGGTATTTACCCCAAAGACACAGATGTCGTGAAAAGAAGGGCCATCTGTACCCCAATGTTTATAGCAGCAACGGCCACGGTCGCCAAACTATGGAAAGAACCAAGATGCCCTTCAACAGATGAATGGATAAGGAAGATGTGGTCCATATACACTATGGAGTATTATGCCTCCATCAGAAAGGATGAATACCCAACTTTTGTAGCAGTATGGACGGGACTGGAAGAGATTATGCTGAGTGAAATAAGTCAAGCAGAGAGAATCAATTATCATATGGTTTCACTTATTTGTGGAGCATAACAAATAGCATGGAGGACAAGGGGTGTTAGAGAGGAGTAGGGAATTTGGGTAAATTGGAAGGGGAGGTGAACCATGAGAGACTATGGACTCTGAAAAACAATCTGAGTGGTTTGAAGTGGCGGGGGCTTGGGAGGTTGGGCTACCAGGTGGTGGGTATTATAGAGGGCACGGCTTGCATGGAGCACTGGGTGTGGTGAAAAAATAATGAATACTGTTTTTCTGAAAATAAATAAATAAATAATAATTTAAATAAAAAACAAAAACAAAAAAAAAGAAAACAAATAACCAAATCTTTAGAAATAAATAAATAAACTCATGACTTTTAATGAACATCACTATTATTCATGATATTGATCGATTACAACAGAAGTTTTTATTAAAATGGAAGTGATTTACCCTTGTGAAAACTCACCATTCTCTAGTTACTTAGTATATAATTTAGATATGCACAAATGAATGTTTTAGTATCTCTGAGTTGAAGGGTTCTCTTTTCTTCCTATGTCTTCTCATTTGAAATATATTGAGCATATAATTAAAAGAATCAATTTTTTTAAGATTTTATATTTTAGATTATATATTTAGACATATATAACATATATAATCTTATTTGTAAGATTATATATGTTTTATATATATATATGTTTTAGTATCTCTGAGGTGAAGGGTTCTCTTTTCTTCCTATGTCTTCTCATTTGAAATATATTGAGCATATAATTAAAAGAATCAATTTTTTTAAGATTTTATATTTTAGATTATATATTTAGACATATATAATCTTACAAATAAGATTATATATAAATAAAATAAAGATTTTATTTATTTATTTGATAGAGAGCATGAGAGGGGAGAAGGTCAGAGGGATAAGCAGACTCCTCATGGAGCTGGGAGCCTGATGCAGGACTTGATTCTGGGACTCTGGGATCGTGATCTGACCAAAAGACAGTGGCTTAACCAACAGAGCCACCCAGGTGCCCAAAGAATAAAATGTTTTAAAGAGGTTTTTCACATGTATGGCTGTGATGGTTAATTTTATATATAAGCCTGACTGGCCATGAGGTATCCAGATTAAACCTTTCTGGGTCTATCCGTGAGGATTGTTCCAGACACGATGAGCACAATCTAAGGAAAGCAGATTGCACTTCCCAAGGTAGGTGTGTATCACCCAACCTATTGGAAACTGAGATAGAACAACAGTCAGAGAAAGGAACAATTCACCCCTTTTTCCTGACTCACAGCTTGAGCCAAGGCATCTCATCTTGTCCTCTCCTGCCCTTGGACTGGGAGTTACATCACTGTCTCTCCAGTCCCTCAGGCCTTTGTGCTTAGCGCTTTGGCTGAATTATACCACAAGCTTTCCTGGTTCTCCAGCCTGCAGATAGCCACCTTGTGGGACTTCTCAGCTTGCATAGCTGTGTAAACCAGTAAATCATAATCAATAAACAAACAAATAAATGTACACTTCTGATCTGCTTCTCCAAAGAACCCTAATGGAATGATTTTTCTTTCTTACATTTGTTCAAATGAATTGAAAACAAAATATCATTCAGATGTTTTAGAAATACATTTCACTAAATAATATATTTTTAAAACTGAATGTAGGAAGACAAGATGGTGGGGGAATAGGAAGAGGCGCCTTTTCAGCTGGCACCCCAAAGTGAGCTGATTACCTACCAAAGAACTCCAATCACCCATGAAATCAGCCTGAGATCAGAATTATACACGTCTGGATCTCTACAGGGGCAGAAGATGCCAGTGGGCAGGTAAAGTGGAATGGGAACAGCTTACTGATATCGGAAGATAAACAAAAGGGGGAGGGAGCCACCAGTGGCGACCGGTGGGAAAGTAATACCCCAATACGAGCGAGAGTGCCCTGTGTTTGGGGACCAGCATTAACTTGGAGACTGGTTGAAAGCACTCCAAAAGAGCAAAGGATTGCGGGGGGAAATTGTGGGAATCGGGGCGTCTAGGGACAGGGGCTTAAGTCCCCGGTCCCAGATGGCCTCCCCGGCGCGGAGGCAGAGAGAGTGCAGTGGAGAAACCAGCTCCTGGTCCCTAAGCCGCCAGCGCGCCCCAGAGCGCGTGGGTTCCGGCTCCTGTGAGGGGATGGGAGCCGCGCCGGTTTCCAGAATGCGCGCTAGCCCTACCACAAAGCTTGAGATACTCGCGCACATCCCTCAAGCTCCCCTGAGTTACAAAGGCCCGGCGGGCGCTCTTTGACCCACACCATTGTTTCAAAGCCTAAGCCACGTGCGCGAAACTCTTCCCCTGACAGAGGTGTGCAAAAGCCCAGCCTGGGGCTTACGGACCAGCGCCCCATTCTCAGCGACCCAGACGCACACCCGACCCATAGCCGCCTCTGAAAAGAGGTGTGCACAATCCAGGCACTCCCAGCCCGGGCCAGCGGCAAAATCTCAGTGTGCGATCGCTGCTTGGAACCTCTCTAGTGGTCGGGAGCTCCCAGACAGCCGCCACTGCCTTGGCTTTGAGTACAAGCAAAAGATCCTGCGCCCCCAGGGTCTGCAACTTGGAACCTGTGCTGCCAGCGGCCAAGGGGGAAGTTATTCAGCTTCTGCACCCAGACTGAGGCTTCTCTCTGAGACGGAGATCAGGGTACAGTTTGATTTCCTCTAATACTACAAAAACCATCAAAGGCGGTCAAGGTGAGAGGTAAAAAAAGTGAACAAGCATTAAACCGCCAGAGAACAAAAGCCTGAAAAAAAACCAGTTTCCCCAGAGCCCACCCCCTTGAGGAGGGCGGGGGGACTCAACTCAGGACTAACAACCCACGTGGCAGGCCCCTCCCCCAGAAAACAAACCAAGAAAGATAAAAAAAAGGACTACAAGAGAACCGCCACTACTTCATAGGAAAACTTGTATTGTTCACTCGTTTCCACTATTCTGGTTCATATTTTTTTTACACATAGGTAATTTTTTAACCTATTTACCATCACAGAGAGCTGTACACTACATCAAATTCCATAATACCTTTCTAACCTCAACTTTTTGATACATACACCTATGTTTTTCTTTTGCATTTTTATTTTTTGAATTCCTTTTTTTTAAATTTTAGTTTAGTTTAGTCTAGTATATTCCTTTTTATTTTTATCCTCTAATATTCATATAGAGTTAACTTCAAAGTAATCCCCTTTCCCCAATCAATACTACCCCTATAGGTAAACCAATTTTGTTTTGTTTTGTTTTTGTTTGTTTTTGTTTTTTTCCCAATTTATTTATTATCAGAAAAACAGTATTCATTATTTTTTCACCACACCCAGTGCTCCATGCAAGCCGTGCCCTCTATAATACCCATCACCTGGTACCCCAACCTCCCACCCCTCCACCACTTCAAACCCCTCAGATTGTTTTTCAGAGTCCATAGTCTCTCATGGTTCACCACCCCTTCCAATTTACCCAAAAGCACATACCCTCCCCAATGTCCATAACCCTACCCCCTTCTCCCAACCCCCCTCTCCCCAGCAACCCGCAGTTTGTTTCGTGAGATTAAGAGTCACTTATGGTTTGTCTCCCTCCCTATCCCATCTTGGGTAAACCGACTTTTAATCCCCTTTATCTTAGGAAAGTTGAGTCCTTTAACAAAGATATCAAGATACATCCAGGAAGAATCAAAACAACCTTCCTCGCACACACTGAGAATTTATAAGAACTCTCCCATCTTCTTCCACCAGTGTTTCTGTGTTTTTTGAGTTTGTCCTGATAGCATATAAATTTTACACTTGGGGTTCTTTTTGACGAGGTTCTTTATTTGCATATATATATATTTTTTCTTTCTCTTGCCATATAATTGTATCAGTCTTTTTATCTCTTTTTGTTTGTCTACTTCATAAATCTTACCTTGGGGCCCATCTGGGCTGAACCTTCTCTTTCATCATCCCTTTCTTTCCTGTCTATCTCTCTCTCTCTCTTTTTTTTTCTTTTTCTTTTTCTTGTTCTTCTTTTCCTTTTTCTTTTCTATTGTCTCTTGTTTGGGTGGGGAATCCTGATTGCTCAGAAGTGTTCCAGGGTGCACCTTGACTGCACCAGAGTTGATACATCCAGCTACATCTGTTCAGTCTTCTCCCACCAAAATGACTAGGAGGAGGAATGCCCAACAGAAGAAAAATACAGAGGATGGACCTTCTGCAACAGAGCTAAGAGCTATAAACATAGACAATGTGTCAGAAAGAGAATTCAGGCTAACAATTATCCAGGCAATAGCTAGGTTGGAGAAAGCCATGCAAAACCAAACAGAAATGATTTGAAATTGAAAGCGACCAGAGAAGATGTTCACAATGTTAGGGTGGAGCTAAAAGCTACCAGGGAGGAGGTTCACAATGCTCTCAATGAGTTCCAATCTAATCTAAACTCTCTCAAAGCTAGGGTAACTGAGACAGAAGATAGAATTAGTGATCTGGAAGACAAACAGATACAGAAAAAGGATCAGGAGGAAGCATGGAACAAAAAGTTTAGATCCCACGAAAGCAGAATCAGGGAAATAAATGATGCCATGAAGCGTTCCAACGTCAGAATTATTGGAATCCCTGAGGGGAGGAGAAAGAAAGAAGTCTAGAAGATATCGTGGAACAAGTCCTTCATGAAAATTTTCCGAATCTCGCGAATGAAACTAGCGTTCATGTACTAGAGGCTGAACGGTCTCCACCCAAGATTATACACTCCAAAAAAACATCACGACACCTGATAGTCAAATTGAGGAATTATAATTGTAGGTATAATCTCTTGAAAGCCGCCAGGGCAAAGAGGCTCCTTACTTACAGAGGGAAGCCCATCAGAATAACGTCGGACCTGTCCACAGAGACCTGGCAAGCCAGAAGAGGCTGGCAAGATATATTCAGGGCACTAAATGAGACGAACATGCAGCCAAGAATACTTTATCCAGCAAGACTGACATTCAAAATAGATGGAGAGATAAAGAGTTTCCAAGACCGGCAAGGCTTAAAAGACTAAGCAACCACCAAGCTGACACTGCAGGAAATATTAAGGGGGGTTCTATAAAAGAGGAAAAATCCCAAGAGTAGCATTGAAAAGAAATATAGAGACAGTCTACAGAAAGAAAGACTTCAAAGGTAACTCGATGTCAATAAAAACGTATCTATCAATAATCACTCTCAATGTGAATGGCCTAAATGCACCCATAAAACGGCACAGGGTTGCAGATTGGATAAAACGACAGGACCCATCCATATGCTGTCTACAAGAGACCCATTTTGAACCTAAAGATACACGCAGACTGAAAGTGAAGGGGTGGAGAAGCATCTTTCATGCCAATGGGACTCAAAAGAAGGCTGGGGTAGCGATTCTCATATCAGATAAATTAGACTTCAAACTAAAGACTGTAATCAGAGATACAGAAGGACACTAAATAATCCTTAAAGGGACTACTCACCAAGATGATCTAACAATTGTAAATATCTGTGCTCCCAATATGGGAGCAGCCAATTACTTAAGAAAACTGTTAATCAAGATAAAGAGTCATATTGATATGAATACACTAATCGTAGGAGATCTTAACACGCCTCTCTCAGAATTAGACAGATCATCGAAGCAGAAAATCAATAAAAAAACAAGAGCATTGAATGACACATTGGACCAGATGGACCTCATAGATATATACAGAACATTCCACACTAAAACAATAGAATACTCATTCTTCTCAAGTGCACACGGAACCTTCTCCAGAATAGACCACATACTGGGTCACAAATCAGGACTCAGCCAATACCAAAAGACTGAGATGATTCCCTGCATATTCTCAGATCACAGTGCTTTGAAACTGGAGCTCAATCACAAGGAAAAGTTCAGAGGGAACTCAAACACCTGGAAGCTAAAGACCACCTTGCTTAAGAATGCTTGGATCAACCAGGAGATCAAAGAAGAACTGAAACAATTCATGGAAACCAATGACAATGAAGACACTTCGGTCCAAAACCTATGCGATACAGCAAATGCGGTCCTAAGGGAAAAATATATAGCCATCCAAGCCTCGCTCAAAAAAATTGAAAAATCCAGAACACACCAGCTGTCTCTACACCTTAAAGAACTGGAGGATCAACAACAAATCAAACCAACTCCACACATAAGAAGGGAAATCATCAAGATTAGAGGTGAGATCAATGAGGGAAAAACCAGAGATACAGTAGAACGTATCAATGAAACTAGAAGCTGGTTTTTTGAAAGAATCAATAAGATCGATAAGCCACTGGCCACACTATTCCAAAAGAAAAGAGAGAAAGCCCAAATTCATAAAATTATGAATGAAAAGGGAGAAATCACAACTAACACCAAGGAAGTAGAAATAATCATCAGAAGTTATTACGAACAGTTATATGCCAATAAGCTTAGCAACCTAGATGAAATGGATGCATTCCTGGAAAAATATAAACTACCAACATTGAGCCAGGAAGAATTCGACAACCTGAATAGACCGATATCTAATAACGAGATTGAATCAGTGATCAAAAACCTCCCAGAAAACAAGAGCCCAGGACCTGACGGATTCCCTGGGGAATTCTACCAAACCTTCCAAGAAGAAATAACACCTATTCTCCTGAAGCTGTTTCAAAAAATTGAAGTAGAAGGGAAAATTCCAGACTCTTTCTGTGAAGCCAGCATTACCCTGATCCCCAAACCAGGCAAGGACCATACCAAAAAGGAGAATTTCAGACCAATATCACTGATGAATATGGATGCTAAGATTCTCAACAAGATCCTAGCCAACAGGATCCAACAGCACTTTAAAAAGATTATCCACCATGATCAGGTGGGATTCATCCCTGGGCTACAAGGATGGCTCAACATTTGCAAATCAATCAATGTGATACAACAAATTAATATGAGAAGAGAGAAGAACCACATGGTCCTCTCAATTGATGCAGAAAAAGCATTTGACAAAATCCAACATCCGTTCCTGATTAAAACGCTTCAAAGTATAGGGATAGAGGGAACATTCCTGAACCTCATCAAATCTATCTATGAAAGACCCACAGCAAATATCATCCTCAATGGGAAAAAGCTTGCAGCCTTCCCATTGAGATCAGGAGCAAGACAAGGATGCCCACTTTCACCACTCTTGTTCAACATAGTATTAGAAGTCCTAGCAACAGCAATCAGACAACAGAGAGAAATAAAAGGTATCCAAATTGGTAATGAAGAAGTCAAACTCTCTCTCTTTGCAGATGACATGATTCTTTATATGGAAAACCCAAAAGACTCCACCCCCAAACTACTAGAACTCATACAGCAATTCAGCAACGTGGCAGGATACAAAGTCAATGTGCAGAAATCAGTGGCTGTCTTATACTCTATCAAGGAAAATACAGAAAGGGAAATTAGAGAATCTATTCCATTTACTATAGCACCAAGAACCATAAGATACCTGGGAATAAACCTAACTAAAGAGGTAAAGGATCTGTACTTGAGGAACTACAGAACACTCATGAAAGAAATTGAAGAAGACACAAATACATGGAAGACCATTCCATGCTCTTGGATCGGAAGAATAAACGTTGTTAAAATGTCTATACTGCCTAGAGCAATCTATACTTTTAATGCCATTCCGATCAAAATTCCACCGGCATTCTTCAAAGAGCTGGAGCAAATAATCCTAAAATTTGTATGCAATCAGAAGAGACCCCGAATCGCTAAGGAAATGTTGAAAAACAAAAATAAAGCTGGCGGCATCACCTTCCCTGATTTCAAGCTTTATTACAAAGCTGTGATCACCAAGACAGCATGGTACTGGCATAAAAACAGACACATAGACCAGTGGAACAGAGTAGAGAGCCCAGATATGGACCCTCAACTCTATGGTCAATTAATCTTCGACAAAACAGGAAAAAATATACAGTGGAAAAAAGACAGTCTCTTCAATAAATGGTGCTGGGAAAACTGGACAGCTATATGTAGAAGAATGAAACTCGACCATTCTCTAACACCGTACACAAAGATCAACTCAAAATGGATAAAAGACCTCAACGTGAGACAGGAATCCATCAGAATCTTAGAGGAGAACATAGGCAGTAATCTCTTTGATATCAGCCACAGCAACTTCTTTCAAGATACGTCTCCAAAGGCATAGGGAACAAAAGCGAAAATAAACTTCTGGGACTTCATCAAAATCAAAAGCTTCTGCACAGCAAAGGAAACAGTCAAAAAAACAAAGAGGCAACCCACGGAATGGAGAAGATATTTGCAAATGACAGTACAGACAAAAGGTTGATATCCAGGAACTATAATGAACTCCTCAAACTCAACCCACATGAAACAATCAAACACATCAAAAAATGGGCAGAAGATATGAACAGACACTTCTCCAATCAAGAAATACAAATGGCTATCAGACACATGAAAAAATGCTCATCATCATTAGCCCTCAGGGAGATTCAAATTAAAACCACATTGAGATATCACCTTACACCACTTAGAATGGCCAAAATTAACAAAACAGGAAACAACATGTGTTGGAGAGGATGTGGAGAAAGGGGAACCCTCTTCCACTGTTGGTGGGAATGCAAGTTGCTGCAGCCTCTTTGGAGAACAGTGTGGAGATTCCTCAAGAAATTAAAAATAGAGCTTCCCTGTGACCCTGCCATCGCACTCCTGGGTATTTACCCCAAAGACACAGATGTCGTGAAAAGAAGGGCCATCTGTACCCCAATGTTTATAGCAGCAATGGCCACGGTCGCCAAACTATGGAAAGAACCAAGATGCCGCTCAACAGATGAATGGATAAGGAAGATGTGGTCCATATACACTATGGAGTATTATGCCTCCATCAGAAAGGATGAATACCCAACTTTTGTAGCAACATGGATGGGACTGGAAGAGATTATGCTGAGTGAAATAAGTCAAGCAGAGAGAGTCAATGATCATATGGTTTCACTTATTTGTGGAGCATAACCAATAGCATGGAGAACAAGGGGCGTTAGAGAGGAGTAGGGAATTTGGGTAAATTGGAAGGGGAGGTGAACCATGAGAGACTATGGACTCTGAAAAACAGTCTGAGGGGTTTGAAGTGGCGGGGTTTTGGGAGGTGGGGGTACCAGGTGGTGGGTATTATAGAGGGCACGGCTTGCATGGAGCACTGGGTGTGGTGAAAAAATAATGAATACTGTTTTTCTGAAAATAAATAAATTGGAAAAAAAAGATAACCTACAGAATGGGAGAAAATATTTACAAATAATTTATCTGGTAAGAGTTTAATATCCAGTGTATATAAAGAATTCCCAAAACTCAAGAGAAAAGACAAAAACCAATTAAAAATGGGCAAAGGCTTGAATAGACATTTCTCCAAAGAATATTTACAAATGGGTCATAAACACATGAACAGATACTCATCATCAATAATCATTAGGGAAATACAAATCTTTTTTAAGATTTTTATTTATTTATTTGACAGATAGAGATCATAAGTAGGCAGAGAGGCCAGCAGAGAGAGTGAGAGGCAAGCTCCCTGCCCAGCAGAGAGCCTGATGCGGGGCTCAATCCCAGGAACTGGGATCATGAACTGAGCTGAAGGCAGAGGTTTTAACCCACTGAGCCACCCAGACACCCCAGGAAATACAAATCTTAATGAGATACCACATCAACTTACTAGGATATACTACCACAACTTCAAGAAAATGGAACAATAACAACTGTTGGGGAAATTGAAACTCTCCTCCATTGGTGATGACAATGTAAAATGGTACAGCTTTCTGTGAGAGTCTGATAGCTCCTCCAAAAGCTAGATATAAAATTATAAGACCCAGGAGTTACACTCCTATGTATATACCTCACATCATTAAAAAGGGGTTCAAACAGATATCTGTATGCCAATGTCCATTGGAACACTATTCGTGGTAACTGAGGGGTGGAAACTATCCAAGTGTCTATTAACAGATAAAAAGATGAACAAAATACAGTGTGTACGTATGATGAAATACTATTAGGCCATAAAAAGAAATGAAGTTCTGATACATGCTACAGCATGGATGAACCTTAAAAATATTATGCTTAGGGGGGACAAGATGGCGGGGTACTAGGAAGAGGCATCTTTTCAGCTGGTACCCCAAAGTGAGCTGATTACCTACCAAAGAACTCCGATCACCCATGAAATCAGCCTGAGATCAGAATTATACACGTCTGGATCTCTACAGGGGCAGAAGACGCCAGTGAGCAGGTAAAGCGGAATGGGAATGGCGGACTGATATCGGAAGATAAACAAAAGGGGGAGGGAGCCACCAGAGGCGACCGGTACAAAAGTAATACCCCGATACGAGCGAGAGTGCCCTGCGTCTGGGGACCAGCATTAACTTGGAGACTGGTTGAAAGCACTCCAAAAGAGCAAAGGATCGCAGGGGGAAATTGTGGGAATCGGGGCGGCTAGGGACAGGGGCTTAAGTCCCCGGTCCCAGACGGCCTCCCCGGCGCGGAGAGAGAGAGAGTGTGGCGGGGAAACCGGCTCCTGGTCCCTAAGCCGCCAGCGCGCCCCAGAGCGCGGGGGGTTCCGGCTCCTGTGAGGGGATGGGAGCTGCGCCGGTCTGCAGAACCCGCACTAGCCCTACCACAAAGCTTGAGATGCGCGCGCACGTCGCTCCAGCTCTCCTGGGTTTCTAAGGCCCGGGGGCGCTTCTTGACCCGCACCATTGTTTTCAAAGTCTAAGCCGAGTGCGCGCGAAACTCTTCCCCGGACAGAGGCGCGCAAAAGCCCAGCCTGCGGCTTACGGACCAGCGCCCCGTTCTCAGTGCCCCAGATGCGCGCCCGACCCACAGCAGCCTCTGAAAAGAGGTGCGCGCAAGCCGGGCACCCCCAGCCCGGGCCGGCGGCAAAATCTCAGTGTGCGATCGCTGCTTGGAACCTCTCTGGCGGTCAGGAGCCCCCAGACAGCCGCCACTGCCTTGGCTTTGGGGACGAGCAAAAGATCCTGCGCCCCCAGGGTCTTTAACTTGGAACCTGCACTGCCAGCGTCAAAGGGGGAATTTATTCAGCTTCTGCACCCAGACTGAGGCTTCTCTCTGAGACGGAGATCAGGAAGTGTTCCAGGGTGCACCTTGACTGCACCAGAGTTGATACATCCAGCTACATCTGTTCAGTCTTCTCCCACCAAAATGACTAGGAGGAGGAATGCCCAACAGAAGAAAAATACAGAGGATGGACCTTCTGCAATAGAGCTAAATGCTATCAACATAGACAATATGTCGGAAAGAGAATTCAGGCTAACAATTATCCAGGCAATAGCTAGGTTGGAGAAAGCCATGGATGACCAAACAGAATTGATTAGGGCCGAACTGAAAGCGACCAGACAGGATGTTCACAATGTTAGGGCGGAGCTTAAAGCTACCAGGGAGGAGGTCCACAATGCTCTCAATGAGTTCCAATCCAATCTAAACTCTCTCAAAGCTAGGGTAACTGAGACAGAAGATAGAATTAGTGATCTGGAAGACAAAGAGATAGAGAGAAAGGATCAGGAGGAAGCCTGGAACAAACAGCTTAGATCCCACGAAAGCAGAATTAGGGAAATAAATGATGCCAAGAAGCGTTCCAACGTCAGAATTATTGGAATCCCTGAAGGGGAGGAGAAAGAAAGAAGTCTAGAAGATGTCGTGGAACAAGTCCTTCATGAAAACTTTCCGAATCTCGCGAATGAAACCAGCGTTCATGTACTAGAGGCTGAACGGTCTCCACCCAAGATTATACACTCCAAAAAAACATCACGACACCTGATAGTCAAATTGAGAAATTATAATTGTAGGTATAATCTCTTGAAAGCTGCCAGGGCAAAGAGGCTCCTTACTTACAGAGGGAAGCCCATCAGAATAACGTCAGACCTGTCCACAGAGACCTGGCAAGCCAGAAGAGGCTGGCAAGATATATTCAGGGCACTAAATGAGAAGAACATGCAGCCAAGAATACTTTATCCAGCAAGACTGACATTCAAAATGGATGGAGAGATAAAGAGTTTCCAAGACCGGCAAGGCTTAAAAGACTATGCAACCACCAAGCCGACACTGCAGGAAATATTAAGGGGGGTTCTATAAAAGAGGAAAAATCCCAAGAATAGCATTGAACAGAAATATGGAAACAGTCTACAGAAAGAAAGACTTCAAAGGTAACTCGATGTCAATAAAAACGTATCTATCAATAATCACTCTCAATGTGAATGGCCTAAATGCACCCATAAAATGGCACAGGGTTGCAGATTGGATAAAACGACAGGACCCATCCATATGCTGTCTACAAGAGACCCATTTTGAACCTAAAGATACACGCAGACTGAAAGTGAAGGGGTGGAGAAGCATCTTTCATGCCAATGGGACTCAAAAGAAGGCTGGGGTAGCGATTCTCATATCAGATAAATTAGACGTCAAACTAAAGACTGCAGTCAGAGATACAGAAGGACACTACATAATCCTTAAAGGGACTATCCACCAAGATGATCTAACAATTGTAAATATCTATGCTCCCAATATGGGAGCAGCCAATTACTTAAGAAAACTGTTAATCAAGATAAAGAGTCATATTGATATGAATACACTAATCGTAGGTGATCTTAACACGCCTCTTTCAGAATTAGACAGATCATCGAAGCAGAAAATCAATAAAGAAACAAGAGCATTGAATGACACATTGGACCAGATGGACCTCATAGATATATACAGAACATTCCACCCTAAAACAGCAGAATACTCATTCTTCTCAAGTGCACACGGAACCTTCTCCAGAATAGACCACATACTGGGTCACAAATCAGGACTCAGCCAATACCAAAAGACTGAGATTATTCCTTGCATATTCTCAGATCACAATGCTTTGAAACTGGAACTCAATCACAAGGAAAAGTTCAGAGGGAACTCAAACACCTGGAAGCTAAAGACCACCTTGCTTAAGAATGCTTGGATCAACCAGGAGATCAAAGAAGAACTGAAACAATTCATGGAAACCAATGACAATGAAGACACTTCGGTCCAAAACCTATGGGATACAGCAAAGGCGGTTCTAAGGGGAAAATATATAGCCATCCAAGCCTTGCTCAAAAAAATTGAAAAATCCAGAACACACCAGCTGTCTCTACACCTTAAAGAACTGGAGGATCAACAACAAATCAAACCAACTCCACACATAAGAAGGGAAGTCATCAAGATTAGAGCTGAGATCAATGAGGGAGAAACCAGAGATACAGTAGAATGTATCAATGAAACTAGAAGCTGGTTTTTTGAAAGAATCAATAAGATCGATAAGCCACTGGCTACACTAATCCGAAAGAAAAGAGAGAAATCCCAAATTCATAAAATTATGAATGAAAAGGGAGAGATCACAACTAACGCCAAGGAAGTAGAAACAATCATCAGAAGTTATTACGAACAGTTATATGCCAATAAGCTTAGCAACCTAGATGAAATGGATGAATTCCTGGAAATATATAAACTACCAAAATCGAACCAGGAAGAAATCGACAACCTGAATAGACCGATATCTAATAACGAGATTGAAGCAGTGATCAAAAATCTCCCAAAAAACAAGAGCCCAGGACCTGACGGATTCCCTGGGGAATTCTACCAAACCTTCCAAGAAGAAATAACACCTATTCTCCTGAAGCTGTTTCAAAAAATTGAAGCAGAAGGAAAACTTCCAGACTCTTTCTATTAAGCAAGCATTACCCTGATCCCCAAACCAGGCAAGGACCCTACCAAAAAGGAGAATTTCAGACCAATATCACTGATGAATATGGATGCTAAGATTCTCAACAAGATCCTAGCCAACAGGATCCAACAACACATTAAAAAGATTATCCACCATGATCAGGTGGGATTCATCCCTGGGCTACAAGGATGGTTCAACATTCATAAATCAATCAATGTGATACAACAAATTAATATGAGAAGAGAGAAGAACCACATGGTCCTCTCAATTGATGCAGAAAAAGCATTTGACAAAATCCAACATCCGTTCCTGATTAAAACGCTTCAAAGTATAGGGATAGAGGGAACATTCCTGAACCTCATCAAATCTATCTGTGAAAGACCCACAGCAAATATCATCCTCAATGGGAAAAAGCTTGCAGCCTTCCCGTTGAGATCAGGAACAAGACAAGGATGCCCACTTTCACCACTCTTGTTCAACATAGTATTAGAAGTCCTAGCAACAGCAATCAGACACCAGAGAGAAATAAAAGGTATCCAAATTGGTAATGAAGAAGTCAAACTCTCTCTCTTTGCAGATGACATGATTCTTTATATGGAAAACCCAAAAGACTCCACCCCAAAACTACTAGAACTCATACAGCAATTCAGCAACGTGGCAGGATACAAAGTCAATGTGCAGAAATCAGTGGCTTTCTTATACACTAACAATGAAAATACAGAAAGGGAAATTAGAGAATCGATTCCATTTACTATAGCACCAAGAACCATAAGATACCTGGGAATAAACCTAACTAAAGAGGTAAAGGATCTGTACTTGAGGAACTATAGAACACTCATGAAAGAAATTGAAGAAGACACAAAAAGATGGAAGACCATTCCATGCTCTTGGATCGGAAGAATAAACATTGTTAAAATGTCTATACTGCCTAGAGCAATCTATACTTTTAATGCCATTCCGATCAAAATTCCACCGGCATTCTTCAAAGAGCTGGAGCAAATAATCCTAAAATTTGTATGGAATCAGAAGAGACCCCGAATCGCTAAGGAAATGTTGAAAAACAAAAATAAAGCTGGCGGCATCACCTTCCCTGATTTCAAGCTTTATTACAAAGCTGTGATCACCAAGACAGCATGGTACTGGCATAAAAACAGACACATAGACCAGTGGAACAGAGTAGAGAGCCCTGATATGGACCCTCAACTCTATGGTCAATTAATCTTCGACAAAACAGGAAAAAATATACAGTGGAAAAAAGACAGTCTCTTCAATAAATGGTGCTGGGAAAACTGGACAGCTATATGTAGAAGAATGAAACTCGACCATTCTCTTACACCGTACACAAAGATCAACTCAAAATGGATAAAAGACCTCAACGTGAGACAGGAATCCATCAGAATCTTAGAGGAGAACATAGGCAGTAATCTCTTCGATATCAGCCACAGCAACTTCTTTCAAGATACGTCTCCAAAGGCAAAGGAAACAAAAGCGAAAATAAACTTCTGGGACTTCATCAAAATCAAAAGCTTCTGCACAGCAAAGGAAACAGTCAAAAAAACAAAGAGGCAACCCACGGAATGGGAGAAGATATTTGCAAATGGCAGTACAGACAAAAGGTTGATATCCAGGATCTATAATGAACTCCTCAAACTCAACCCACACGAAACAGACAAACACATCAAAAAATGGGCAGAAGATATGAACAGACACTTCTCCAATCAAGTAATACAAATGGCTATCAGACACATGAAAAAATGCTCATCATCATTAGCCCTCAGGGAGATTCAAATTAAAACCACATTGAGATATCACCTTACACCACTTAGAATGGCCAAAATTAACAAAACAGGAAACAACATGTGTTGGAGAGGATGTGGAGAAAGGGGAACCCTCTTACACTGTTGGTGGGATTGCAAGTTGGTGCAGCCTCTTTGGAGAACAGTGTGGAGATTCCTCAAGAAATTAAAAATAGAGCTTCCCTATGACCCTGCAATTGCACTCCTGGGTATTTACCCCAAAGACACAGATGTCGTGAAAAGAAGGGCCATCTGTACCCCAATGTTTATAGCAGCAATGGCCATGGTCGCCAAACTATGGAAAGAACCAAGATGCCCTTCAACAGATGAATGGATAAGGAAGATGTGGTCCATATACACTATGGAGTATTATGCCTCCATCAGAAAGGATGAATACCCAACTTTTGTAGCAGTATGGACGGGACTGGAAGAGATTATGCTGAGTGAAATAAGTCAAGCAGAGAGAATCAATTATCATATGGTTTCACTTATTTGTGGAGCATAACAAATAGCATGGAGGACAAGGGGTGTTAGAGAGGAGTAGGGAATTTGGGTAAATTGGAAGGGGAGGTGAACCATGAGAGACTATGGACTCTGAAAAACAGTCTGAGGGTTTGAAGTGGCGGGGGGGTGGGAGGTTGGGGTACCAGGTGGTGGGTATTATAGAGGGCACAGCTTGCATGGAGCACTGGGTGTGGTGAAAAAATAACGAATACTGTTTTTCTGAAAATAAATAAATTGGGAAAAAAAATATTATGCTTAGTGACAAAAAGAAGATGGACAACTATTGTATGACTCCACTTAACATGAAATATCGGGAATAAGCAAATACATATACAGAAAAGTGGTCTAGGGTTTACCAGGATGTAGAAGGACAGGACAATGGGGAGTTATAACCTGATTATATAATCTCTATTTGGGGTGATGAAATGTTTAGGAAATAGATGGTGGTGATAGTTGCATAATATTGTGAATGTAACTAACACCACTACATCATATACTTAAAAATGACTAAAATGGCAGTAAATAAATAAATACGTGGCTTCGTTCCCCTATACCAAATAGACAAGCCAAATATGGAAGATGAGTTTAAACATTAGTTTAAGATTACTGAAAATTGATATTTATTCCCAGAAAGATAATTTAGAGTAGAAACAGCAATGTTTCATAAGAACCATGAGAAAAAATAAGTATTTCACCCTTTGTTCAGTAGGTTTCCTGTTTGTAGAAGAGAATTCTCTGGAAGAGGGACAGAAGTTTCCTTAAGCCTTGTTGTCACTGACATCTGATTAAGACAACCCACATTAGAGGATATTTGGGTTGGTGGAGTTTTCCATTAACTTCGTGTGAGTTTTTCTACAGGAATTTTAAATAATATTTTTCCTTTAAAATTCTTATATATGCTTGTCTTAGTTAATAAATCTTGTAGTCTGTCACCATCAACAAAACATAGGAGCTTTCACTAAGGCAAGTCTTTAGGCAACTTGTCTTTCTTCTTGTTTTTTTTTTCCTGTATGAAATTAGTAATAGGATCTACTAATACTTTTAAATAATTACTTTATTTCTGCTTGGATGACCACCTGGATTAGGACTAAAAGTTTCTAACTGCATAACACCTTTCTTCAAGGAAATCTTAAATCCTTGGACTTATTTCCATTCTAATTTGTTTGGTAACCTTAACCTTTTTGGAGGGTAAGGAAATGGCAAGAAGTGAAGAGAAATAGTAAGAAGCAGCCAATACCTAGCTTTTTATCCTCTTACATGGCAACTGACAACACATTAAAAAATTTCCAAAATTGTGCTTCTTGATGCCAACATACCCTTAGTCTGGATTTGCAATAAAATGTTTGCTGGAAGTAAAAAATTGTTTGTAAGCTCAAGTTTGTGTAATCATATAAAAGTTTCATAATTTAAAGTGGTATCTAGAGATAAAAACACACACAGAGAAACAAATATAGGCACATCACAATCCCAGATTTTCTGGGACATGATAAGGGCCTGAGGGAAAGAGAGGGAGGGGGATATATTTTTAAACATAAAGGATACTTAAGTAACTTAAGGATAAAGTATTTATGATGTCAGAAATTGGGTAAGATAAACAGAGTTCAGTGACTTTAATTAGTCCTAGAAAGAAAACAGCTATAGTGAGCAGAAAAGAAGGACAGATAAAAAAAGATGAGTCCAAAAAAATGGGATTCTTGGAAGAACTACATAAACTAAGTGGGAGTGGGGACACTGGTGACTTTCTTTTATTCACTTTCAAGTGGCCAGGATGTTGTAGTGTTAGATTACCTGGGTCTTTTGCTTTTCAAGACTGTTTCTTCACTTTGTTACCTCCACACATTCAGGGGTATAGGTGTTCATGTTTGTGTCCCTCTAGTTTCTGCTGTAAAATTGTTGAAAGCCAGAATGAGGACTCCACCATATTCACTTAGAATATCTAAGTGAAAAACTCCTCAGATACCTGAGGATACATAGCCTCTGTAGCAACTTAAACATTTCAGAAGATATTTTTAACTGTTACAATCAAAACAACTTCTTCATCAGAAGCAAATGACCAATTTGACCATTGCTTTGTATGATCTTCTAATAAGACTGTTACGGGAACAGTGTTTTGTCATTGACTCATTCCTTGATTGATGCTACCATGTTGCTATACCTCACCTTAGGAGTGCTTAACTAGTGACTTTTTTTTCTAAGTAGGATCCACATTGAGTATGGAGTCCAATATGGGGCCCAAAGTCACAACCCTAAGATCAAAACCCAAGCTGAGATGAAGAGTCAGATGCTTGACTGACTGAGCCACCAAAGTGCACCTAGTTAGTGACTTTTTGACATAGTATGTCTTGGAAAGTTATACTATTTTTCAAACAATGACCTTTTCCCCCCAGAATAGCACAAGTTTCACAATGAAGCACATTGGATAAACGTGCTCTTAAGAAGTGGTATTTTGGGGCACCTGGGTGGCTCAGTGGGTTAAAGCCTCTGCCTTCGGCTCAGGTCATGATCCCAGCCCCACATTGGGTTCTTAGCTCAACAGGGAGCCTGCTTTCCCCTCTCTCTCTGCCCGCCTCTGCCTACTTGTGATCTCTGTAAAATAAAATCTTTTTTAAAAAGTGGTATTTTAACATTATGATTTCAGACAAAGACATGCTTATCAATTCATTCAAAACAAGTTTTTAGGGGCACCTGGGTGGCTCAGTGGGTTAAGCCTCTGCCTTCAGCTCAGGTCATGATCTCAGGGTCCTGGGATCGAGCCCTGCATTGGGCTCTCTGCTCAGTGGGGAGCCTGCTTCCTCCTCTCTCTCTCTGCTTGCCTCTCTGCCTACTTGTGATCTCTCTGCCAGGTAAATAAATAAAATCTTTAAAACAAAACAAAACAAGTTTTTAGACAGAGTACAACATGTGGAACAAATTTAAATTGCACACTGTGAAGGTTGCACCCAAAATATTTTCCTCTGTGTACACAAGACAAGCAAAAGAGATGAGAACACAGCATCTTCAGCTAGTTACTTACATGGGTTATTCTGAAGTGTTCTGAAGTATTCTTATGGCTATTTAGTCTTTATTTCACCCTAAAGGTATATTTCTGGGCTATAACTTTGAGTGTAGATTTGTGTACTGGACAATGATGTACCTAAGAATGGTTGAAAAATTGTCAAAGAGAAAGATGAAGAGCAAACCCTCCAAAAAATATGTTTCCTACACCCCTCCTCTACAACCCAGCATTCACTATAGTTTTTTATTACATTTTAAGTATAAACTATATTTACTTTAAACTAGTTATTAATTACAAAAAATTATTTTCTTACAATTCAATTCATATATTTTTCTAAGAAGATTCTTTGAGTATCTTTCCTTTGGTATTGATATAAAACATCATAAATTTCCTTGTTAAATTTAATAGGTTTTTAATTGAATGATCAAGTTGTTTCACTTCTCTGAGTCTTCCTTTCTTCATCAAAAAGAGGGTTAATGGTGCTGAGAGTGCTGTGGGGTTTTAAAATAATTAATTAATTAACTAATTAATTAAAAAATGTCATGAGTAAATAGTTTCAAGCACTTTCACAGCATTTATTTATTTACTGGCAAATGTTGTGTTATTAATGAATCGCTCCTGGGGCATCTGGGTGGCTCAGTCAGTTAAGCATCTGACTCTTGCTTTCCACTCAGGTCATGATCTCATGGGTCATGATCTCACAGGTATTGGGATCAAGCCCCACATGGGGCTCTATAACCAGTGGGGAGTCTGCTTGAGGATACTCTCCCTCTGCCCCTCCCCCCTAAAATAAATACATAAATCTTAAATAATAATAATAAAATATCATACTTATTTACACATTAAAATGGTTATTTAGTATATGAGATATTCAAACTGCATTCCTTGAAAATTAAAAAAGATAAATTTAATGGATTTCTTTTTCATTTAATGACTCTTCACATGGTGGCAGCATTTCACAAATGAAGTAAAATCATTAAGCAAAGGAATACATTGATGGAATAAAAGAGCTGAGTAAGTTATAGTCTCAGCCTTGAAGGAACTTGAAAGTTTTTAGAGAAGATGGATAGATATGTACATAAGAATGTGCAGAATGTTAAAGTTTATGTAAATTATAAAGAAATAGGACCACATTTTAAAAAACAAGCATATCTGAGTTTATACACCAAAACTACAGTTATTTCCTTTAAAAATTTCCCCTGAAAAGTATACACAGTCATTTCTCAAAAACTTACTTGTTTGAAAGATAAGTTATGATGATAAAGTAATGGGAATGGTATCACAGAAAAGCACTAGGATATAAAATGCCCAGAACATAGATAAGTGATTTTTCTAATCGGGTGACAATTCTTTTTTTTTTTTCAATTTATTTATTTTCAGAAAAACATTATTCATTTTTTTTCACCACACCCAGTGCTCCATGCAAGCCGTGCCCTCTATAATACCCACAACCTGGTACCCCAACCTCCCACCCCCCCGCCACTTCAAACCCCTCAGATTGTTTGTCAGAGTCCATAGTCTCTCATGGTTCACCTCCCCTTCCAATTTACCCCAATTCCCTACTCCTCTCTAACGCCCCTTGTCCTCCATGCTATTTGTTATGCTCCACAAATAAGTGAAATCGGGTGACAATTCTTAAAGATCTTTCCATGATCTATTCTCCTTTCAACATTTTCTTTATCTACCTATCTATCTATCTATATATCTATTTCTATCTATATTCTTAATATATATACCATATATATATTTCTTAATTTTTTTCCAATTTATTTATTTTCAGAAAAACAGTATTCATTATTTTTTCACCACACCCAGTGCTCCATGCAAGCTGTGCCCTCTATAATACCCACCACCTGGTACCCCAACCTCCCACCCCCCCCGCCACTTCAAACCCCTCAGATTGTTTTTCAGAGTCCATAGTCTCTCATGGTTCACCTCCCCTTCCAATTTTATATTTCTTAATTTTTATTTTAAGTAGACTCCATGCCCAACATGGAGCTTGAACTAATGACCCTGAGATCAAGAGTCACATGCTTGCAGACAAAGCAAGCCAGGTGCCCCTCAACATTTTCTACATAAGACTACAACAAGGTTCAGAAATGCTGATCGAAAGGAGCTTTCAATTGTTCAAGTTGCATTCAGGAAAGTAGGTCAAGCTTGGATCCAACAGTGTGGACATTTTTGCAATGAGAACCAACCAACCACAAAAGGAACTGACTTTGAATACCAAGTAAATAGACTCTTTCTAGAAGATACTCTTTTTCTTGCTTAAAACTGTTGTCGGGAGGCAATGGTGGGGAGTAAGGCGTAGTCTCATACCTTCCTATACAGCAGAAACAAGCATTTTCAGAGGATATTCGTGGACATACAAGAATATTCAAAAGGAGTTTATATAGCAAAAGAAATAAGGCTAGGGGCACCTGGTGGGCTCGGTCAGTTAAGTTGCTGTCTTAGCTCAGGTCATTATCTCAGGGTTCTGAGATCAAATCCTATGTCAGGCTCCCTGCTCAGTGGGAAGTTTGCTTCTCTCTCTCTCCCTCTGCTGCTCCCCCTGCTTATGTTCTCTCACTCTCATGCTCTCTCTCTCTCTCAAATAAATAAATAAAATCTTAAGAAAAAAAGAGATAAGTAAGTTTAATGAACTTTGTGTGTCTGAGAGGGGTCTGCATTCAACCATAAGCATTGGTACATGTAAATGGTCACCCCATATGAAACAGTTCCAGATTCTAATTAAGTGAGATCGAGAATAACACTAAATGAAGACACAAAGAAGTTCCTGAAAGTCATTCTAAAAGCTTTGGACCAGGCTCTTCAGTGTGCCCTATGATAATGTTTTGGTGATAGCATCATTGCCATCAAACCCACACATATAGGACTTGTATATTTTGGTATGTTTATTCCATAATGTGAGTTCATTTGTGTTCAACCAATTCTTTTTTGTCTGAAGTTTTAAAAAGAAAAAAAAAGGTTTTATTAAGCAGGATTCTGAAACTGAAAGGACATTTTGTTTCTCATCCAAATGGACACTGTATACTCTTGACACCCTGATTTGCTCACAGGTAGATAGAGTATCAATCCCATTATAGAGTGAGTAGGGCCATTTGGTAAACATTCTTACATTAACCAAGGATTGTACATGGTTAGTGCTTAAACTTGTTTCCCTCAAAATAGACATACAGAGGTTTCTTTAGTACTATACTGACATATACCTCTATGTCAACATTATCATCATTCCTAAATGGGTCACAGTTGGGGAACTCAGACTTTGTAAGGTCCCCACTGAGGCTGGTTATTCTGTGTGTGGGCCTCTTGTGGCATAGTTTTTGCTCTTCCCCATCCTGCTCCATGCCCCAAGAAGCTAACCTGGAAGTCTGCACTATCCAGACTCATCTGCCCTCTGCCATTTAGTTAGGTTTGACAAATGCACTGCAGGAGATTGGAGAGTGAAAGGAGGAAGAGGTCAGGGATTTATTCCTGCTGCTCTCTGCCTGGTTCAGGAGCACCTGTGTTCCTTTATAGATGGCCTCAGCGCTCATCGGGTGGCTTCTCTCCAAGGGTTACAGCCCTTACCATGCTCCAGTAGAGCTCTCCTTTGGGACTTCCTGCTGTCTCCTCAACATCCTCTGTTGGTTCGTTATCCTTGACAATCAGTCCCTACATCAAACCCTCTTTGATTTCCCCATTGGAATGGCTTCCTGCCTGAAACATGTATCTTCCATGTATTATTTTCTTATATATTATATTTTTCTCATTAACACAAATATTTATTAACGCTATTTATATACCAGAACAGATTGAGTGTGAAGTTTGGATAACTTGAAGTCACCATTTGCTTCTGCACAAAGGTATTTTCTTATTTATTAATGAACATTTTTCTTTGCTATCCTTCTGTTTTTGTCCAGATATTGGCCTCTGTCAAATATTTAAAAATTAGCTTAGTTTCTATTAAACAAAACTAAAAGTGATTCTGTGACAGTGACTGTATGGCAACCAAATACATCTGATGTCAAGTGTCATTTAAAACGTTTCTTGGGATGCCTGGATGGCTCAGTCTGTTAAGCATCTGCCTTTGGCTCAGGTCATGATCTCAGGGTCTTGAGACCCAGTCCTGCATCAGGCTCCCCGAAGCCTGTTTCTCCCTCTGCCTGCCGCTCCCCCTGCTTGTGCTGTCTCTTTCTGACAGATAAATAAATAAAATCTGAAAAACAAAAAAAAAACAGAACAAAACAAAAAACAACTTAAAAAAAACCACCAAAATTTAATAAATAAAAACCAAACAAACAAAAACCAAAACACCCCTGCTTTTTGATCATCTCTGTCAGTTTGTGCTACTTATGACAGAGAGGGCTGGGATTTTATAAATTCCAAGCCTTATCTGAACAGTGTGCATATAAAAGTTGTCTTTTAGTTTAGTGAAGGGGTATCCATGAAGCTGTGGACCTCTGCATTCTTGTCTCTGCTCATCAATAACAACCGTCTTTCCAAATGTCCTCTTTCAGGCGACCACAGGTTTTAGGAGCTGGGAAGGGTCCACGAATAGGTTGTGCAAGTTTCCTGTGAGGCATTGGTATACCCCCCAGGAGAAGGGGAAGTGGGTCTCAGCAAGACACTTCTCACTGTGGTTGTTCCTGCAGATCTGGTTGAAGTAGGGCTGTTGATATTGTTGGGAAGACTTGCTGGGACTGTGTACTCTGAGCCATGGGAGGGCCCAGCTGAGGAGGTGGTTGGTATGAGCTGTTGTTTCTTTGGTACCTGGAGAACGAGAGCCATGGTTGTTAAATGCTTTTACTGGTTTCTGGAAAGCCAAAGGAGAAGATATTGCAGGGAAGCAGAATTTGCCTGGAGAGGTATGGCTGAAGCCTGAGGTTGTGTATGAAGCATTTCTCCATTTGACACTTAAAAATTTAAGTCACTTCTGCTGCTTTTCACTGAGTCAACTTGCATATTTGATTTTTGGGACTCTCATTCATTATTTAATATAATTCCCACAATAACCCTGTCAGAAGTATCACTCTGAGGACCACCAAAACAGAATCATACTTACCACAAAGTTGTAATTTAAAAGTAAATCTACATTTGACCAACTATAAACCTTTCTTCCTCTACTTCATACAGTTTCCTTCTAGAAGGTCTGTTAATACTTACTTGGCAAATCATCCATAAATATGCTATTATTATTCCCATTTTGCAAATGGAAACTAAGGATCAAAACCATCTACTCACTCCACGTCACAAACATACTTGACTATACACATTATCGTGATTTTACTCTGCCACTGTCTTTATCACAATGTCTTAACTATTGCTGGAAATTTTTGTCCAGAGAGATAAAAGTTTAAAATAGCTTCAATGTTCCTTTCAGGAACTTCCTAAAAAATCCATTTTTAATGAACATAAGACTGTTTGGCTTTTCAATAGATAGCATCAAATAATTCTTTGCTTTCTGTTTTTTCTATACCTTTACCTCAAAGCCCTCATTTTGCTGTACCCACAAATCCTAAAGCATTCTGCTGTGATCTTTATCCCATCCTAATTAAAAGCCATCCCTTGCCTTGAAAGACTTGCCATAAACCAAATAACAAAACTTCATATCACAACTTTGCTCTCTTCCTTCCAAGATGCTACTAATTCGTGGTCAAGCCTGTGTTCTTCCTTAGTGAGCAATAGACTCAGATTTACCTTTCAACAGGTTATTTTCGTGGAATTTTTGAGGATCCAGCATTTGGCAACACTAACACTTTAGGGACTTAAATAACCACCCAAGTTCAGCTAGATAGGAAGACGTGGAGCTGAGATTCAAACTGAGGCCTTCTGACCCTGGAGGCCTCTCATAAATAGCACATATTTTTGTCTCTAATAAGGTATACTATTAAAAGAAAATGTGACAAATCACTTAGTATAAATGTTACTAACTGGTCACTAGAGTGTTTAACACAGTCCCTGATGGCTTTGTATAACAGAGCACTATCTTTTCAGGTATTCAAAAAAATTATTAAAAATTAGTCTTTTTCTTTTATCATTTCCCAAAGCTTAACTTTTTAAGACTTTTGTTACTTAGATTCACAAATATATCAAAGTAATTAGCAAAAGTAATAGTATTTCTTTATATATCAACTTGTCGTATGAAAATGTTGAGCTGTGTTTTATCACTACATAAAAGTAAAAATGAGATTTGCCTTTACATGGCATTATGCGTCAAAGTACTGATTTCTGAATTGTCTTCACTGTGCAACACTGATTATTTTATCATCTGAATGAAATAGAGCAGAATTTTACTTGCTCTAAAAAAGTAGTTGTTATAATAAAAGTAGGCATTTCAATAAAACAGCATATGATTTTACTCTTGAGATACCAAAGGCAATAACTCAGATAATTCTTGAGTAAGAATTATCATTTTTAAATTACATATTTGAAAGCAATTATGAAAATAGGAACTGATGAATAGACCAAAGGTGTCAAGAAAGTTCCTAGAAAATTCTGGAAATAGATTCTCTTCCTCTTGTTTATTTTATTTTTCTGGAGACCTATGTCCTTTGGGAACTCTCAAATAAATCTGATGCAAACAGATGTTAATGTTTAATGTTGTTTTAGCCTGATGGTATGGGGAGCAACTCACTAAGGCTTCCACTGAGGGGACTCTCAGGATTAATAGACTCTCTACCCTCTCTCTGTGAATCATACTGTCTGATTCCCACAGCAAACTGACCCTCAGCACTGCCATACTAGCCCCCATTCTATCCTTGTACTTGTGCTCCCATCAGCTGAGTTGTATGCTTCCCTAGACTCAATTGTGTTTGATTTGAAACCTTGTCATGTAATATTATAACAACTACATGTTAATACAACTTGACAACTACATATTACCCAAGATGACAGGATGTAAAAGAAAAATGTTGCTGCTGTGAAAACTAAATTAAATACTTCAGAAAACAAACTGCTTTTTAAAATGAGATCAAATCAAATAATTATAAAGAATTGGGGGAAAAAAAACCTTTTGAGGCCTAGAAAAATTTTGCTTTTAGCTTTAAGATTTTTTTCTCACTTGAAACACACTAGGAAATGTAGATGAATTATGTAGATGTATATGAAAATGTAGATGAATTATGAGTATAGTTTTGTGAAAAAGATTATCTGGAACTCCAGTCACCAGATTCATATTTAAAAAAAAAGCTTTGGGCCTATTATAAAAGGAAGGTAAGTAAATATGTATTTATATGTTTGATATAAAATTCAAAGTTCCAGTTTAGTATGTATCTCTTTTATGACTGTCTAATATGACTGACATTTCTTGATTAACCAATTGTGATGGTTACTTTTACATGTCATTTTGACTAGGCAATGACGTGCTCAGATATCTGGTTAAACACTATTCTGACTTTGTGAGGGTGTTTTTTGATGAGATTAACAACTGATTAGGTAGACTGAATAAAGAGACTGCCCTTCTTAATGTGGGTGGACCTTATCAAATTAGTTGAAGGCCTAAACAGAACAAAAAGGCTGACTCTCTCATGAGTAAGAGGAAATTCCTGCCTACATGAGCTGGAATATCAATCTTTTCTAACCTTCACACTCAAACTAAAACATCAAACTTCATTGTGTCTAAAGACTACCAGCTTTCAGACTAGAACTTACATCATCAGCTCTCCTGGACTCACATTGGAACTGTACTATAAACTCTTCTGGGTCTCTATCTTGTTGACTACAGATCTGGTGACTTGTACTTGAACATTTAAAGGTGATGGCAAAAAGAGGAAGAGCAAACGAGGAAGACTGAGGACCAGATGAGGAAGTAGAAGAAAACCAGGAGAATATGGGATCATTCAACCCCCAAAAGGAGAATTTCGAGGAGTAACCAGTTGTATTAAGTGCCAAAATATCAAGGAATATGAGGTCAAGGCAATCCCCAATGTATATAGTAATATAGTATAGTTGGTTATGACCATTATGGAAGAAATTTCACTGAAATGATAGGAATGAAGTCAGATTATAAGGACTGAAGAGAAAATTATATCTCTAGTTAATGAGGTCTATCAGACACAAGTGGTTACTTCTGTCCATTTTATAACACCATTGAGAAGATAGCGAAAGAAGTTTTTTCTAAAAAGCGATAAACCCAGAAAAATAATGATATAATTCCAACAAGCTTTTGAAAGATGAGAAATGGATGGACTGTGGTTGTTGACTCAGCAATCTAGAAAAGGTAAACTGAAAGTGTGAGGGGCAAGCAGACAAAGAGCAAGATGATTCATGTCTCAGAACCCTGGGAGAACTTGATAACACTAAGTCTTAGGGATCTCTGAAAAATCAGTTGGCAATTCATTTATGAAACAGCTTTTCACATCTTCTCCAGTCTTTAGCCAATTGGTACCCTGTCCTCATACTACAGAAGACTGGAACTTCCCTATCAAGGAACGTTGAAATCTTTCCCCAAACAATACGAAAATTCGCACAGCTTCACTTGTACATAACCAGGTGGGAGAATAGAGAATTACTGTCAGGGAAAACTCTGCCAGTGGTGAAAAAAAAACCCAGAGAAATACTGATATTTGTGTGCCCTTCAATGAAAAAGTCAGCTTATTGTTAAGTGATGTCCACCAGTGACTAATTCTGCTCATGCAAATAGAACTCTGAAGATGAAATACAACAACAACAACAAAAAAGCAAATAATCTATTAAAAAAAAAAACAGAAAATGTAGGGGCATGGTTGCATCAGTTGCATCTGTCTTTAGCTCAGGTCACGATCCCAGAATCCTGGGATCGAAAGCCCTCTGCTGCTTCCCCTGCTTGTGCTTGCTCTCTGCCAAATAAATAAATAAAATCTTTAAAATGAAATACATAAAATAGAAAATGCAAGGAGGATCAAGAAAATTCAAAAAATATTTTAATAGGATCTCCACAGAGGTGCAAGATGATATTGCAGCCACAAAACAAAAATAGAATGTTATTAAAAGGAATTACCAAGCCTAAGAATGGGCTTTTGGACACCAAAAATACATGAGAACTAGAAGAATCAATAGGGGGGTGAAAGGTTAAGTCAGGAAAATCTTTCTGAAAATGGGAAATGGACAATAGATAAAAATTAAAACAAATGTAAAGATCTGTGTAGGAGGTCCAATAGTTTAATGATATGAGTTTCAGAAAGAAATACAGAAGAAAGTATGAAAATACCTTAAACCAAAAAAATTCCTAGAACTGAGGAACACAGGTTTCCAGATTAAAGTGACTCACTGGGGGTGCCTAGGTGACTCAGTCAGTTACACATGACTCTTGATTTCAGCTCAAGCCATGATCTCAGGGTTGTGAGATTGAGCCCACATCAGGCTCTGTGCTGGCCATCGAGTCTGCTTGAGATTCTCTCTCTTCCTGTCTCTCTGGCCCTCCCTTCCTCTCCCCCCAGCCCCTAAAAAAGGAAAAGGAAAGGGAAAAAAAGACCCATTGAATTTGCAGCCATATGAATAAAGAGAGGCAAATACGGACAAAAAAAACCTTAAAAATTCGAGAAAGAAAAAAAAATCAGGTCCTATACAAAAGATAGATTCTGAATGTCATTCATAGCAATTCTGAGCAGCATCGAGAAGCCTTGTGATTTAAGGAAGAGCACATCCAATATAGAATTTCTAGATGACAGGGAAATCCCTTCATGGAGGCCATATAGTAAGGAAAGAAAGGACGTGGAATGTGTCAGGAATCTGTGTGTGTGTGTGTGTGTGTGTGTGTGTGTGTGTGTCAGGAGTCCTGATTGCTGTGAAACCTGAGGTAAGCAGGATTAAAAGGCATGAAGAACTCATGACCGGCAATAGATTGGGCAATAAGCCTGGTCCTGATATAACCCTTCGAATGGCAGGGACTTGGCCAGCTGTTGTTTGTTCCTGTATCTCTACTGAGGCAGACAGAGGGGGACTCTGGGCTAATGAAAGTGTAAGCTCCAGCTATCCAGTGGAAATTATCCCCACCGGGAAATACAATCCTCTCTCAAGTCTTATTTTTGAAAGCTTTCTAATATGTGATTGCCAATGCCACCAAGAATTTCTTAAGGTGGAAAAATTTCCTCATAGGAATTACCTATTCCACAAATGCCTTCAGTCTCCATAATTACAGGTTACATGGATATTACACTTTATATGACATGGAATTTTCAAGAAATTGGTTGTTTTCCTTTGTGACAAAGGCACACTTTTGAAGTCCTAGTGGAATTTATGTATTGGACTTATTTTCTTAACAATTGGCACCAGTATGCCATTTGGGGAGGAAACTACCTTTGAGGAAATGACTTGATTAGCCACTGGGTAGAAGGTGGGTCCCTGTGGTGTGTGATGTTCAGCAAAATGAAAGCCACAGAAGAGTCAGGTCAAATTGCTCTTAGGAGAATTATAGAAGAATTTCTTTTGTTTCTGAGAGAAGAGATGGCGAAGATAGGGAAGCAAAGAAGGGAGGGAGGAGAGAAGAGAGTAGAAAGAGGAAATTGTGATATGTGTTGCAGAATAGGAAGTAAAACAGCCAGTGGAAATATTAAGGTGCCTGAAGGATTTTCTATGAAGACATATATTAAAGACTCAACATAAACTATCTGCATTTCTACACTAAAGACATTCCTTAGCTTGCCCATGCCACACTGTCTTAAAGCGAACACTCACAAATGGACGAACCAATTGGCTTGATGATAGAGATGATTTTTATGCCTCAGTCAACCTGATGTTAGAACAGCAGATCCAGAAACAGATTTGACCTCCAGGAATGGGAAGACTTTGGATTTCCACACTGTGCAAAATGAGAATTCAAGTCTAGACCTGTTTAGACCTCAAGAGTAGAAGACTCCCGCTGATACATAGATGATATTCCTAGTAATGCCTCACTGACACGACAAAGTCTTAAATGTGACTTTCTTCTCTATAATGGCTGATTTCCTCTCATGTTATTTTGACCTAATGCATATTCAGTGCAAGCCACAGCTCGGTTTTCATTTAGTTACTTTCAGAAAAACCTATGTGAAGTTAATTACATCTCATGAATGGTATGGTGTGTGGGGGGGTGTTTCCCATGCTTTAAAAAAGGAGGCCAGTTTCTTACTAAATAAGGTTTTTGAAAAATCAGATTTCATTATTCACAGTTGTTTGTTGTTTCCCTTATTTTGTGATGCTTAGTATTACTTAGTATTACTTTAAAAACCCTATTTTACTATGTTGCACATATGTGCCAGATTTGCTCCGCTGTTTGTCCCTTTCCCCCTTTCCACATAGATGGATAGATAGAATTTTTCCCCCTTACCTGTCCATTATCCAGTTTTTCATCTTTGTAGCTAGAAACTTTGCCTCTTGGCATCTTGCTTTCATAACAGAAGTGAAAGAAGAGCTTAGCAGTTCTTCCATTTCCTTTTCCTACTTGTTGTTCACTATCATTTTTTTCTAAACAGACTAATTTTCTTTTTGATGTCCCTCATAGATTAATTTAAAAGGCTCCTCTGTGTTAGTTCAAAAAATTTCCATAGTTAACATTGCTCTCCTATGCTTCTTATTAAATCGGTCTCTGTAATGAAACTCATCTCTGTTATAATTAGCTGATTTTTAAGGCTACCAGAAGGCATTTATTTCCTTTATCTCCAATATCAGGGCACGTTCTTTTAACAAGTTGATACTTACTGCACTTACCAGAACATGCCTCTGATAAAAGACATCTTCTCTTCTAACCTACAATTTATTTGGAAGATACCTTTTTAAAAGTTAAACACATTGAATCCATTCCTAGAGTGTGATGTCAAACATAATTTATAACCTCCTATTTCAAAGTTTAGTTCATTTGCAAATCAAGACACAAAAATCCCATCAGACCATCACCAGGTTATGTTGTTAGTTAATTATTAGAGTCTGCTCATCATGGGGGTAATCAATGAGAAAGGATCAGGAAAAAGAATACTGCTACTTTTCTAATTCTTGCATTGTCAACAATACCCTTACTCTCTGTTTTCCTTAAAAAAATTGAAGCCACCAGAAGAAATATCCTCATTTTCCAACATGACCAGTAGAATTGCCAGCCTCTTCACTCATCCTCTTCTCCTTGTTCCCAGGTGCGTTTCTTTCTTCAAGGTGTTTCCAGGTGTACCTGATATTCCATCCTGTCTCACTTTCTAAAAAAAATCTACCCTACTGATTAGTTCCTCATCCTACATTTTCTGGTTTGACCTATCCCATCAGCATTTAAATATGTCCTAACCTTTCCTATCTTAAAAAAAATTCAATTCTGCATTCTATTCCCACAACCATTTTAGCAGACTTTTTCTCCTTTTTACAGCAAAACTTATCAAAAATGTTCTCTATGTTCACTGCCTCTGCTTTATCACATCCCCTTCGTCCCTCCACACTCTCCATCTGGCTTCCATTCCCCATGATTCCAACCAAAATGACTCTTTCTAAAATCTCCAGAGACATTTTCTATTAAGATAAACTCATAGACCAATATCACTGATGAATATGGATGCTAAGATTCTCAACAAAAATCAAAAGCTTCTGCACAGCAAAGGAAACAGTCAAAAAAACAAAGAGGCAACCCACGGAATGGGAGAAGATATTTGCAAATGACAGTACAGACAAAAGGTTGATATCCAGGATCTATAATGAACTCCTCAAACTCAACCCACACGAAACAGACAAACACATCAAAAAATGGGCAGAAGATATGAACAGACACTTCTCCAATCAAGAAATACAAATGGCTATCAGACACATGAAAAAATGCTCATCATCATTAGCCCTCAGGGAGATTCAAATTAAAACCACATTGAGATATCACCTTACACCAGTTAGAATGGCCAAAATTAACAAAACAGGAAACAACATGTGTTGGAGAGGATGTGGAGAAAGGGGAACCCTCTTACACTGTTGGTGGGATTGCAAGTTGGTGCAGCCTCTTTGGAGAACAGTGTGGAGATTCCTCAAGAAATTAAAAATAGAGCTTCCCTACGACCCTGCAATTGCACTCCTGGGTATTTACCCCAAAGATACAGATGTCGTGAAAAGAAGGGCCATCTGTACCCCAATGTTTATAGCAGCAATGGCCACAGTCGCCAAACTATGGAAAGAACCAAGATGCCCTTCAACGGATGAATGGATAAGGAAGATGTGGTCCATATACACTATGGAGTATTATGCCTCCATCAGAAAGGACGAATATCCAATTTTTGTAGCAACATGGACAGGACTGGAAGAGATTATGCTGAGTGAAATCAGTCAAGCAGAGAGAGTCAATTATCATATGGTTTCACTCATTTGTGGAGCATAACCAATAGCATGGAGGACAAGGGGCGTTAGAGAGTAGTAGGGAATTTGGGTAAATTGGAAGGGGAGGTGAACCATGAGAGACTATGGACTCTGAAAAACAGTCTGAAGGGTTTGAAGTGGCGGGGGGGTGGGAGGTTGGGGTACCAGGTGGTGGGTATTATAGAGGGCACAGCTTGCATGGAGCACTGGGTGTGGTGAAAAAAATAATGAATAATGTTTTTCTGAAAATAAATAAATTGGGGAAAAAAAAAAGATAAACTCATGGGCTGCTGCTTTCTTTCCACCTGGCTTCTCCTTATTTGACAAAGTTTACTATGTTTTCTTCTGTAAAGCATGACACCTGGGGCTTCCATCACTACCTACTTCTCTGATTTTCTACTTCTCTGGCCATTACTTCTCAGCCTCCTTCCCTGGATTTTTCTTCTTCTTCTTTTTTTAATTTAAACTAGTCATGGCAGCTTCCCAGGGCTTGGTCCAATTTCTTCCTCTCCTTTTTAAAAAAATTTTTAAAGATTTTTATTTATTTATTTGAGAGAGAAAGAGATTGCACACCAGTGGGGGCAGGGGCAGGGAGAGACAGAGGAGCAGGATCTCTACAAAGCAGGGAATCTGATGCGCGGCTCAATCCCAGGACCCCGAGATCATGACCTGAGCTAAAGTCTAGCACTCAACCCATTAAGCCTCCCAGGAGCCCCACTTCTTCCTCTCCTAATCCTACACTCTTCCTCATGCATTCATATACTGGCAAAGGTTTTACTTCCCATCTTTTCTCAAAAGATTAATTTAAATGCCAGTGAATAAAAGGAAGATTCTGGTGATTCCTATTTCTGGAGAGCATTTCTCTCTCAAGTCAGGGAAACATTCACAGGAACGGGTTTGTACAGTAGCTGACATTTTGCAATCCCCACATTGACAAATAATCAACATGAGGACTTCTTCAACAGATCATGAGCTCTTTGGAGAATTTTGACCCATAATTTTGTCCTTCCTCAGGTTTCAGTGTGATAGCACTCAGGGGATCTTTGTTTTTAAAATTCTTATTTTAGCTTCAAAAGACTATTTCTTACATTGGATCATTGCTAATTTCCTACCAAGGAGAGCACATATTTCTAGGCTTTTGATAATATGACTTATTTTTATGGCCAGGATACTTGATAATTATCTTAGTTTTTTCAGACATAACTTAATCAAGATTAGCTCTCTGTTGGAAGAACTATTTAAAACATTTACTGTAGAAAATGCCTTAAAATTTTTTTAGTGCAGGGGGAGGAGTCAAGATGGCTGAGACTACTTCAGCTAGCAGGAGATCAGCTAGAGAGCTTATCTAAAGATTGCAAACACCTGCAAATCCATCGGCAGATTGAAGAGAAGAACAGCAATTCTAGAAACAGAAAAACAACCACTTTCTGAAAGGTAGGACTGGCGGAGAAGTGAATCCAAAGCGACAGGAAGATAGACCCCGGGGGGAGGGGCTGGCTCCCGGCAAGCGGCAGAGCAACGGAGCACAAAATCAGGACTTTTAAAAGTCTGTTCTGCTGAGGGACATCGCTCTAGAGGCTAAACCGGGGCGAAGCCCACCCGGGATCGGCGTGGCCTCGGGTCTCGCAGGGTCACAGAAGGATCGGGGGTGTCTTGAGTGTTGCAGAGCTTGCGGATATTGGAACGGGAAAGCCGGCTACAGAGACAGAGCCGACAGTAAGCTCACAGCTCGGTGTTGCCTTGAACAGGTCGCAGGCTCGGTGAGCTCGGAGCGCGGCTGGAGGTTAGGCAGACGCGAGTTACTAGGAGCTGTTCGCTGAGGGCGCACTGGGGAGCTGGGCCCCCGGGCTCTCAGCTCCTCTGGGCCAGAGACCAGGAGGCCGCCATTTGTATTCCCGTCCTCCGGAACTCTACGGAAAGCACTCAGGGAACAAAAGCTCCTGAAAGCAAAGCCGAGCGCGGATCATTCAGCCCGGCCCCTGGTAAGGGCGGTGCAATTCTGCCTGGGGCAAAGACACTTGAGAATCACTACAACAGGCCCCTCCCCCAGAAGATCAATAAGAAATCCAGCCAAGACCAAGTTCACATACCAAGGAGTGCAGTTTCAATACCAAGGAGAGCAGCAGAATTCCAGAGGAGGAGAAAACAAACCACAGAACTCATGGCTTTCTCCCTGAGATTTTTTAGTCTTGTAGTTAATTTAATTTTTTTATTTTTCATTTTTTTCTCTTCTTCTGCTATAATTTTTTTTAACTTTTACCCTTTCCTTTTTAATGTTTTTTAACTACTTTACATAATATATATATTTTATACTTTTCTTTATTTGTTTTCTTTTTTTAATTCTTTTTTTCTTTCTTTATTTTTGAACCTCTTTTTATCCCCAAATGAGAAGAGATCCCAATCTCTTCAATCTCTTTTTTTAATTCTTGATTGAATTTTTAATTTAATCTCTTTTTTTAATTCTTTTTTTTCTTTTTTTTCTTTCTTTCTTTTTGAATCTCTTTTTATCCCCAAATCAGAAGAGATCCCAATCAGAAGAGATTGGGAGATCCCAATCAGAGATCCCTCACCCAATCGTGAGTGGGGAGAAATCCCCCCTCATGATTTGGGATCTCTTCCGATTTGGTTAAAGCATATTTTCCTGGGATTGTTGCCACCCTTTTAGTATTTTACTTGCTCCTTCATATACGCTTAGCTGGACAAAATGAAAAGGCGGAAAAATTCACAACAAAAAAAAGAACAAGAGGCAGTACCGAAGGCTAGGGACCTAATCAATACAGACATTGGTAATATGTCAGATCTAGAGTTCAAAATGACAATTCTCAAGGTTCTAGCAGGGCTTGAAAAAAACATGGAAGATATTAGAGAAACCCTCTCCAGAGATATAAAAGCCCTTTCTGGAGAAATAAAAGAACTAAAATCTAACCAAGTTGAAATCAAAAAAGCTATTAATGAGGTTCAGTCAAAAATGGAGGCTCTCCAATGGAACAGAATAGAGAGCCCAGAAATAGACCCTCAATTCTATGGTCAACTAATCTTTGACAAAGCAGGAAAGAATGTCCAATGGAATAAAGACAGCCTCTTCAATAAATGGTGTTGGGAAAATTGGACAGCCACGTGCAGAAAAATGAAATTGGACCATTTCCTTACACCACACACAAAAATAGATTCAAAATGGATTAAGGACCTCAATGTGAGAAAGGAATCCATCAAAATCCTTGAGGAGAACACAGGCAGCAACCTCTTCCACCTCAGCCGCAGCAACATCTTCCTAGGAACATCGCCAAAGGCAAGGGAAGCAAAGGCAAAAATGAACTTTTGGGATTTCATCAAAATCAAAAGCTTTTGCACAGCAAAGGAAACAGTTAACAAAACCAAAAGACAACTGACAGAATGGGAGAAGATATTTGCAAACGACCTATCAGATAAAGGACTAGTGTCCAAAATCTATAAAGAACTTAACGAACTCAACACCCAAAGAACAAATAATCCAATCAAGAAAGGGGCAGAGGACATGAACAGACGTTTCTGCAAAGAAGACATCCAGATGGCCAACAGACACATGAAAAAGTGCTCCATATCACTCGGCATCAGGGAAATACAAATCAAAACCACAATGAGATATCACCTCACACCAGTCAGAATGGCTAAAATCAACAAGTCAGGAAATGACAGATGCTGGCGAGGATGCGGAGAAAGGGGAACCCTCCTACACTGTTGGTGGGAATGCAAGCTGGTGCAACCGCTCTGGAAAACAGCATGGAGGTTCCTCAAAATGTTGAAAATTGAACTGCCCTATGACCCAGCAATTGCACTACTGGGAATTTACCCTAAAGATACAAACGTAGTGATCCAAAGGGGCACGTGCACCCGAATGTTTATAGCAGCAATATCCACAATAGCCAAACTATGGAAAGAACCTAGATGTCCATCAACAGATGAATGGATCAAGAAGATGTGGTATATATACACAATGGAATACTATGCAGCCATCAAAAGAAACGAAATCTTGCCATTTGCGACAACATGGATGGAACTAGAGCATATCATGCTTAGCGAAATAAGTCAAGCGGAGAAAGACAACTATCATATGATCTCCCTGATATGAGGAAGTGGTGATGCAACATGGGGGCTTAAGTGGGTAGGAGAAGAATCCATGAAACAAGATGGGATAGGGAGGGAGACAAACCATAAGTGACTCTTAATCTCACGAAACAAACTGTGGGTTGCTGGGGGGAGGGGGGTTGGAAGAAAGGGGGTAGGGTTATGGACATTGGGGAGGGTATGTGCTTTTGGGTAAATTGGAAGGGGAGATGAACCATGAGAGACTATGGACTCTGAAAAACAATCTGAGGGGTCTGAAGTGGCGGGGGGGGTGTGGGAGGTTGGGGTACCAGGTGATGGGTATTATAGTGGGCACAGCTTGCATGGAGCACTGGGTGTGGTGAAAAAATAATGAATACTGTTTTTCTGAAAATAAATAAATTGGAAAAAAAAAGAGATTAAGAACAATCCCAGTTACAAAAAACATCAAACCTGAAATGTTTTATTAATAAATCTGACATAATCACAACTCATACATACTCAGGCAAACTCATACTTAGAAGACCCATGATCACAAAACTCAGGCACTGAGAATGCAGCCCCATAAGGGGGACACGTGGGGTCCAGAGCCCATCACTGCTCGTGGGGCTCCCAGGCTCCACCTCGCCGGGCCCCCGGGTCACTAGCAGTCCCGCATGACCCCAGCGATCACACCCACCTGGGTGGGCACACTGACAGCTTGGCACATGCCACAGCACACCACGCCGTGCCATGCCATGCCACTGCACGCCTTGGTGCAGCCCCCGGCCCTGCCCCTCATCAGTCACTTGGAGAAGGTGGTGCAAATTGGAGGGAGACTGGCAGCTGCAGTGGTGCAAGTGGAGGTGGCCTGGGAGCTTGACGCCCAGGGGCTGAGGTCCAGCTGAGGTCTGGCCACAGAAGGGCTCAGGGAAGGGAGGGGGACTGCTTTTCTCCTCCCAGCAGCGCCACTTCCTGCTTGGGGTGGGGGTGGGGGGTGGGGGTACAGCATATCACTGACCAGCTACCTGCTCAGAGCTGAGGGGGTGGAAGGGGAGGGAGGGCTGGGGACTTGCTGCGGGCCAGCGACTGCTAGGCTCCAGGGCCACCCGGGGGTGGGGAGGCCCGTGCTGCTAAAACGGAGATCCTGGGACAGGGAGAGGCAGTGGTGGGGAAATACACACAAAATACACACAACCAAAAGCACACATCAACCACCCCCAAATGCAAAAAAAGCCATCATCAACAAGTTGGAAAGAGGGCCTCAAGGATAGCGCTCCACCCTCTCCCACACTTTAAGCAACAAAAGTCCTTCTGCCAAAGCTAACCCGGATCTTCAAGTATCTGGTGGAGGTGGCTTCCCTCACATTGCAGATACTGCATTTTAAGGCTTCAGTGCAGCTTCTGAAGGTGGCTACGCTCCAATCCCAAAAGCCTTTGTCTGTGGCAGGTTCGCTGGTCCTTTTGGCTTTAGCAGGAGTGAGGAGTGGGGACCCGGAGCAGGGGAAAAGCAAAACACAGAGAAACAGCAAAACAAGACACTGGTGAGCCATAGCAATTTCCTAGGAATTTTTGGCTGGAAACGTGGCTTGGGCCACCACCCACCCACTCTTTCCAGGGACCGAAACAGGGACTGGGGAGTGGACAGGGCGCCCCTACTGGCACCCCGCAACATCTGGGCCTGGACCATGCTGCCTTGCACAGCTGGGGTCATGGTCCTGGGGTCCTGGGATCCATCCCTGCATTGGGCTCTTTGCTCAGCAGGGAGCCAGCTTCCTCCTCTCTCTCTGCCTGCCTCTCTGCCTACTTGTGATCTCTGTCAGATAAATAAAATCTTTTAAAAAAGAAAACAAAAGAAAAAGCACTTTCTGGGAGCTAAATAGATTTTGTTTCGCTCTCTGAAACAGGGAGTTCCGTCAAATGGCATGAAAGTTTAGAAATGTTATTTAAAGCAGTAGTAATTGTGTTTAATTTATGTGTCCTGGGGCGCCTGGGTGGCTCAGTGGGTTAAGCCGCTGCCTTCGGCTCAGGTCATGATCTCAGGGTCCTGGGACCCTGCTCGGCAGGGGGCCTGCTTCCCTTCCCCTCTCTCTGCCTACCTCTCTGCCTACTGTGATCTCTCTCTGTCAAATAAATAAATAAAATCTTTAAAAAAAATTTATGTGTCCTTTTTTTTCATTTTTTTTACAAGTAAAATCCCGCAGAGGCCAAACCTCTTTATTGTGGTTTTGCTCTGAGTGTTCCCTTAGATGATGTTCAAGTAAATGGCTAGGAAACTCCTAAGAACTTGAGAAATTTACCAGTGAGGATCAAAACCAAATTCAAGTTTATACTGATGTATTGCAGGGACTAATTATCTTCTAATGAAATGCATTTCAGTTTCTACATGTTTCTTACAAAAAATCTGATTTACCAACTTTTTGAAATGTTATTTAAAGCAGTAGTGATTGTGTTTAAAAGCACCTGAGAGGTTTTGATTTTAAAAGCCATAGAAATGTTTGAAGTTTGTTCCAGAGTTACAGATGATGAAAGTGACATTCCAATTTTTAACGAATCTAGGAGATTACTGAAGTCAGACTATTTTAGGAGCAGGATACTTCTCTCTTCTCTTTAAGGGTTTTCGTGTAATTTTTTGAGGTCTCTGCTTGAGTGGGATTTGAACTCAGATTCCCAAGATCAGAGGACTTAACACTCTGAAAAGTGGTGCCAACTTTCTGTGGCCTGTTTGTTTCATCTTTTTTTAAAAATTTTATTTATTTATTTTAAGCATAACAGTATTCATTATTTTTTCACCATTTGGTTATTGTCAGTGTTTAGGTGTTGGAGAAACATTCTTGAAGCCATCTTTAATTGGAAAGCAGATCCCATTTGGGCTTCCTTAGGCTAGAAATGGGATTCATGTGGGAAGGGGACTTTCAACAGGTCTTCAACCAGGTGTCGTGAGGTATAGAAAGAGTTGGTTAATTTCCCTGCCATCCTAGTTACTGCTCTGTGATCTTCCTGGGTCTTTTTCTTGTAATTCTTTTTTGGTACTGCAAAGATTTCATACTTTCTGTCTTGCATATTGGTATTGATGACAGTAGAAAACTTGTTGGGTTTGGATGCTGAGGACGAGGTAAGAATTTGGGATTTTAGAATAACTTCTAAAAATCTTAAAAGAGGGGGCGCCTGGGTGGCTCAGTGGGTTAAGCCACTGCCTTCGGCTCAGTTCACGATCTCAGGGTCCTGGGCTCGAGTCCCACATCGGGCTCTCTGCTCAGCAGGGGGCCTGCTTCCCTTCCTCTCTCCCTGCCTGCCTCTCTGCCTACTTGTGATCTCTCTCTCTCTCTCTCTGTCAAATAAATAAATAAATAATCTTAAAAAAAATCTTAAAAGGGATTCGTTAACCTGTTGGCTGGTGTAGAAGTTAGGTTTTATTGCTCTGAGCTGGTGTTTCATATTTGTATTATGATAACGGCCTCACCGGTGGTCTGACCCGTGGTCATTTTGGAGTTTGTTCATCATTTTGGTCTTTATTGCCATAATCGACCAAGTCTAAGAAGGAAGTCAGAGTTTGATGAGTGGTAGGTCCAGTAGGACACAGAACTGTATTTACCCTTTGAGGATAGAACAGGTGTCACTTAATTGGGTGAGGAGAATAATAACTTCCCCAAAGAGCATTTATGAAATTCCTAGGAGGTGAAAGGTACTGGTCAAGATATTGGTGATGGGTGGGGAAGGAGTTGGTTAGAAAGGCACTAGGATGAGCAGAATCAAGTTTTACAGCCTCGGAGAGAGGTATAAATAAGGTGCTGTGTGGGAGATTAGAGCAGTCTGGCTAGGGGAATAAATTTGAATGCCTCCTTTTCCTTCCCATTTCTTCTGAAAAAAGGAGTCGATTTCTACAAGATCACCTGCCAACTTTTCATTGTTATTTCCAGGTGTACTTTATGTGTTGAATACTCCAGGTGGATTCATAAGGTCTGCTCTGGAGCAGAATGGGAAGGAGGTCAGATGCGCCAGAGGAACATGTGAAGGGAAGCAGGAGGAAATACTGAACAGGATCCTCGGAGGTTCAGGGAGCAACAGAGATGTATTTTGGGTGTGTCAGTCATATGGAGGGTCTCTTTGGGTCTTGGATATACTCCTTTTTCTAACTGTGTCATCGCAGTCTGCCCCTGGCTGGTGATTATTGTGTAGTTTGATGGAGGTATGATTTCCATCTTGTTGAAGTCACTCATGGTAAGTGCACGATTCATTGAATTTCAGTTGTTTTAAAGACTTGTGCAAGCATCACCACAAACCAGTTTGGGAAGATTTCCATCCTATCCTGTGGTTGTCTCCTGTTTGTTCTGTGATACAACTTAAGAGCCTGGAGGAGTCACCTGCTCCCAGCCAGTAAGGTTGCCTCCTCACCATGCTGAGAGAACTCTACCCTAAGCCTTTCAACATAGGAAATAAAGGGGTGTATATTGAAGGTGGCTGTGGGTGGGGAGGAAACTCTGTCCCTTTCCTCTGTAATAAGAGGAGATGGATAAAGTAGGGTTTGCCAGTGTCATGAAGGATGATGCCATCATCCTTTTAGAATGAGCCACCCCTGCAAATTAACAACTTTACTTAACCCTTTTGTGAAGTGGACGTTCTTGAGTGTTGAGCAGAGTAACTTCTTAGACTCGATGGTAGATTCAATGTACTTTGCTTCGGTCTTGCTGCTTCTCTGAATCCAATCATGTCTTTTTTGGAAGTAAAGATGGCCAAGATACTGCTGCAGCAAGAGATGATTAGTGCCTCTTTTTGGGCAACGTGCACGCTCCTTTCATTTGGGGCAAGGGATAGTTACTTCTGTAGGTTATTTCTGAAGCCTCTGCCATTTAGCTCCTGGGGCTGGGGAGAATTAAAGGTGGAACCTTCGTGGACAGGCTAGTCATCCTTTCCTTAGAGTTCCTCTTTGATCATAGCGCCACATCTGAACCCTCAGCTACTGCTTACGTGACACTCACTCGAAAGTTGGTAAAATTTGATGTTGGGTCATTCCCATGGACTTAGAACTTTTCTAGTCTTCAGTGCCCGATTTTATTGGGATACTAGGGTCAAATCATGTTTATTTGCATACCATCTCCTTGAGAAGTTTGTAGAGCTTTTGCAGGGAGAAGTGAGGAATTTACTTTAGATGTGTCATAAAATTATGTCACTTAAAAGGGAAAAAGTTGGTACTCAGGATATTGAATGAGAAGTTGGTACACTGTATTGTTTGTAAAACATTTCCTTTCTTCTGGAACTCCCTCATTTTTTGAAGTTATAAGTTTGGACGTTTCTCTCCTCAAATTCACGTAGCCTAACAACTCAATAGCCCTTGGATAGTCATGAAGTACTTTAGAAGTTTTCGGGGAAAACATTCATCCTTAGCGAGACATAAAAGTTCTAATCTTGCCTCAAAAGTGCATCTCCCTGAGGTAATGAGTTTCATATTGAAAACAAACAAACAAACAAAAAAACCAAACTCCCAGAAAACAGGGCTGGAGTGTAGCTAACCTGGAGTAGAGACAGGCTTCTTCCCTGTAGTCTGGGGTCATCCACCACAGTGGTTTTGCTCCTTAGGGTACATGGGTTTTACTGTAGTGTTTGTCTTTCATAAACCTTCTCCATGAAATACATGGAAAAACTACATGTCTTCTGAGCCATGTAATTTGACCCAACATTTTGGCTTCTAAGATCGCCCTTATCCCAAAACGGTGGTAATTTTCTTTGTATTTGCTATTACATTGGACTTAGTGATTTATTGGTACTGACTCGATCTTCTGTATACTTGGTGACCTTCCAGTAAATTACCCTGGTAGTTGTTCTTATTTGACAGGTTTTTCTGGAGCAGACCACCAAATGGGCTCTGGTGTCTAGTGGTGGAAAAAGAGACAAAGTACTTGTTCTTATTGAGTTTGGAATACTGTGGCAAAGAAGAGAAAATCAGCAAGTAAACAGAAAAGTGAAATAATTGTGGCCAGCGGCAAGTGTTTTGAGAAATCAGAGCAGAATGTGAAACTCCAGAGTGATGAGAACCTCTTTCTAGACAGTGTTAAGGTACACCTTTGCCTTTTTGGCATGCTCCTTTCATTTGGGGCAAGGGATAGTTACTTCTGTAGGTTATTTCTGAAGCCTCTGCCATTTAGCTCCTGGGGCTGGGGAGAATTAAAGGTGGAACCTTCGTGGACAGGCTAGTCATCCTTTCCTTAGTTGCCTGCCACATCCTGAGACCAGGCCAGCTAACTTGTCAGTGTATCCTGTCAATTACTGGCATGGGAGGTTGGAGTGCATTCCTCATGTGGCATAGGTTTCTCCTGTGCTTCTGTCAATGCTGAAGAAATTCCAAGATTAGTAAAAGCTTTTTTGGTAAACGGCAGCTACTTGAGGAAGTTGTCAGCACTAACTCAGTTCAGTAGAACTTCAGGTAATAGTGGATCCCTAATGACGCGTGCTGCAGTCCTTTGGCTCTCATTTTCTCTTTGGCTCTGTCAGGAGGGCCTTTTTGTGGGTGGTGTCTTCATCCCCATGGTTCCCTCCTTCCTTTTTAGGTGAGGAGGGTTTTGTTTTTGTTTTTGTTTTTGCTTGTTTGTTAGTTTTAAAGGTTTATTTATCCTTTTAAGGATATTTGTTTATTTGAGAGTCTCCATCAGGGGCATGGGGAGGGAAGTGGGAGAGAGTAAAAATGTCAAGTACACTCTGCACTGAGCCAGGAGCCATACTGAAGGCTCCATCCCAGGACACTGAGATCATGACGTGAGCCAGAGTCGGGAGTGGGATGCTTAACCCTCTGAGCCCTGAAAATGGGCTGAGAATATGTAGTATAACACTGCTGACTGTACTGTTTGTAACTTTACTCATTCAAAAAATTACACAATTCCTCAAAAGAACATGGCATGCCATCATTAAAATCAGTAGTCCCAGGCAGGAGAGATTGTGAATGACTCCGCCCCACTCAGGGCACTGGTGTCTGGACGGAGTCTGATGGAGCACGTGTAATTAAGCCTTTGGTCTCTGTGTTGTCACGTGTGGATTCAGCTTTCCAGGGTATGCATTGCTGTCTTTATTTTGTCAGCACAGTTCTCTCCTGCCTCAGGAGCCTGGGAAGGGGCTTCGGCCTGGGGTATGGGCAGGAGGCCAGGACTTTAGGAGAGGCTGCTCCAAAGCTCCTGGTGGCAGAAGAGCAGAAGGGAGCAGGGGAACTGGGGCCAAAAGAAAGAGGCCCGCTGGCTCCCAGGGCACTCAAAGCCTGGAGGCATAGCAAGCAGCACTGGCAGTTGCAAGCCTCAGTGTGGGGAACTGCTTCCCTGGGAACGGCTTCTGGACTGGGTCCCCGCTACATCCCCTTAAGGCAGACTTGCAGGGTCTGGAGCCCATTGCCACTTGCCAGGCTCACACGCTCCACCTCGCTGGGCCACTAGGTCACCAGCAGGCCCATGTGCCCCCAAGGAGCACACACTCCCTGACATGCACTCAGTGGAGGCAGCGCAGGTGGGAGCTGGTCTCAGGAGAATGGCAGCTGTGGAGGCTCAAGGGGCGGCGGCGGCGGAGGCGGTGGCGGTGGTGGAGGGTGCTCAAGGCCCAGTGGCCTAGGTAGGGCTGAGGTCCTGGGCTGTGAAGGGAGAGGGTCGGACCACGAGGACTCCACCTATGGTGTTACTCCTCCAAGCAGCACTGGTTTCGGCTTTTGGGGGGTGGGCAGGGGTCCAGCCCATCCTTGACCATGGGCCACAAGAAGAGCATGACTAGGTACCTGCATGGAGTGGAGGAGGTGGAATGAGTGGAAGGGCTGGGGGCAGGCAGGGACTGGCACCAGCGGGACCCTGGGGCCACCCGGTGTGGGGGGAGGCAGGCACTGCTAAGATGGAGTTCCCGGGGCTGGAGGATGTCCTGGCGCTGGGGATGTATCTCTCCCGCTAGGGATTGGGATTGGGGCTGTTCCCACTGCTGCAGTCCTGGGGGCTCCTTCTCAGGGGCCCTCCATGGCTGGGTGGCTCAGTCAGTTAAGCATCTGCCTTTAACTGTCATCCTGATCTCAGGGTCCTAAGACTGAGCCCTGCATCCTCCCTGCTCAGCGAGGAGGCTGCGAAGAGGCTGCCTCTCCCTCTCCCTCTGCGTCTGCCCACAACTTGTGCTCACTGTCTCTCAAATAATAAAATCTTTTTAAGAAAGTAAATATAGGGCGCCTGGGTGGCTCAGTGGGTTGGGCTGCTGCCTTTGGCTGGGGTCGTGATCTCAGGGTCCTGGGATCCAGTCCCGCATCGGTCTCTCTGCTCAGCAGGGAGCCTGCTTCCCTCTCTCTCTCTCTGCCTGCCTCTCCGTCTACTTGTGATTTCTCTCTGTCAAATAAATAAATAAAATCTTTTAAAAAAAAGAAAGTAAATATAAAGTTTATTTAACATAACGTTGAGAAAAACAAGTTCAATCTTTAAGAAAAAATGATGATAGTGATAGGTGTAAGCATCAGTTTAAACTAGTGTTGTATTATGGATCTTGATGAATCTTTGCATCCATGCCCTGAGGAATGAAGCCCTGCTGTCCCCACATCACAGAGAAGGACACAGAGGTTTGGAGAGGTAAAGTAATTTTCCAGGCAAAGAGTAGAAATTGGAAGAATGGAAATTGGTCCTCTTCTCGTCCAGAGGCTCAACTGGCAACTTGTTTTTTTCCATTTCCTTAATAAACATATAATTTTTTAAAATTATTATTTATTTATTTATTTTCAGAAAAACAGTATTCATTATTTTTTCACCACACCCAGTGCTCCATGCAAGCCGTGCCCTCTATAATACCCACCACCTGGTACCCCAACCTCCCACCCCCCCGCCACTTCAAACCCCTCAGATTGTTTTTCAGAGTCCATAGTCTCTCATGGTTCACCTCCCCTTCCAATTTACCCAAATTCCCTACTCCTCTCTAACACCCCTTGTCCTCCATGCTATTTGTTATGCTCCACAAATAAGTGAAACCATATGATAATTGACTCTCACTGCTTGACTTATTTCACTCAGCATAATCTCTTCCAGTCCCGTCCATATTGCTACAAAAGTTGGGTATTCATCCTTTCTGATGGAGGCATAATACTCCATAGTGTATATGGACCACATCTTCCTTATCCATTCATCCGTTGAAGGGCATCTTGGTTCTTTCCATAGTTTGGCGACTGTGGCCATTGCTGCTATAAACATTGGGGTACAGATGGCCCTTCTTTTCACGACATCTGTGTCTTTGGGGTAAATACCCAGGAGTGCAATTGCAGGGTCATAGGGAAGCTCTATTTCTAATTTCTTGAGGAAATCTCCACACTATTCTCCAAAGAGGCTGCACCAACTTGCATTCCCACCAACAGTGGAAGAGTGTTCCCCTTTCTCCACATCCTCTCCAACACATGTTGTTTCCCGTTTTGTTAATTTTGGCCATTCTAACTGGTGTAAGGTGATATCTCAATGTGGTTTTAATTTGAATCTCCCTGAGGGCTAATGATGATGAGCATTTTTTCATGTGTCTGATAGCCATTTGTATTTCTTGATTGGAGAAGTGTCTGTTCATATCTTCTGCCCATTTTTTGATGTGTTTGCCTGTTTCGTGTGGGTTGATTTTGAGGAGTTCATTATAGATCCTGGATATCAACCTTTTGTCTGTACTGTCATTTGCAAATATCTTCTCCCATTCCGTGGGTTGCCTCTTTGTTTTTTTGACTGTTTCCTTTGCTGTGCAGAAGCTTTTGATTTTGATGAAGTCCCAGAAGTTTATTTTCGCTTTTGTTTCCTTTGCCTTTGGAGACGTATCTTGAAAGAAGTTGCTGTGGCTGATATCAAATAGATTTCTGCCTATGTTCTCCTCTAAGATTCTGATGGATTCCTGTCTCACATTGAGGTCTTTTATCCATTTTGAGTTGATCTTTGTGTACGGTGTAAGAGAATGGTCGAGTTTCATTCTTCTACATATAGCTGTCCAGTTTTCCCAGCACCATTTATTGAAGAGACTGTCTTTTTTCCACTGTATATTTTTTCCTGTTTAGTCAAAGATTAATTGACCATAGAGTTGAGGATCCATATCTGGGCTCTCTACTCTGTTCCACTGGTCTATGTGTCTGTTTTTATGCCAGTACCATGCTGTCTTGGTGATCACAGCTTTGTAATAAAGCTCGAAATCAGGTAAGGTGATGCCGCCAGCTTTATTTTTGTTTTTCAACATTTCCTTAGCGATTCGGGGTCTCTTCTGAGTCCATACAAATTTTAGGATTATTTGCTCCAGCTCTTTGAAGAATGCCGGTGGAATTTTGATCGGAATGGCATCAAAAGTATAGATTGCTCTAGGCAGTATAGACATTTTAACAACGTTTATTCTTCCGATCCAAGAGCATGGAATGGTCTTCCATCTATTTGTGTCTTCTTCAATTTCTTTCATGAGTGTTCTGTAGTTCCTCAAGTACAGATCCTTTACCTCTTTAGTTAGGTTTATTCCCAGGTATCTTATGGTTCTTGGTGCTATAGTAAATGGAATCGATTCTCTAATTTCCCTTTCTGTATTTTCATTGTTAGTGTATAAGAAAGTCACTGATTTCTGCACATTGACTTTGTATCCTGCCACGCTGCTGAATTGCTGTATGAGTTCTAGAAGTTTGGGGGTGGAGTCTTTTCGGTTTTCCATATAAAGAATCATGTCATCTGCAAAGAGAGAGAGTTTGACTTCTTCATTACCAATTTGGATACCTTTTATTTCTCTCTGGTGTCTGATTGCTGTTGCTAGGACTTCTAATACTATGTTGAAAGAGAGTGGTGAAAGTCGGCATCCTTGTTTTGCTCCTGATCTCAATGGGAAGGCTGCAAGCTCTTTCCCATTGAGGATGATATTTGCTGTGGGTCTTTCATAGATAGATTTGATGAGGTTCAGGAATGTTCCCTCTATCCCTATACTTTGAAGCGTTTTAATCAGGAACGGATGTTGGATTTTGTCAAATGCTTTTTCTGCATCAATTGAGAGGACCATGTGGTTCTTCTCTCTTCTCATATTAATTTGTTGTATCACATTGATTGATTTGCGAATGTTGAACCATCCTTGTAGCCCAGGGATGAATCCCACCTGATCATGGTGAATAATCTTTTTAATGTGCTGTTGGATCCTGTTGGCTAGGATCTTGTTGAGAATCTTAGCATCCATATTCATCAGTGATATTGGTCTGAAATTCTCCTTTTTGGTATGGTCCTTGCCTGGTTTGGGGGTCAGGGTAATGCTGGCTTCACAGAAAGAGTCTGGAAGTTTTCCTTCTGCTTCAATTTTTTGAAACAGCTTCAGGAGAATAGGTGTTATTTCTTCTTTGAAGTTTTGGTAGAATTCCCCAGGGAATCCGTCAGGTCCTGGGCTCTTGTTTTCTGGGAGGTTTTTGATCACTGATTCAATCTCGTTATTAGATATCGGTCTATTCAGGTTGTTGATTTCTTCCTGGTTCAATTTTGGTAGTTTATATTTTTCCAGGAATGCATCCATTTCATCTAGGTTGCTAAGCTTATTGGCATATAACTGTTCATAATAACTTCTGATGATTGTTTCTACTTCCTTGGTGTTAGTTGTGATCTCTCCCTTTTCATTCATAATTTTATGAATTTGGGCTTTCTCTCTTTTCTTTTGAATAGTGTGGCCAGTGGCTTATCGATCTTATTGATTCTTTCAAAAAACCAGCTTCTAGTTTCATTGATACGTTCCACTGTATCTCTGGTTTCTCCCTCATTGATCTCAGCTCTAATCTTGATGATTTCCCTTCTTATGTGTGGAGTTGGTTTGATTTGTTGTTGATCCTCCAGTTCTTTAAGGTGTAGAGACAGCTGGTGTGTTCTGGATTTTTCAATTTTTTTGAGCAAGGCTTGGATGGCTATATATTTTCCCCTTAGGACCGCCTTTGCTGTATCCCATAGGTTTTGGACCGAAGTGTCTTCATTGTCATTGGTTTCCATGAATTGTTTCAGTTCTTCTTTGATCTCCTGGTTGATCCAAGCATTCTTAAGCAAGGTGGTCTTTAGCTTCCAGGTGTTTGAGTTCCTTCTGAACTTTTCCTTGTGATTGAGCTCCAGTTTCAAAGCATTGTGATCTGAGAATATGCAGGGAATCATCTCAGTCTTTTGGTATTGGTTGAGTCCTGATTTGTGACCCAGTATGTGGTCTATTCTGGAGAAGGTTCCGTGTGCACTTGAGAAGAATGAGTATTCTATTGTTTTAGGGTGGAATGTTCTGCATATATCTATGAGGTCCATCTGGTCCAATGTGTCATTCACTGCTCTTGTTTCTTTATTGATTTTCTGCTTCGATGATCTGTCTAATTCTGAGAGAGGCGTGTTAAGATCTCCTACGATTCGTGTATTCATATCAATATGACTCTTTATCTTGATTAACAGTTTTCTTAAGTAATTGGCTGCTCCCATATTGGGAGCATAGATATTTACAATTGTTAGATCATCTTGGTGCATAGTCCCTTTAAGGATTATGTAGTGTCCTTCTGTATCTCTGACTGCAGTCTTTAGTTTGAAGTCTAATTTATCTGATATGAGAATCGCTACCCCAGCCTTCTTTTGAGTCCCATTGGCATGAAAGATGCTTCTCCACCCCTTCACTTTCAGTCTGCGTGTATCTTTAGGTTCAAAATGGGTCTCTTGTAGACAGCATATGGATGGGTCCTGTCGTTTTATCCAATCTGCAACCCTGTGCCGTTTTATGGGTGCATTTAGGCCATTCACATTGAGAGTGATTATTGATAGATACGTTTTTATTGACATCGAGTTACCTTTGAAGTCTTTCTTTCTGTAGACTGTTTCCATATTTCTGTTCAATGCTATTCTTGGGATTTTTCCTCTTTTATAGAACCCCCCTTAATATTTCCTGCAGTGTCGGCTTGGTGGTTGCATAGTCTTTTAAGCCTTGCCGGTCTTGGAAACTCTTTATCTCTCCATCCATTTTGAATGTCAGTCTTGCTGGATAAAGTATTCTTGGCTGCATGTTCTTCTCATTTAGTGCCCTGAATATATCTTGCCAGCCTCTTCTGGCTTGCCAGGTCTCTGTGGACAGGTCTGACGTTATTCTGATGGGCTTCCCTCTGTAAGTAAGGAGCCTCTTTGCCCTGGCGGCTTTCAAGAGATTATACCTACAATTATAATTCCTCAATTTGACTATCAGGTGTCGTGATGTTTTTTTGGAGTGTATAATCTTGGGTGGAGACCGTTCAGCCTCTAGTACATGAACGCTGGTTTCATTCACGAGATTCGGAAAATTTTCATGACGGACTTGTTCCACGACATCTTCTAGACTTCTTTCTTTCTCCTCCCCTTCAGGAATTCCAATAATTCTGACGTTGGAACACTTCATGGCATCATTTATTTCCCTTATTTTGCTTTCGTGGGATCTAATCTGTTTGTTCCAGGCTTCCTCCTGATCCTTTCTATCTGTTTGTCTTCCAGATCACTAATTCTATCTTTTGTCTCAGTTACCCTAGCTTTGAGAGAGTTTAGATTAGATTGGAACTCATTCAGAGCATTGTGGACCTCCTCCCTGGTAGCTTTAAGCTCCGCCCTAACATTGTGAACATCCTGTCTGGTCGCTTTCAGTTCGGCCCTAATCAATTCTGTTTGGTCATCCATGGCTTTCTCCAACCTAGCTATTGCCTGGATAATTGTTAGCCTGAATTCTCTTTCTGACACATTGTCTATGTTTATAGCTCTTAGCTCTGTTGCAGAAGGTCCATCCTCTGTATTTTTCTTCTGTTGGGCATTCCTCCTCCTAGTCATTTTGGTGGGAGAAGACTGAACAGATGTAGCTGGATGTATCAACTCTGGTGCAGTCAAGGTGCACCCTGGAACACTTCTGAGCAATCAGGATTCCCCACCCAAAAGAGAGACAAAAGAAAAGAAAAAGAGGAAAAGAAGAAAAAGAAAAACAAAAAAGAAAAAAGAGAGAGAGAGACAGGAAAGAAAGGGAAGATGAAAGAGAAGGTTCAGCCCAGATGGGCCCCAAGGTAAGATTTATGAAGTAGACAAACAAAAAGAGATAAAACGACTGATACAATTATATGGCAAGAGAAAAAAAGAAAAAATATATATATATGCAAATAAAGAAAGAACCTCGTCAAAAAGAACCCCAAGTGTAAAATTTATATGCTATCAGGACAAACTCAAAAAACACAGAAACACTGGTGGAAGAAGATGGGAGAGTTCTTATAAATTCTCAGTGTGTGCGAGGAAGGTTGTTTTGATTCTTCCTGGATGTATCTTGATATCTTTGTTAAAGGACTCAACTTTCCTAAGATAAAGGGGATTAAAAATTGGTTTACCTATAGGGGTAGTATTGATTGGGAAAAAGGGATTACTTTGAAGTTAACTCTATATGAATATTAGAGGATAAAAATAAAAAGGAATATACTAGACTAAACTAAATTTTTTTAAAAGGGAATTCAAAAAATAAAAATGCAAAAGAAAAACATAGGTGTATGTATCAAAAAGTTCAGGTTAGAAAGGTATTATGGAATTTGATGTACTGTACAGCTCACTGTGATGGTATATAGGTTAAAAAAATTACCTATGTGTAAAAAATAAAAATAAAAAAAATAAAAAAATATGAACCGGAATAGTGGAAACGAGTGAACAATACAAGTTTTCCTATGAAGTAGTGGTGGTTCTCTTGTAGTCCTTTTTTTTTTTTTTCTTTCTTGGTTTGTTTTCTGGGGGAGGGGCCTGCCACGTGGGTTGTCAGTCAATGATGTTTCCTGAGTTGAGTCCCCCCGCCCCCCTCAAGGGGGTGGGCTCTGGCGAAACTGATTTTTTTCAGGCTTTTGTTCTCTGGCGGTTTTTTTGCTTGTTCACTTTTTTCCCTCTCACCTTGACCACCTTTGATGGTTTTTGTAGTATTAGAAGAAACCAAACCGCACCCTGATCTCCGTCTCAGAGAGAAGCCTCAGTCTGGGTGCAGAAGCTGAATAAATTCCCCCTTGGCCGCTGGCAGCACAGGTTCCAAGGTGCAGACCCTGGGGGTGCAGGATCTTTTGCTCGTCCCCAAAGCCAAGGCAGTGGCGGCTGTCTGGGAGCTCCCGAACACCAGAGAGGTTCCAAGCAGCGATCGCACACTGAGATTTTGCCGCCGGCCCGGGCTGGGAGTGCCTGGCTTGCGCGCACCTCTTTTCAGAGGTGGCTATGGGTCGGGCGCGCGTGTGGGGCACTGAGAATGGGGCGCGGGTCCGTGAGCCCCAGGCTGGGCTTTTGCGCGCCTCTGTCCGTGGAAGAGTTTCGCGCGGGCGGCTTAGTCTTTGAAACAATGGCGCGGGTCAAGGAGCGCCCGCCGGGCCTCAGTAATTCAGCGGGGAATGAGGGACGTGCGCTCTTATCTCAAGCTTTGTGGTAGGGCTAGCGCGCGTTCCGCAGACCGGCGCAGCTCCCATCCCCTCACAGGAGCCGGAACCCACGCGCTCTGGGGCGCGCTGGCGGCTTAGGGACCAGGAGCTGGTTTCTCCACCACACTCTCTCTGCCTCCGCGCCGGGGAGGCCATCTGGGACCGGGGACTTAAGCCCCTGTCCCTAGCCGCCCCAATTCCCACAATTTCCCCCCCGCGATCCTTTGCTCTTTGGAGTGCTTTCAACCAGTCTCCAAGTTAATGCTTGTCCCCAGACGCAGGGCACTCTCGCTCATATTGGGGTATTACTTTCCCACCAGTTGCCACTGGTGGCTCCCTCCCCCTTTTGTTTATCTTCCGATATCAGTCCGCAGTTCCCATTCCGCTTTACCTGCTCACTGGCGTCTTCTGCCCCTGTAGAGATCCAGACGTGGATAATTCTGATCTCAGGCTGATTTCATGGGTTATCGGAGTTCTTTGGTAGGTAATCAGCTCACTTTGGGGTACTGGCTGAAAAGACGCCTCTTCCTACTCATAAACATATACTTTTTAGACTAAGAACCAGTGCTACATTCTGTCCCTCCAGGATTCTCCCCAGGCCCCATCAGAGAGGGCTCTGGGGCCAGATTCTCCCTCCCTGTTCCAGGGGCCCCGGGTGACTCCTTTTGTCTGTTCAGAAACAAGGACACAGAGCTCTGGGGAGGAGGGACCCTTCCTCCCCAGGTGGACCCACGGGTGTCCACCTCTGCTTGGCTTTCCCATACCCTGATGGAAGGTGAAGTCAGGGTCAGAGGTTGAGAGGTGGCTGGGGAAGGAGGAGGAGGCCAAGGGCATCCCAGCCTGTGATTCCACTTACCTGCCAGACCATTCTTCCCAGGTCCATCCAGCATCCCATTGATCTGCTGCTACTTCTGCTGCTCGTGCTGCTGTTGCTTCCAGATCCCTGCCAGCACCAGCAGGAGTGTAGGAGGGATCTGCCCTGTGGGGACCCAGGAATCTTGTAAGATGCCTCCAGCCCTTTCCACAGGTGCCCAATCCCCCATTCCTTCCAGGGTGCCCCGGAGCTCAGTTCCCCAGTCCTGTATAATCCCTCACTTGATCACCTTTCCCACGGTCCAGGAATCTCTCAGTCTTGCCAGGGGCTCACAGCTCTCCCCACAGTTCATGGGGTCCTCCTGCCATCTGGTGCCGGAATGCTGATGTGGGCAAAGGGCAGGGCATAGCACAGGCCTGAAACAGGAGGGACCTGTGGTTGTCACCTGGGCTGCCATTAACAGGGATGAGACATGAGGCACTGGATCTCCAAAGACATTGAGCGCATGGAGGTGATGACGCCAATGTCTGCATGTTCAACATGTGACTTCTTCTTGTCCTCCACACAGTTATGGACATGGGCATGGACACTCCCAGTTCACTGAAGGAAATGAGCACCGGGCCAAACAGCAGGTAAGCAGGACAGCTGGATCTCAAACTCTAGGCTCCCGGCTTGTCTCCAGGGGCTACAAAGGGTTTCATAGATGGGAGGCTGACACTGGCTTTGGGGACACCTCCTCAACTCCATGACTGATCTCACCTATTTGAGGCCCCCAAACTCTGTTCCCTGCTTCTTTCCCTGCTCCCGATTCCAGTTCTAATCAAGGTGACTCTGGCCATCTTCCATGGAAGTCCCTGGCCCCCCTTACATGTTGGGCCCCTCTCCTGTTCACTTTTGGGCTAGTCTGACTCCAGCCCTTCCATAGCTGGTCTCCTTCTACAACCAGGGCAGCCCAACTCTTGGGCTCTTGAGGTGGATGGCGGCATCTAAGCAGAATTGAATACTTTGTTTTGTTATCCTTGTTTTGTTGTTGGCTTATTTTTTATGGTTTCTGTATGTGTATGTTTAAGATTTTGTTCTAACTGAGGGTGGCAGGAGTGGGAGTGGGTGGGATGGGTGGGGTGGCTGGGGAATGGGCATTGGAGAGGGTATGTGCTTTGGTTGAGTGCTTGAACTGTGTGAGACTGATGAATCACAGACTACCCCTGAAACAAAAAATACATTATATGTTAATAAGAAATAACAAGCTGTTGTTCTATTTAAGCAGTACTAGAATGGGTTCCTGTTTACAAGAAATTTACACAATAATAAAGTGGTTGTTTGTAGAGCACTGACAATCAGTTGTCTTGAGCCAGAAGGAGTTGAGGAAACATTTGAGAGTCCTAGGGAGACACAGTTTAGGAAGTTCAGCTCAGGACAGGCCCCAGGAGAGAAGATAACAAGGGGTTTGTCTAGTCTACTGGGTCCCTGGCCCTGCCCACCTGCTTGGCTGTCCCCACCCAGCACAGATGGAGCTGCCAGCTCTCTGGGTGTTGTCCTGGATCCGCCAAGGGAGAAGCAGGTAAAAGTCTTCTCTTAAAATGCTCTCATTCCTGGAGGTCCCAGAAGATGACAGAGTCTGACTGGATTGTTTCACTGTAAAGGTTCCTCATGTAAACCAAAGCTAGTGGGTAGGAGGGTCACAAAGAGCAGTGACAGATCTACTCTGTCAGAGGTGTTCCAATGTCTCAGTCAATTGGGGATGATTTTGAGACCGTTAAGTCTTCTCAGACTAATACCGGAGGATATTCCAGCCCAGAAGACATATTTGATTTCAATTGTATCATCCTCGTATCATTCAATTCCAGTGTTTCTCTTTTCCTTTTCTATTCCTTTTTTATTTAAGATTTTATTTACTTATTTGACACAGAGAGAGAGAGAGATCACAAGTTGGCAGAGAGGCAGGCAGAGAGTGAGGGGCAAGCAGGCTCCCTGCTGAGCACAGAGCCCGATTTGGGGCTTGATCCCAGGACCTGATCATGACCTGAGCCACCAGGAGCCCCTCTTTTTTCTATTTCTTTACTCCTGTTCCATTGATAGAGGTACTTCTCAATTTCTAAATATATGGGAATTTCTAGTTCACTTTTTATCAGTGATTTCTAGCACATTATAATACCACAAGATGCTCTGTAGTTGCCTGAATTAATGCATCTGAAACAAAATTGAAATTTCCCTTATGGCTAAAGTTAATTGGGAGCATTTTTGTAATGGACTCCTATGTGCCTAAAATCAGTGGATGTGGATGTGGACAGATGTATGGAGACAGTTATGGGATTCAGATGTTTTGCCATTAAGATCTACATCTTGTGGATGTTCTGTCGGCGTTGAGTTGCTGAGAGAGGGCTCGAACCTCCTACTCTGGTTGTGTACTTGCTTGTTGTTGCAGTTTGGTTCTCCTTTGCTTTCTACATTGTTCAGCCAGTGGCTCTCAGAGGGGAGTTTGGAAGGGAAGGAGAGAGCGCCCAGAAGAGGGAACCAGGACCTGGGTTGGAGGAAGCAAACAAGAAGGATGGCTAAAGATCCAGAGAGGATCTGTCGTTGGGATGGCACATGTTGGGGTATCAGGTGGGAAGGGGCTTTGTACCAATGAGGTCACCTGTGACATTCATGTTGAGCTACTAGGGGCAAAGGCAGTGGAATGGTGGAGAGATTAGAATGTTTCTAGGTTGCTAAGGAAACGTTCAAACCTGGGAAGGCTTGGTGGAGGATGGATTCTCCACACCAACTGCTCCTGAAAGTTCACTTTACCTGCTAATGTGTCCTGCTGACCTTGTCCTTTACTAACCTGCTGACCTCCTAACCTTTCTGAACCATGCTATTTCCCCTCGAGTACTTAATCTGACCCTGACAGTGTCCCTGACCGCTTCTTCTCCTGACCAACACCTTCCCCATCATACCCTCTATTTATTCCCTATTCCTGTCCCTAATTACCACCCTGCCCCTCCCTACCCCTTCCGAACACCCCCACCCCACCCTCCCCTGCCCCCCAACCATCTTCACTTCCTCCCTGGGCCCACAGTGCCCCTTAAAAGGACCAGGACATTATGGTGCAAAGGCTGCTCTTCTGGCTTGTCTTGCTCCAGTGTCCCAGTTCCCCAAACCCAAATGTGAGTAAATGTGACACTTCACTCGTGTCTTCCTTCCTCTCCTTCTTCCCCTTCTCCTTCTTCCCCTTCTTCTTCTTCCTTCTTCTTCTTCTTCTTCTTCTTCTTCTTCTTCTTCTTCTTCTTCTTCTCCTTCTTCTTCTTCTTTTGATATGACTTATTTGTGGAATAGAGAAAAAGGGCTCATGTGTAGGGGGCAGAGCAGAGAGGGTGGGAAAGAGAAAATCCCAAACCAGCTGTGCAGTGAGCACAGAGCCCAAAGTGGGCCTCAACCTCGGGACCATGAGATCATGACTTGATCCAAACTAAGACTTGGTCACTTATCTGACTGAGCTACTTGGGTGCCCATGAACTGCTAGTGGTGTCTTCCTTCCGACTGGGTTATTTAACCACAGCTTTTTCATGGGGTTCTTGATGGTAACTTCAGAAGAACGAGAGTTCTTCCTGATGACTGGGCACCACAGGGCAGGTTTCAGGGTCAACCTGAAGGGGTTGTGGCCACAGCTATTTCCCTCATGTTTTGGGTCCTGTCTGTGCTGCCTGGTCCAAGAAGCACAGCTTTGGTAGGATGGAAACCAGAAGGCACCAGGTTTATACTGAAAAGAGGAAGAATTTGTGAAGATAGGAAAAGCCATTGAGATCTTTGTCCTAAATAGGGGGCTTGTGTGATAGGTACATTATATCTCTTTAAAAGTGTCTTTGAAAATGTCAGGAACTCTAATTTAGTAGGAGATACAGTTGTTAGTATCTCCCCTGGAATCCCGGTGAAGATTCTCCTGCAAGCCAGGTAAATTCAGGGTCCAGATTCTGTCTAGTTTGTTTTTGTGTCAGTGCATTGTTTATATTTGTAAAGTTTGACAGAACTGGGTAACTTAAGCATTGGTGTTGGGACTAGAGTGTTAAGAAGTGAAATGTCCTTTTTGCTCTGCTTCTTGGTTGGTTGACTTTTAGGAATCTGTGCTATCCAATACCCTCAGATATATACAAACCAGCATGCTCCTCTGAGGCCATTCCCATCCTCTTAGCGCTTCCCGTCCAAAAACCCAACGCCTGAGGAGCCGGCTGAGTCCCGCTCTCAACTCAACCCTCCGTAAGCCCATATTGTGTTGCCAGATCCGACATGCCTGGTCCCTAAGACAGAACCCTATGCCTTATCCTAACCCTCACCTAACCCTCAACCTAACCCTAACGTGATGCCGACGTCGGCTGCTCAGGCTTCCATCCTCAAGGCCTGGTTCCCAAAGTCTCCAGATAGAGGAACCCTAAGCCGCACTGCACAACTGCAATTGAACCCCATAGGAAAGCATGCCCTTAATATATTTATTGATTTCATGATTTCTAATGATTTTATTTATATATTAGCCAAACAAAGATCACAACCAGCAGCAATGTCCACAATAGCCAAACTATGGAAAGAACCTAGATGTCCATCAACAGATGAATGGATCAAGAAGATGTGGTATATATACACAATGGAATACTATGCAGCCATCAAAAGAAACGAAATCTTGCCATTTGCGACAACATGGATGGAACTAGAGCGTATGATGCTCAGCGAAATAAGTCAAGCGGAGAAAAACAACTATCATATGATCTCCCTGATATGAGGAAGTGGTGATGCAACATGGGGGCTTAAGTGGGTAGGAGAAGAATCCATGAAACAAGATGGGATAGGGAGGGAGACAAACCATAAGTGACTCTTAATCTCACGAAACAAACTGTGGGTTGCTGGGGGAAGGGGGGTTGGGAGAAGGGGGGTAGGGTTATGGACATTGGGGAGGGTATGTGCTTTGGGGTAAATTGGAAGGGGAAGTGAACCATGAGATACTATGGACTCTGAAAAACAATCTGAGGGGTTTGAAGTGGTGGGGGGGTGGGAGGCTGGGGTACCAGGTGGTGGGTATTATGGAGGGCACGGCTTGCATGGAGCACTGGGTGTGGTGAAAAAATAATGAATACTGTTTCTCTGAAAATAAATAAATTGGGGGAAAAAAAAGATCACAACTAAGCTGTGTTGCAGGCTGAAGGAAGGGGCAAGCAGGCTCCCTGCTATGCAGAGAACTGTGTGTCACGCTGAATCCCAGTTCCATGGGATCTGGACCTGGGCCGAGGCAAGAGGCCACATCCACTGAGCCACCCAGGTGTTCCGGAAAGCATGCCCTTTAGAAGTGACCTTCAGCGGAGTCTACATGCGAAGCCCAAGTCGGGTGCTCCGTCTTCTGTCCTCAGAGGTCTGGTTCCCAAACTCTCCCCCTGGGGGAACCCTGACCTGCACTGCAGACTGCACTCGATCCCAACAGGAAACCATGCCCTTTTCTTCTATATTGATTGACTGATTGATTGACTGATTCAATACTGTATTTCATTTGATAGACAGAGATCAGATGTAGGCAGGGTTGCATGCCTAGAGGACGGAAAGCAGGCTCCCTGCTGAGGAGACAGCCCAATGTGGGGCTCGATCCCAGGACCCTGCGATCATATCCAGAGCAGAAGGCAGAGGCCTAACCCACTGAGAGCCCAGGTGTTCAGGAAAGCATTCACTTAAGAAATGACTTTCAACGGATCCTAACACGAATCCCCTGTCCGGTGCTCAGGCTTCTGTCCTCAGTGGCCTGGTTTCCGAACTCTCCAGATGTTCTGAGCTGCACCGCACAATTGCACTTGATCCCAAGGGGAAACATTGCCCTTTAGAAATGAGCTGAATCCGCAGAGCAGGTGAAAGCTACATGCACACCTTGAGCCATAGCCAGGAGCAGCACCCACCTGGATCACGAACCAGGAGGCTGACGATCATACAGACACAAGCCCTCCGCTCAGACCGAGGGAGAGGCCACCTCAGCACGGGCAGAGCCGGCCTCCCATGTCCCATCGGCCAAACCTTAACCCTACAGTGCTTATTCAGACTTCTGTCCCCGGTTGCCTGCCCCGGTAGCCCTCCAGGTCGGGGACTCCTTCTTCCCAATGCAGGCCTCTGGGTGCTCCCCACTAGGCAACTGGGCACTTTAGCCCTGTGCGGGACCCTCGGGGCGGGAGAAATCTGCCTACCCGGTCATTCCACCCACACCTTCCCAGGACCCCCCCCACCACAATCCCGGAACCTGATGGTCCGCCAGGGCTACGCCCTCAACTGAGCCCTGAGGAGAGCCTAACTCTGCCCTGACAAATCACGTCTGCCATTCTCCCAGAGCCAAACCCTAAGCCTAGGTTAGGTCCTCCTATGGATGGGAGCGTCAGTCTGTCGAAAGGACTCAGACTCTCAGGCAGGAACAGACCCTTTCATTCTGTGCTATCCAGTACCCTCAGATATATAGAAGCCAGCATGCTCCCCTGAGGCCATTCCGCCCTCTTTGCCAGTCCCGTCCAAAAATCCAACGCCTCAGGAGCCTGCTGAGTTCCGCCCTCAACTTTGCCCTTGGTTAGCTCGTATTGTGTTGCCAGTTCCGACATGCCTTGTTCCTAAGACATAACCCTAAGCCTTACCCGAACCCTCACCTAAACCTAACCTTAACCCTAGCCCTCAACCTAATGTGAAGCCGTGGTCAGCTACTCAGCCTTCCATCCTCAGAGGCCTGGTTCTGAAAATCTCCAGATGGAGGAACTCTGAGCCACACTGCCAAATTGCACTTGATCCCTATAAGAAAACATGCCTGAATCAATGAATTAATTAATTAAATATTTTATTTATTTATGATTATTTTATTTATTTGTTACACAGACAGAGATCACAAGTAGGCTGTGTTACAGGCTGAAGGAAGGAGAAATAAGACTCCCTGCTATGCAGAGAGCCGGGTGTCAAGCTTGATCCCAGTTGCCTGGGATCTTGATCTGGGCCGTGGCAAGAGGATACATCCAATGAGATACGCAGGTGTTCCGGAAAGCTAACCCTTTAGAAATTACCTTCAGCGTTATGGTCACGCGAAACCCAAGTCGGGTGCTCAGGATTCTGTCCTCAGGGGCCTGGTTCCCAAACTCAGCCCATGGGGGAACCCTGAGCTGCACCGCAAAATTGAATTTGATCCCAATAGAAAACCATGCCCGTTTTTTTATATATCTAATTGTTTATTTATTAATTTATTTATTTATTGCTTCAAGATTTTACTTATTCATTCTACAGGCAGAGTGCAGATGTAGGCAGGGTTGCATGCATAGAGGAGGGAAAGCAGGCTCCCTGCTGAAGAGAAAGCCCCATGTGGGGCTCGATCCCAGAACCCTGGGATCATGTCCGGAGTTGAAGGCAGAGGCCTAACCCACTGAGCCCCCCCAGAGGTTCGGAAAAGCATTCATTTAAAAATGACCTTCAACGGAAGCCTAATGCGAATCCCCTATCTGGTGCTCAGGCTTCTGTCCACAGAGGCCTGGTTCACAAACTCTCCAGATGTTCTGAGCTGCACCGCACAATTGCACTTGATCCCAAGGGGAAACATTGCCCTTTAGAAATGAGATGAATCCGCAGAGCAGGTGACAGCTGCATGCACACCTTGGGACATTGGACATAGCCAGGAGCAGCGCCCACCTGGATCACGAACCAGGAGTCTGACGATCCTACAGTCACAAGCCCTCTACTCAGCCCGAGGGAGAGGCCACCTCAGCACAGGGAGATCTGGCTTCCCATGTCCCATCGGCCAAACCTTAACCCTACGGTGCTTATTCAGACTTCTGTCCCCAGTTGCCTGCCCCGGTAGCCCTCCAGGTCGGGGACTCCTTCTTCCCATCGCAGGCCTCTGGGTGCTCCCCACTAGGCAACTGGGCAGTTTAGTCCTGTGTCGGACCCTCGCGTAGGGAGAAATCTGCCTACCCGGTCATTCCACCCACACCTTCCCAGGACCCCCACACCCTAATCCCGGAACCTGATGGTCCGCCAGGGCTACACCCTCAACTGAGCTCCATGGAGAGCCTAACTCTGCCCTGACAAATCACGTCTGCCATTCTCCCAGAGCCAAACCCTTAGCCTAGGTTAGGTCCTCCTATGGATGGGAGCGTCAGTCTGTCGAAAGGACTCAGACTCTCAGGCAGGAACAGACCCTTTCATTCTGTGCTATCCAGTACCCTCAGATATATAGAAGCCAGCATGCTCCCCTGAGGCCATTCCGCCCTCTTTGCCAGTCCCGTCCAAAATCCAACGCCTCAATAGCCTGCTGAGTCCCGCCCTCAACTCAAGCCTTGGTTAGCCCGTATTGTGTTCCCAGTTGCGAAATGCCTTCTTCCTAGGACATAACCCTAAACCTTACCCGAACCCTCACCTAAACCTAACCCTAACCCTAACCCGCAACCTAACGTGAAGCCGTGGTCGGCTGCTCAGCCTTCCATCCTCAGAGGCCTGGTTCCCAAAGTCTCCAGATGGAGGAACCCTGAGCCGCACTGCACAATTGCACTTGAACCCCATAGGAAGGGATGCCCTTAATATATTTATTGATTTCATGATTTACTATGATTTTATTTATATATTAGCCGAACAAAGATCACAACTTGGTTGTGTTGCAGGCTGAAAGAAGGGGCAAGCAGGCTCCCTGCTATGCAGAGAGCCATGTGTCACGCTCGATCCCAGTTCCCTGGGATCTGACCTGGGCCAAGGCAAGAGGCCACTTCCACTGAGAAACCCAGGTGTTCCGGAAAGCATGCCCTTTAGAAATGACCTTCAGCGGAATTGTCATGTGAAGCCCAAGTCGGGTGCTCGGTCTTCTGTCCTCAGAGTCCTGGTTCCCAAACTCTCCCCATGGGGGAACCCTGAGCTGGTCTGCAAATTGCACTCGATCCCAAGAGGAAACCATGCCCTTTTCTTCTATATTGATTGACTGATTGGTTGATTGATTGATTCAATATTGTACTTCTTTATTGGACAGACAGAGATCAGATGTAGGCAGGGTTGCATGCCTAGAGGAGGGAAAGCAGGCTCCCTGCTGAGGAGACAGCCCGATGTGGGGCTCTATCCCAGGACCCTGGGATCATGTCAGGAGCTGTAGGCAGAGGCCTAACCCACTGAACCCCCCAAGTGTTCAGGAAAGCATTCACTTAAGAAATGACCTTCAACAGAATCCTAATGCGAATCCCCTGTCCGGTGCTCAGGCTTCTGTCCTCAGTGGCCTGGTTTCCGAACTCTCCAGATGTTCTGAGCTGCACCGCACAATTGCACTTGATCCCAAGGGGAAACATTGCCCTTTAGAAATGAGCTGAATCCGCAGAGCAGGTGAAAGCTGCATGCACACCTTGAGCCATAGCCAGGAGCAGCGCCCACCTGGATCACGAACCAGGAGGCTGGCGATCCTACAGACACAAGCCCTCCGCTCAGCCCGAGGGAGAGGCCACCTCAGCACGGGCAGAGCCGGCCTCCCATGTCCCATCGGCCAAACCTTAAACCTAGGGTGCTTATTCAGACTTCTGTCCCCGGTTGCCTACCCGGTAGCTCTGCAGGTCGGGGACCCCTTCTTCACATAGCAGGCCTCTGGGTGCTCCCCACTAGGCAACTGCACAGTTTAGCCCTATGCAGGACCCTCGGGGCGGGAGAAATCTGCCTACCCGGTCATTCCACCCACACCTTCCCAGGACCTCCCCACCACAATCCCGGAACCTGATGGTCCGCCAGGGCTACGCCCTCAACTGAGCCCCGTGCACAGCGTAACTCTGCACTGACAAATCAGGTATGCCATTCTTCCAGAGCCAAACCCTAAACCTAGGTTAGGTCCTCCTATGCATAGTAGCGTCAGACTGTCAGAAGGACTCAGCCTCTCAGGCAGGAACAGACCCTTTCATTCTGTGCTATCCAGTACCATCTTATATACAGAAACCAGCATGCTCCCCTGAAGCCATTCCGCCCTCTTTGCTTGTCCCAACCAAAAATCCAACGCCTCAGGAGCCTGCTGAGTTCCGCCTTCAACTCAGCCCTTGGTTAGCCCATATTGTGTTGCCAGTTCCAACATGCCTTGTTACTAAGACATAACCCTAAGCCTTACCCTAATCCTCACCTAAACCTAACCCTAACCCTAACCCTCAACCTAACATGAAACCGTGGTCTACTGCTCAGCCTTCCATCCTCAGAGGCCTGGTTCCGAAAATCTCCAGATGGAGGAACCCTGAGACACACTGTCGAATTGCACTTGATCCCTATAGGAAAACATGCCTGAATATATTTATTTAATGGTTTATTTATTAATTTATGATGATTCTATTTATTTGTTAGACAGAGATCACAAGTAGGCTGTGTTACAGGCTGAAGGGAGGAATAAGGCTCCCTGCTTTGCAGAGAGCCGGGTGCCAATCTAGATTCCAGTTCCCTGGGATCTTGACCTCGGTCGAGGCAAGAGGCCACATCCAATGAGATAGATACACAGGTGTTCCGGAAAGCAAACCCTTTAGAAATGACCTTCAGCGTTATCGTCATTCGAAGCACAAGTCGGGAGCTCAGTATTTTGTCCTCAGAGGCTTGGTTCCCAAACTCTCCCCATGGGGGAACCCTGAGCTCCACCGCACAACTGAAGTAGGTCCCAATAGGAAACCATGCCCGTTTTTTATATATTGATTGATTGATTGATTGCTGCAAGATTTTACTTATCCATTTTACAGGCAGAGAGCAGATGGAAGCAAACTGGAGGCCTAGAGAAGCGAAAGCAGGCTTTTTGCTCAGGAGAGAGCCCAATGTGGGGCTCGATCCAAAGACTCTGGGATCACGTTCTGAGCTGAAGGCAGAGGCTTAACCCACTGAGCCTCCGAGGTGTACTGGAAAGCATTCCCTTTAGAAATGACCTTCAACGGAATCCTGACGTGAAACCCCTCTCCCATGCCCAGGCTTCTGTCCTCAGTGGCTTGGTTCAAGAACTCTCCAGATGGGGGAACCCTGAGGTGCACCGCACAATTGTACTTGATCCCAATGGAAAGATTGCCCTTTAGAAATGAGCTGAATCCTCAGAGCATTTGAAACCTGCATGCACCCTTTGGGACACAGCCACGAGGAGCGCCCACCTGGACCAGGAACCAGGAGTCTGACAGACACAAGCCCTCCACTCAGCCCTAGAGAGAGGCCACCTCAGCATGGGCAGATCCGGCCTCCCATGTCCCATTGGCCAAACCTTAATCCTAGGGTGCTTATTCAGACTTCTGTCCCTGGTTGCCTGCCCCGGTAGCCCACCAGTTCGGGGACTCCTTCTTCCCATTGCAGGTCTCTGGGTGCTCCCCACTAGGCAACTGGGCAGTTTAGTCCTGTGTGGGACCCTCGCATAGGGAGAAATCTGCCTAGTCGGTCATTCCACCCACACCTTGCCCGGACCCCCCCACACCAATCCGGAACCTGATGGTCCGCCAGGGCTACGCCCTCAACTGAGCCCCGCGGAGAGCCTAACTCTGCCCTGACAAATCACGTCTGCCATTCTCCCAGAGCCAAACCCTAAGCCTAGTTTAGGTCCTCCTATTACGGATGGGATCGTCAGTTGTCGGAAGGACTAGCCTCTCAGGAAGGAACAGACCCTTTCATTCTGTGCTATCCAGTACCCTCAGATATATAGAAACCAGCATGCTCCCCTGACACCATTCTGCCCTCTTTGCCCGTCCCGTCCAAAAATCCAACGCCTCAGGAGCCTGCTGAGTCCCGCCTTCAACTCAGCCCTTGGTTAGCTCGTATTGTGTTGCCAGTTCCGACATGCCTTGTTCCTAAGACATAACCCTAAGCCTTACCCTAACCCTCACCTAACCCTAACCCTCAACCTAACGTGAAGCCGGAGTCGGCTGCTCATCCTGCCATCCTCAGAGGCCTGGTTCTCAAAGTCTCCAGATGGAGGAACCCTGAGTCACACTGCGAATTGCACTTGATCCCTATAGGAAAACATGCCTGAATATATTTACTGACTGGTTTATGATTTATTTATTTATTTATTTATTTATGACGATTTTATTTATTTGCTAGACAGACAGAGATCACAAGTAGTCTGTGTTGCAGGCTGAAGGAAGGAGGAATAAGGCTCCCTGCTTTGCAGAGAGCCGGGTGCCTAGCTAGATTCAAGTTCCCTGGGATCTTGACCTCGGCCGAGGCAGGAGGCCACATCCAATGAGATACACAGGTGTTCCGGAAAGCAAACCCTTTAGAAATGACCTTCAGCGTTTTCGTCATGCGAAGCCCAAGTCGGGAGCTCAGTATTTTGTCCTCAGAAGCTTGGTTCCCAAACTCTCCCCATGGGGGAACCCTGAGCTGCACCGAACAATTGAACTAGATCCCAATAGGAAACCATGCCCGTTTTTTATATATTTAATTACTTATTTATTTATTGCATCAAGATTTTACTTATTTATTTACAGGCAGAGAGCAGATGTAGACAGTGTTGGAGGCCTAGGGAAGGGAAAGCAGGCTCCCTACTGAGTAGACAGCCCAATGTGGGGCTCGATCCCAGGACCTTGGGATCATGTCCTAAGCTGAAGGCAGTAGCCTAACCCACTGAGCCTCCCAGGTGTTCCAGGAAGCATTCCCTTTAGAAATGACCTTCAACGGAATTTTGACGGCATCAGGCTTCTGTCCTCAGTGGCCTGGTTCACGAACTCTCCAGATGTGGGTACCCTGAGGTGCACCTTTAGTTATAAGACTGTACATTACATCCCTCTATATCTTTCTCTTACAACTGGAAGTTTGTAGCTCTCCATGATTCACTCAATCCCTGCCCCACCCTCTGCCCTCTGCTTCTGGCTCCTTTAATCTGAAGGCTTTTGCTGAGTTTGCTTTTCTCCTTATCTCTTCTTGGTTTCAGATTCCACATAGAAGGGGAAAATATATCTTTTTTTTAGTATCTTTCTATATCTCTATCCCTGCATACAGTTAGTTTTTGGCCTTCCTCTCACTTATTTTCACATGGCTTAAAAGTCCAGGTTTCATCACATTTGTCATGATTTCCTTTCCTTATGAATGAATAATATCCTAATATAGATTTAAACTCCTCTTTACCCTGTCAACACTAATGGGCATGGTTGTTTACAGTGTCTTGCCTGTTGTAATTAATGCTTGATGAAGAAGAAATAGGAGAAGAAAAAGAAGAAGAAGAAGAAGAAGAAATAATTGTCTTTGAACGTGGAGGTGGGTGCACAGATTTCTTGAACATATCCCTTGATTTTTTTCATTATTGTGTTATGATAGTCATCATTAAATGTATCATTAGTTTTTGTTGCAGTGTTCCAAGATTGTTTATGTACTACAACAAGTGCTCCATGTAATATGTGCCCTCCTTAATAACCCTCACCAGGCTCACACATCTCCCCTCCAAAACCCTCAGGTTGTTTCTGAGAGTCCACAGTCTCTCTTGGTTCATCTCCCACTCAGATTTCCCCCAATTCACTGTTCCTTTCCTTCCTCCAATGTCCTCCATGTTAATCCTTGGGTTCCACGAGTGAAACTATATGCTAATTGACTTTCTCTGCTTGACTTATCTCACTCAGCACCATTTCCTCCAGTCCCATCCGTGTTAATGCAAAAGTCAGGTATTCATCCTTTCTGATGGCTAAGTAATATTCCATTGTATATATGGACCAAAGCTGCTTTATCCATCCTCTGTTGAAGGGCATTTTGGCTTTTTCCACAGTTTGGCTATTGTGGACATTGCTACTATGAACCTTGGGGTACATATGGCCCTTCTTTTCACAACATCTGTATTCCTTGGTTTTCTGTATGCCAAAACCACTTGTCTATGGACCACATGGAGAAACAAGGTGTCAGCGGTCCAATCCAAAAATGTTCACCGCTTTCAGCACAAAATAGTGATTTATCAGCACCAGTTTGACAGCAACAAAGAGGCATTTTGAATGCCAGGAAAATGAACAGCAAGGACAGGGCTTTGTCCACACCTGCAGGGGTCTCCTCACGTTCTCTTCCTCAGTAGGTTGAGTCAGGATGGAAGGCGTCAATAGTGTATGGGTTTCATTAGGCCGGTGGCTTCCCTTTCTTGTGCCCTCCTGGATCTCTATGATGTGTGCAGAGCACAAACTCCTTTTAAGAGGGATGGCTGAAGCTGAAAACGGGTATGGTGGGAGCCTGAGTTCCTGAGTCAGCCCTGACATGTGGGCAGAGGCAGGCGCTGGTGGCCACCCTGAGTGTGGTGCACAGGGTTACTTGAAAATCCACATGAATGGGCTGGAGGAGCTTGAGAGGGGAGTGGCATGAGGCACTGCTGCAAACTACACTGATTTCTCAAAGGATTTTACAAGTGCACACACAAGTTTTAACCTGAACCCTCTGGGTCCTTTGTGAACAGGGAGATTAGAGCAAGGCATCAGGGTGTAGCAGAAAAACAGGGCCCAATACTTGGCTCATGCGGACTCTGGAGGGGTGAGGCTGGCTGGGTATAGATTTGGGATAAAGGCACCAAGGAACAAATGGGCTCAGGAGGAGAAAGAGCTGTGACCTGGCGATACAATGGAAGGAGGAATACCATTGCACTGAAAAGTGAGACTGGTTTCTGAGTGTCCTTGAAAACTCTGAACTAGAGAAAATGGTCTCAATCCAGCCCTCAGAGGGAAAACACACACCAAAAAAATAATGGACATTTATGAAGGGCTTAGGAAGCCAGATGTTCCAGTGAACTGGAACTGCACCAACCCACAGTTGGAATCTGGGAGGGAAAAACCATTGGGTTGGCCATGACCTGAGAAGGGACCTTAGACCAGTCACATTGCCTTTCATTTTCCTCATCTGCTGGGGACAGAGGTTGGCTTTCAGTTCCAAAGTTAGCAGGCCTATAGGAGAATGCACCTCAAAATGTATACCTCATTCCATTTTGTTTACAAAAGATAATTTGGGGACACCTGGGTGTCCCAGTCAGTTAAGCCTCTGCCTTTGGCTCAGATCATGATACCAGAAACCTGGGATCAAGTCCCGTGTCAGGCAGCCTGCTCAGCAAAGCCTCTGCTTCTCCTTCTTCCTCTGTCTCTCCTCCTTGCTCATGCTCTCTCTAAAATATGTCTATCTATATCTCTATCTATAGATAGACAGATAGATAGATAGATTTTTAAACATAATTTGGAAGCCTTGATTGATTACCTCTCTGTGAATGCCAAGTAGGGGAATAGAATTTTCCAGAATAAGAGTACCAAATGTGCCAAATACCACACCCCCTTATCATCTTTAGGAGAAAGTTGGTTTTTTTTTAAACAAACATCATTTGATGAGTTTGACACACAGACATCATCCTCAAAAGTTCCCTAATGCCCTTATAATCCTTCCCTCCCTCAACCATCCTGTCACCAGGTAATCACTGTTGCTTGCTTGCTTGATTTGTTTGTTTATTTAGTTTTGTGCAAGGGTGCTCTTTATTTTTATTTAAATTCAATTAATTATCATGCAAATTATTATTAGTTTCAGAGGTAGGGGCCACGGATTCCTCAGTCTCATATAATACCCAGTGCTCATTACATCATGTGCCCTCCTTAATGTCCATCGCCCAGTTACCCTATCCCCCCACCCACTTCCCCTCCAGCAACCCTCAGTTTGTTTCCTATGATTAAGAGTCTCTTATGGTTTGTCTACCTCTCTTTCATCTTCTTTCATTCTTCCTCTCTTCCCCTATGATAAAACAACTGTTTTGTTTTATAAATTCCTAAGATGAGTAAGATGACATGATAACTGTCTTTCTCTGATTATTTTGCTTAGCATAATACCCTCCAGTTCTATCCACATCATTGCAAATGGAAAGATTTCATATTTCTTGATGGATGAGTAGTATTCCCTTATATATACCACATCTATACCATTCCATGTATATACCACAACTTCTTTATGCATTCATCTGTCAATGGACATCTGGACTCCTTCCATAATTTGGGTACTGTGGATTTTGCTGCTAGAAACATTGGGGTGTATGTGTCCCTTTGGATCACTACCTTTGTGTCTTTGGGGTAAATAGCTAGTAGTGCAATTGCTGGGTCATAGGGTAGCTCTATTTTCAACTTTTTGAGGAACCTTCAAATTGTTCTCCAGAGTGCTCTACTAGTTTGCATTCCCACCAACAGGGCCAGAGGGTTACCCTTTCTCCTCACCCTCACCAACATCTGTCATTTCATGACTAAGGTAATTATAGCCATTCTGACCAGTGTGAGGTGGTATCTCATTATGATTTTGATTGGTATTTCCCTGGTGCCAAGTGATATTGTGCTTTCTTTCATGTGTCTGTTGGTCATTTGCTTGTATTCTTTGGAGAAATGTCTATTCCTGTGTTCTGCCCATTTCTTGATTGGATTATTTCTTTTTGGGGTGTTGAGTTTGGTAAGTTCTTTATAGATTTGAGGTACTAGCCCTTTATCTGACAAGGCATTTGCAAACATCTTCTTCCATTCTGTCCGTTGTCTTTTGGTTTGGTCGATAGTTTTCTTTGCTGTACAAAAGCTTTTTACCATCATGAAGTCTCAATAGTTCATTTTTGCCTTTGTTTCCTCTGCTTCCTGTCACTTTAATTTTGCATCCCCTGAATTTTATATACATGGAAACAGGATGTACACTCTGTACAGTATGGCTTTTTTACTCACCATAATAATTTTCAGATTCAACTTTATTGTGTGCATCAATAGTCTGTTGCTTTTCGTTGTTGAGTAATATTCCATCATATGGATACACTAAAATTTGATCATCCATTCACCTTTTGATGAGCACTTCAGTTTTGTCCAGTTTGCTTTTCTAGATTAAGCTGCTGTGAATAGTCATGTTCACATCTTTGTATGGACATATGCCTTCATTTCTCTGAAAATAGAAAACCTACACAGAATGGGAAACATACCTTTTTAAGAAACTGCCAAATTATTTTCCCTAGTGGTTGTACCATTTTACACATCTATCAGCAGACTCGGACAGTTGCAGTTGCTTCACATCCTTGCCAAAACTTGGTGCCGTCAGACATTTTAATGTTAATTGTACTTGTAGATTTTGTAGTCGTGTCTCAATCTGATTTTCGTTTCCCTTTCCTTAATGACTAATGATGTGGCACATCTTTTCATGCATATATTTGCCATTGTAAGACCTTCTTTGGGGAAGTGGCTGTTCAGGTCTTTTGCACTTAAGAAAAACTGGATTGTCTTAATATAGAGTTCTAAGAATTGTTTATATATTCTATATACAAGTCTTCTTCAGATATGTGTTTTGTAAACATCTTCTCCCACTTTATGCCTAATGGAGAATTTTTGAGAATGAAGAAGTTATAGCTTGGAGGGTAGATGGTACTCCCAGTCTGGTGTAATTCATTCTAGAGTCTCTGGTCCTTTAGTAGCTGCTTCTGCTGCCAGACCTTCCTCCAATTCTCTCTCATCACAGTGACATGGAAACATCAAGTCATCTCCATTTAAAAACTGCAGGTCAGATATGACCTTCACTGCCCACACTCCATCTCATTTGAAGCAATGGTGCCACATTTCCACAAATTTCTTCCTTGTTTGGTAACACATAGGGAATATTTTTTCCCTCATATATCAGATTATTACACAGTATGGTTTTTTTAAAAGATTTTATTTGTTTATTTGACCGACAGAGATCACAAGTAGACAGAGAGGCAGGCAGAGGGGGGGGGAACAGGCTCCCTGCTGAGCAGAGAGCCCAATGCGGGACTCGATCCCAGGACCCTGAGATCATGACCTGAGCTGAAGGCAGCGGCTTAACCCACTGAGCCACCCAGGCGCCCCACAGTATGTTTTAAATACATGCAATGTTGTCAGTTATAGTTCAGTTGAAAAAAAAAAAAAGCTTCCTGTAGCAGTTACGATAGCTGCATAACACATGACCCCAAATCTTACAGTCCAAATAAACACCCTTTGTTATTGCTCAGAAGCCTACAGTTCTGCTGATAGGAGGCAAGCTCCACTGATCTCAGGTTCGCTCTCTTACATGCCTGCAGTCTCTCTATTTGCAAGGGGTTCAGCAGAATTCAGCCCCCATATTACCGTTAACCTGCTGTTTATGTCTCTATGCTTCCAGTTCACTGCATTGTCGTACTAACATGGCTTCTGGCAGGCTGTGGGATCCCTCTTGTTAGCTGCTGGGCTCAGAGGGTTTGTAGACCTCTAGGACTGTCTTGTTTGGGTTTTCAGAGAGACAGACCCTGAGAAAAACATTTGAGTCTAAGTAGCTTATTCCAGGAAGTAGAGAAGTGGAGATGGAAAAGAAGGTAGAGGGGCAGCCAGTACAGTTTCTGTGTTAATGAAGAGGCAGCCACTGTGGGAAACTGGAGCACTGTGCCACTGGGAATGTGCCTCCGTATTATCTCATCCAAGGGACAAAGAATGGAAACTTTGCTGAGGCTGAGAATCATCTGGTGAGCAGTACATGAGCTTCTTTCTTCCTTAATCAGGGCTTTGACTCTCAGGGTTCTCCCTCAAGGCTTTGCTGCAAAGGAGGTGCTGGCCCTGGAGACTGGGACTAGTCTGGCCAGCTAGGTTCCCACTGACCTATTTTAAGTCCACAACAAGTAGGCAACATCTACCATGTTCAAGGACCTGGTGGGTAATCACAAAGTGCAAAAGACTCAAACAATACCAGTAATAAGTCGACCTGTTTTCCTTCACAGAAGCATCACCTAGAGGCACTTTGGGGAGAAACCAAGGGGGCTGAATTTCTGCATGTAAGGGTACTGGTGTTCCAGTAGTGCATTGGCTGTACCTGTCATGGCTTTTCTGTGGACCAGTAGGATGAAATGCCCATCAGAAGCCAGTACTCCATCATCTCGAGCATGCATCACCAAAGAGAAATCTGCTTTTCATGAAGCAGCAGATATTTTTAGTGATTTATCAGGAAAAGCTTTGTTACATGGGATGATGGGTGACTGCAGAACATTAGAGAAATCCCTACAGCCTCATAATTTGAGAGTCTATGAAGGAATTGAAGTTGAATGCAAGCAAACTTAACAGTAAGAAGAGTCTACAATGCCCTAATTTCTCAGAAGATATTGTGTCAAAACTTGAACAATGTGGCTTCTAACCTACTGTGTTCACAAAATGAGCAAGGGCTGTGACAAATCCCTGCTTCCAATCCACAGTCTCTCCCAGACTCGGACTAAATGTTTCTGGACCTGCCTATTATTCTGCCTTTCAGATTTTCACTATCTCACAAGGCTGTGTTGGACCACCATTTGGGCTCTTGTCCCCTCTCCTGCCTATCACCAGCCACATTTTCAATCTATTGTATAGATGGATACCAATCTGAGTAACTTCTGAGGTTCCAGCAGCCTCAGCAGTATCGACATTCACACACAGGTTAACTGATGAACACATTCATTTATTTCAGGAAGTAGTGTTGAAAGTATCTGCGTGACCAATATTAGGGGGCTCAGCAAACACAAAGCCCCAATAAATATTTACTTACACTGTTTGACATGTGACCCACCCACACTGGAGAGGACAATCTGCTTCACTGTTCACCAGCTTAAATGTTAATCTCATTCAGAAATACCGTCCACAGACACAGCCAGAACAATGCTTGACCAAAATATCAGGGAACCCCAGAACCCAATCAAGTTGACACATAAAATTAACCATCCTAATATTCTTCATTTCTGCCAGCATCCCCAAGTATGGAGGGGCCTTACTTCATTAAATCAGTCTCTGTTCATGGATCGCTGATGATTTTTCATCTTTTGTTATTGTAAGTAGCTCCACGATGAATAGCCCTGTGCACACATATTCCATTTGTTTGCCACTGCATGGGTGGTTCAGCTTCCCACTGGTGGACTTTCTGGGTCAATGGATAAACGCATACGTAACTGACCTCCCTGGGGACCTATACCATTTTGCATTCTACCAACAGTGTCTGAAAGCACTTGTTCCCTAAGAAAACAGGGATCCATGTTTGGTCAAGAACGCCACCACTCTTGGCTATGGAGATTGGTTTAGGATCAAGCTGGCCAATAGGAGGGACTGATGAGAGTTTTTGTGGAAGTATGAGGACAGAGAAGCTGTCTCTCCCTGGCAATGGCTCAGCTAGCCATTGTAAAGCTCCTGGCTCTGGGGCAGCCATGTACAGAAAGCCTGGTCAAGAATGATACCAAGAAAGATGTAGTGGCCAGAGAGACAGAAAGAACTGAATCCTGATGGACTAACAGAGCCCCTGGACCCAGCTGGACCTGAACCACAGGCTGTTCCTACACTTTTTCAGTTATGAAACCAAAAATTCTGTTTTTACACATCGAATACCATTTCACTTTTATGTAGAATCTAAAAAATAACACAAGCAAAAAATACAGGAAAAAAATGCCCATGAATTGAAACTAGGGGCTGCCAGATGGGAGGGTGTTTGGGGACAGGCAAAACGAGTGAAGGTGAGTAGAAGGTATAAGCTTCCAGTGATGGGATGAATAAGTCACAGAGATTAAAAGTACAGCATAGGGAATATAGTCAGTGGTATTGTGATAGCATTGTATGGTGCCAGATGATAGCTACACTTGTAAGCATCATGTATAGAATTGTCCACTCACTATGTTATTATACACCTGAAACCAATGTAAAGTGTGTATCAACTCTACTTCCATTTTTAAAAAGTTAAAATGAATCCATTTTCCTATAACCAAGAGAGCCCTACCAGATGCAGCATGCTGCACAAAACATGATCTCTGCCTTCGTGTATATTTAGAATTGAAATGTAGACATGAAAAACAATGAGAACAATGTGAGACAGAGTAGTATCAGGTGCTGTACTTGGTTATAGTCTGAGTGCCATGAGTCTTTCAGAAGTCAGAGGAAGGGCAGACAATGGGCCTTGATAGGATTTGGGTGGGTGGAACTTTGAAGAGCTCCATAATCCTGTGCCTGCAATTATAAATCTGATATTGTCCAAGAACCAAAAGTTTTTTTATCGTGTTGGGGCAAACTTGTATTCAAGGTGAAAGTACAGAAACTTTCAACTGCTGTCTTAGGGGGTATGGCCTCAGACCCTTCCAAGGGTGATAGATATGTCATATTTGATAGATGCATGGTTTTACACTTCCAACGTCTGAACTACTTAAATTCTGAAACACATTTGGCCCTACAGAGTGCCTAAAAGACTGTGTCTCTGTGCTTCATGTGTCCGGGAAGTGAGGAGACATGTTTTCTGAGGCCTAGATATTGGGGTGGATGTCAAGGAACCCAAAAGGCATGACTTGAAAGTCACCCATCCCATGAGCAGCAGGGAAAAGATAGGATGCCTTAAGCACTTTAGATGTACAAACAATCCAGTGTCTCCAGTTGATAAGTCTCTACTATCACCCTAGAGATACCCAGTGGGACTGCTGGGTAAAACTAGTCAAACTATGACCTTTCCAAAGTTGCTTCATCAAGGGAGCAGGTGGGGAAACATCCAAGTTGGGCCACTCTTATTGGTCACATGGACACCTTGGTGCTGGCCGCCCATTCAGCGTGTGAATGCCCATCTTCCAACTGACTCAAAAGTGTCAATAAAGTGCCATGTGCTATGTGCTGTTTCAGATCCTTAGCCTGAGGCAGGTAAACCGCTAAAGGCAGAGCCTGAGGAAAGGATTTGAGCCAGGTGGCTAACTCGGAGGTGGCCCAGGATTTGCTGGGGAAGTAAGGCAGGAACATCAACACAGGACTTGTCAAGGAGTGAGCTACTGCTGTGAGCAGCTGGGACTCCCTCCTGTTAAGAACCTCTAGGAGACTATATGGAGCATGCCTCAGAATTGCCCCACTGAACAGGGAGGAAGCCAGGGAACCTATCCACCCACTGGCTGAATGCTGCACGAGGGGCAGTGTCTTCCACCCCCCAGAAGGAGAAAAAGGGAGAGGCAAACAGGTACTGGAGATAGGTAGGAAGCTGTCAGGGTGCACAGAAACTGCCCACCAGCTGCAGGTGAGCACAAGGTGAGCTGAGAAGATGTGGCACACGATGTCTTCTTCAGGGATCCCAATAAGAGTTCCCACCCAACATTTGCTCTTCTTGATTGGCCACACTGTTCAGCTGCCTCTCTTCCCTGGCCCCATAGAAGCCCCCAAAGTCAGGAACTGTTTCCAATCATAGCTGTATCCTCCATGCCTAGTATGATGGGTGCGTCAGATCAATGTCCCATTAGGATTTACCAAATGATCAGATACCACGATATTTGTTTCAGTTTCTCCCTGGGTTCTTTATTCTAATTGTTCTCCACAGAGTGCACTGCAGGTAAGATGGCAGTTTCCTCTGCTGCCACTGACCGAAGGCAGGGTTGGGAAAGAATCCATTCCATGTCCCCACATTAACCACATTTGGCCCTCCCTCCAGACGCTAAGGCAGGAGGCTTCTGTGGCTGGACTGAGTCATTGCCCAACTTCCTGCCCACCCCTGGAAGGAAGCAAACCTTTACTCTAGGTGCCTTCTCAGGATCAGGCAGTGTCCTCACTTACACTCCACACAACAGCTCTTACACTTGCCATCATAAAAGTCTCAGAGCTGGGGCACCTGGGTGGCTCAGTGGGTTAAAGCCTCTGCCTTCTGCTCGGGTCATGATCTCAGGGTCCTGGGATTGAGCCCCACATCGGGCTCTCTGCTCAGCAGGAAGCCTGCTTCCTCCTCTCTCTCTCTCTGCCTGCTTGTGATCTCTATCTGTCAAATAAATAAATAAAATCTTTTAAAAAAAAGTCTCAGAGCTGGTTGGCTCTCTTTGGGTTTCCCAAGATAAGCAGACTCACTGCTGCCCAGATGTCTGGCTGCTACCTGGTCCTTGGGTAGCTTCATTCACCAGTTTTGCAGTGATGTAAAAGGAAGCTTCTTCTGTCAGTTTAGGATAAACATAATCCTTTCAGTAGTGACTGATTCAAAACCTCCATACAGGCAGGGCCTAGGGCCAGCCCTCTGGTTCGAAGGGGGATCAGAGTATTTATAGAGAGCTACCTTAATATGGCAAGCACTTCAATATCACTCAGATGGTATGATAATTTTCAGTGGCTTAATGGAGAGGTTGTTGGATTATAGGAAGCTAAAGGATGCAATCACTTGGGCCCCTATTCCTTATGAACGAGATGCCCTGTGATAGAATTGGTCATGAATGGGATGGGTGAGAGGCAGAGCAAAGCCAGAGAAGACCTCAGCATTTAGCCACCTTGAAAATTCACGTGACCTCTGCTGGTTTTGTTTTTAATAACATGAGTGTTTTTGCAGGCAAATCAGGTTAAATATCTGTTAGATATTTATATATTTAGATACTAAATATCCAAGCTCAGGACTGAGCTTGGATGAGTATCTTTTGTTTATAGTGGTAGAATTTCCAATAATTCCCCTGGTGCAGGTGCTGCCATCCAGATCCTCTTCTCCTCAGCTGCTGGCACTAGAGAAGTGCCTCCATCTGCCTAGCTGAGAAACTGTTTATCACATCACTGACTGATCCGTGGAGATTTTGATATTTGTAAATCCCTGTGTTTCCCTGAATGAAAACAGACATTGTGCCAGAAACTCACTGTCAGAGAGAAACGTCTAATATTGGTAAATATTATTTATCTTACTTAGCAAATACGAAAGAGGCCAGAGTGCCCATCTCAAACCAAGACTCTTCCTCACAGGATGGATGCGACTGGGTGAAGTAATAAACAGAATTCTTTCCTTCCTCTACATGTGCATTTGGAAGTGGAACTGTGTCCTGTCACAAGACACCTAGGTTTGTTTTTTTTTTAAGATTTTATTTATTTATTTGACAGAGAGAGATCACAAGTAGGCAGAGAGAGAGGAGGAAGCAGGCTCCCTGCAGAGCAGAGAGCCCGATGCGGGACTCGATCCCAGGACCCCGAGATCATGACCTGAGCCGAAGGCAGTGGCTTAACCCACTGAGCCACCCAGGCACCCCAAGACACCTAGGTTTTAAAACACAAAAGATAATATGCCTTTACGAGGTTGAAAGCATGTAAGTCTTACTATGGTGAGACGATGAGTCAGTGGCAGATAGGAGGTGTCCTGTGGGTTGATTTATTTTTTGCTCCCCTCTGTACTGCCAACATGGAGATGCCTTTTTTCACATAGCACGGCCCCTGAAAGTCCCTGAAAGAGAGTTTTGTGACCTGTAACCTGGCCATTTCAAACTATCCCTTGCAACAGTGCCAGTCTTTGGAATTTCAGTGTTGATGACTAGGAACTGTGACTACATCACACCACTTGTGTCCCTTTATGAGAGAAAATTGTTGCAGTTCAAACTTAAACCCTATGATTTCAAATATCTGGAGTGTGGATACCCAAGGCAAGAAGCCATGGCCATGTATAGAATACTTCCAACTTCAAATACTCCATCCCTTTGTCTCCATAAACCACTGAAACGTCTCAGAAATCCCAGTATTCCAAATCCAGATAGTCAACCTCGAAAGAAATCTGCAAGCATTAGAATAACTGTATTCAAAAGTCACATCAGCTCAACAATGGATTTATGACTTATTGTCAACCATGTGTATAATAGCCCATACCCTTTACTTATGACTGCTGCATTTACCTGGTGCATTTTGACTTTGTGTTTTGAATTACAAACCTTATGAACCTCTCACCTATCTAAATGCCTATTCAATTGGCACAGAAACTGCTGCTGATGTGCAAAGGATGACAAAATCTCCAAGTCTGTTTGTACATAGTTTAAATCGAAGAGGGTTTCAATAGGATTCCATTATAATTTGTTCTACTAGTGTCAAAATGAGTGAAAAGAACAGAAGAGAAATTGTTTTAAGGTTGCTTTATGGAAGCAATTCACTCGTTTGAAACAAGAAATGACACTGAGCATAATCAAAAGATAAAATTGCTAATCGTATGATGGCTGACATGGTTCTTCATATTCTATTGAAAGACACTCAGTTAACTGTCAAGCCTGTTAACTCAAGTGCTACAGGAAGGGCATTTCTTAAAGCAGTGCCATCTGGTTGCCTCAGTTTCCCAGGTGACTATGAGTGGTTAGAGTGGATTCATCCATATTCTAGTCCATGCAAATCCACACAGCAACCTCTACTCTCAACCTCTCCACTCTCTACTCTCAACCTCTCCACTTGCTCTCCAAACCTCCTGCCATTTCATCCTCTTGAAGCAAACCCTTCTCCTCTCTCCTCAGAATCCTCCAACAACTTCCCAGTGCTAAAGAAAATGGTCTGCACTCCTCAGGCTGGTGAGCTTAGGACAGCTACCCAATATCCACTGTTCGCTCATGTCTTACAACACTGATTTTCTTCCAGGGAGCCATGCCCTGTTAGAAAATAGCAGGTACAGCCTCCCTTGCAGCCAGGGGTAGTCTATGAGCTGTACTGGAAACCCTGGGACTTCCTTAAGAAAACACTTTAAGGGGAGCTACTTCACCTGGACGGGCATGGCCTATCACCCTTTCTTCTTCTCCTCAGGATCAGACCTATAACATAGACAAGATGGCAGAAGCTCCTACTGCAAACAGATAGCCTCAAGGGTGGAGAATCAGAAAAGTAGATGGAGCACAGATCTTTGAAGCTGTCATACCAGTTCTAGAGAGCCAACATCTTGACTTCTTATCCATGACAGAGTTACCACCCAGTATACTGAAGCTACAGAATTTGGATCTCTGTTGTAGCTGCTGGCCAAATTGCTAATGGATAGGGTTGGCATAGAACAGTCTCCATACTTAGTGCTTTAAGCTTTCCTATCAACTTTTGCATCACTTATTTCTCAATCCTAACTCAAGATCATTCCAAACAGGCACAGATCTTGGATTCCTATATCAGGTTTGCCAGCATGCTAGTTCCAGGGATCTGTATCTTCTACTTCCTCCCAGAGACAGTCTACCAAGCCTGGTTGCTTCTTCCACCCAGCATTTTAATTTTTTTTAAGATTTTATTTATTTGACAGAGAGAGATCACAAGTAGGCATAGAGGCAGGCAGAGAGAGAGAGAGAGAGGAGGAAGCAGGCTCCCCGCCGAGCAGAGAGCCCGACACAGGGCTTGATCCTGGGACCCTGAGATCATGACCTGAACTGAAGGCAGAGGCTTAACCCACTGAGCCACCCCGGTGCCACTCCAACCAGCCTTTTAACAGATAAAATAGGGGGCAGTGATCTATTTTATATTTGGTGGATTTTAAAAAAGCTTTTTAATGATCTTCTGAGTATATGTACCAGGAATCAGGACAGGTGGACAGGCCCTGTTCAGAGGCAAGAAGTGGGGTCTGGCCTCAGCTGCTTCTGGGCACCTGGCAAATCACCCCCTTGCTCCATTACTGGTCACAGTGATGGAGCGCCTGGATGCGGTGGACTTGTCAGCTTCCTTCCAGGCACGTGGACCTTTATTTTAAAGTTGTGACCACTGGAAGATATCATCTCAGTCCCCAGGAAGTGAAAGATCTTTCACAAACAATATCACGATCAGAGTGACTCCTCCCAGAGCCCCCCGTCATAGAAGTCAGGCTGTACCTGCTAACAGTCTGTCTGAGCTCCCACCTGCTAAGAAAACCCCTTATCAAATAGACAAAAGCTGCTTTCAAGAAAAATGGGTCTGTGGGTGAATCGGCACTCTAGGTGAATGGCTACAAGGCTCTATTGTCTAAACAAAATGACAGGAAAAAAGGAATTCAATTGGATAATTAATAGGTGAAGGGGATTAAGAGTACACTTGTGAGGAGTACTGAATAATGTACAGAAATGTTGAATCAGTATATTGAACACCTGAAACTCATATAACACTACATGGCAATTATACTAGAATAAGATCATTTTAAAGATTGTATTTGTTTATTTGTCAGAGAGAGAGAGAGAGAGAGAGCAAGCACAAGCAAGGAAAGCAACAGGCAGAGGAAGAAGCAGGCTCCACTCAGAGCAAGGACCCTGATGCAGGACTCAGCCTCAGGACTCTGGGATCGTGCGTGACCCAAGCCAAAGGCAGACACTTACCCAGCTGAGCCACGCAGGCATCCCAGATTTATTTTATACACCCCCCTTAACATGCCTGACACAATGATGAGGTTAGACTTTAAAATATGATGAAAACATGAGGCAAACTTTTAGTGATGTTACTTTAAGGTTTGGATGATTTGTCATTTCACTACTATTCTTCATAATCTTTATCAACCAACTGCTGTAACCTCAAAATAGTCATATTTTACATAAATGATAGGATTCAGTCTCTACCTCTCTTTCTCTTTGCTTTTACTCCTCTTTTTAATTTGTTAGTTCCTAATTTAAGGCTCTGTATATAATAACTATTCAATAGTTCTTGAAAAATAATCTCTGTAACTGAAATTCATAACACATTCAGAAGTACCATTAACCTATTTACAGGTGGGAAGCATGACCATCGGGTTTAATGAGTTGCCCTGTCAGAAATTAAGTCCGTCTTTGAGATTTCAAATGCATTACAATATTTTCATTGAGCCAAGTTTTTAATAGTGCTATATGCTGAGAAACAGATGATCATTTGCGAACTCAAAGGTGTTTATTAATTTTTCTGCTTGCTTTCCTCTCCCTTGTAAGTAATGATATTAATAAGTAGTCACATTTGTGAATATTCACTCATGCCCTCTATTTATTCACATGGAAGCCCTTTCTCAATTAAAAGCAAATGATCTACCATCTCTGTTTGTCTTACACTGGGGTCCAGACTGCTTGCCAGGATTCCAGGGCCTTCAGTCTTGGACTTGGCAGGTCTGGTGAAGGTGTAGAGTGAGGAATGGAGGTGGACACAGTGGGAGGGAAGAATGTTTACACAATTGCCCTGGAGACTCCCTCTCTCCCAGGGGCAGAATCCCCATCGAAATCTGGGGAACTTAATCTGAAATATCTGCATGTGCTGGGAGGAGTGTGTTCTCATGAATGGATGTTGGTGCTCCTCAAGCAAAGTTTTCCTAAATCTGGCCACTGCAGAGTGTGAAGCTTTCCTGTTGACTCACACCTACTCAACTGTATTATCAGGTCCTAATACCCCAATTACAATAACACACAGTGGGTTTCTCCATGAAAGACTGTATCTAACACTGCTTCAGGTCCTCTGGGCCCCACCTGTTTCTTGGCCCAGCCACAGCAGACTCCAACTTCTTTTCACAGGTACAATTCAGTAATGTTCGAGACTGGCCTTATTAAATGTCACTTGATCCCAATACAGAAATAAGCACTACCAACAAGCAAACCTATGAAAGCAATGGGATATCCCTCCATTTCCTCACATATAATCCTTTTCATACCATTTCCCCTCTTTTTTAATTGAAAGGATCATAACAGAGCCTCACAAAACCTGATTCTGGAAACACCAAAGGAAGTGGAAAGATCCTTATCCCACTTGGGAGCCCCAGTGGAAACCCTCAAAAGGAAGAAGGAGCTCAGTGTGGTTCTTCCCTAGTAGGGAATGACCCCCCAGTCCTTCCTATCCCTCCATCCCTCCTGCTGCCAACCCCACCCCACGCCAGAGAACTAAGAGCCTTCCCAGCCCTGCCTACACATCCAAGTGTAAATGAAGATGGTATCATTTACTAGCTTACACAAATTCCCTAGACAATGGCATGAAATTATGAAAGTAGGTTGCTCAAGATTACAGGCCTATACAGAAAAAGGGGAAATAAACATTCAAGGTGAACTTGACAACTTAAAAAAGCCTGAATTTTATAAATATAACAGTGAGAACAAGGAAAATAACCTCGTCAGACATAAGAGAAAACACTGACAAGGATAAATGTCATTAGTGATGCACTGTTATTACTTAAAAGCTAATATGACTCTGGTGATTTCACCTTCTAACAACTGTCTTGGTCCCTGTCCTCTTTCCCTCTTGGCATAGTTTGTAAAAATGCCACAAATTCTTCTTTAGCTGAAGCCACACCTTTGGATGACACACGCCCACAAATGATTTGGGGCAGCCAGTCCTTAGAAATATGACCCAGTTATGGCTGGAGAACCTCAGGCAGTCTCTACTCTAAGGGATACAAGGAAAGTCCTGGAGCAGAGCTGGACCCAACCCATCGTGGAGCCCACCCCAAGCAACCAGCAGCCAGAGACAGAACCACCCCAACCAATGGAGACTGGTGAGGAAGAAAAACAGACACTTGTTGCCATAAGGCCTATATAAGTCATGGGGTTTGGGAGGAGCTGTTTTTCAACATTACTGTGGAAATGTTGACGGGGAAGAAGAAACTCACACCAAGGAGCTTCACCAGCCATGAAGGTCAGCAAGCCCATAAAGAGATGACCCCAAGGATAACACAGTAATGAAAAGCAGGAAAAAAATGGATCTGAATAACAGACGCTGCCCACTGATACAAACTTTTTGTCAACAATAATCCATGCTAATCGGGGTGCAGGAAAGACTCCTTTTCCTGACACTGGCCAGTAGATTTTAGAACTTCCTTTGTGTGCAGTATACTGTGCCAAGGGCAGATGAACGACCTGGAGCTTCATACCTGGTAAGGAGGTAAAATCCACCCAGGGAAGCCCTTTTGACTCAGCAAGTAATCAGATCATTAGGCAGCAGGTATGCTGATTGTGCTTCAATGCTAAATCAACACTTTTATTATCATCATTATTATGAAAGAGAAATATACATTTGAAAAATGCACCTATTTACAGACCTTAAAATGTCCCTTATACAGATTATATGCAAATACAAAATCCTAATGTGGATGAAATACTAACTACCTAGCAGATGAAAGGGTCAGCTCAGTCCATCAGTGCTGTGAAAGGGGATGTGGTCAAGGACATGGTGGGAGAAGGCTCGTGGAAAAGGGGGAATCAGGAGTCGGGACTAGTCATCCCCTAAAGTCAGCTTGCACGGAAGGACACCTGGCGTGACACACCACCTAATATGCCACCATGTAAAATTATTTCTAGTAAGTTCTGGAAAGCATTAAGAACTCAAAGAGAAAAGTCCAGAAGAGTCTGGAACAGAAAAGAGTCCAGACTTTTCAAAAAGTCTGCAAGCACACTTTTTCTGATGCCATGGAGACTTCAAATTTCAGAAAAACTCTCTCAAGTGCCATGTTTTCCATCCACATCCACTTTTAGGTATTAACATCACTGGACATATTTGACATGGAATTATTCCTGGAGTCATCCAGAAGTTAAGCAATAACAGACTGAAGATATCCCTTACCGCACCCCATGGCAACATAAGGAGATGCTCTCCTTTCTCCTGCCTGAAACCCAGCCCCTATTCCTCACCTCCCCACAAGATGTTTGACACCAGAATCAATAAATAGACAACCATTAGACTGGGCACACAGCAGCGATGTCCCCTCTGGTCTTCCACTGGTTTCCATCCATGTTCCTAGAAATCCAAACTTCCCACATGACCAACATTTCTGACTGTCACTTCCATATGGCTCTGGGAATCACTTCATCTCACCCCAGCTTCCCAACCACAACCTGTCCACGCCCAAGATCCAATAAAGCTCACCAAATCACCTCTCCTGCACCAAATCTCTTCTGGCTCCACCTAAAACATGGAGTCCCTTGAGGGGACTGCTTCCCTGTAGACTGCCAGGTAAGTCTTTCATTATTCCCACATACTGCCGGGCCTAAGATGAGGTTGGCATCCTCCCTGCTCCACACTGCAATATCCAGACCATGGCAGTGCTTCCCCTCATGCACACCAACGCTTCTTTGCTAGTCACACAACGAGTCTGCATGCCAACTAGCCCACCCACCAGAGCAGCACGCAGTCTTTCGCTCATCCCGGCATACTCACAGAAGATTTCAGGGCCTGGCTCACTCTTTCTCTTGTAACTAGCACTGATTTCAGCATTTCCAAAGGTCATACCTGACTTCCACACTGCAAGGAGGCTGTCCTCCACCCCCTGCTCCACCATGCAGGTATGCACAAACCACACCCTAGACCCAGGCACTGCTTTTCACCTCCCCACGTCTGGGGGTCCTGTCACCTGCCATATCCCCTTGTCCCTGCTCACCTTCTAGAAAGCTAAGTCCAGCAACTCTTCAACCCTACCAGGTCCTTGAACCCAAAGACCCCACCATCTGGTCACTATCTATATAGGCTCAAGTCTTCCCTTCTTTTTTTCTATTTGGTTTCCACAGCCCATCTTTTTAATCTGCCCTTGCACATTACCCCCAATGCCCTTCCTTTCCTCTTTCTATATTCACTCAAGAGAACCCCAGTCTCAGTTTTGGTCTTAAATCAACTCAATGTAGTTCTGTGCACACAGGCCATGTGCTAGACATAAAAAGGCGTTTAAAAAGTTGTTTTAGGAGGAGTCAAAATGGCAAAGAAGTAGCAGGCTGAGACTACTTTAGCTAGAAGGAGATCAGCTAGATAGCTTATCTAAAGATTGCAAACACATACAAAACCAATGGCATATCAAAGAGAAGAAGAACAGCAATTCCAGAAACAGAAAATGAACTACTTTCTGAAAGGTAGGACTAGTGGAGAAGTGAATCCAAAGCCACGGGAAGATAGACCCCGGAGGGAGGGGCCGGATCCCGGCAAGCGGCGGAACAACAAAGCACAAAATCAGGACTTTTAAAAGTCTGTTCCGCTGAGGGACATCGCTCCAGAGGCTAAACCGGGGTGAAGCCCACACAGGGTCAGTGTGGAGGAGCCTCAGGTCCCGCAGGGTCAAAGAAGGATCGGGGGTGTCTGAGTGTTGCAGAGCTTACAGGTATTGTAAGACCCGCGGATCCCCTTACCCAAGAATTCAACACTGCCACAGGATGCAATCAGCAAGAGGTTCTTTATTGTAGCGCAGGCACCTGTGGGTGGTCAGCAGCTCCTGCTAGCTGAGCACACCAGGCTGGGGTGGTGCAGGATTTTTATGGACAGATTCAAACAAGTTTTGGATGGGGCAGAGCTGATTGGCTTACAATCTGAACATTTAGAAAAGGCATACTTGGTGTTTGCGGATTGGCTTTGGAGGACCCCGGCGCGCGAAGAAAAAGGCGGGGAGGGGGAGTGAGGAGGGGGAGTTGGACCTTATTACTCAGCAGAGAAACATCCTGCCTACGTGACTAGGCCCACGTACCTAGGAGACCCCCCCCTTGCCTACGTGACTATGCACATAAGGTATCCTGTTTAAACAGGAGACCAGTATCACCCCCTAAAAGCCAAGCGGTTACAGAAAGGCAAGAGAGCGGTTAAACAATTAACTGGGGGAAGGGTCTAACAGGGGAAGGGTGAAGCCAAACGATTACAGAAAAGCCAAGAAGCAGTTAGTTAATCAATGGCTGGGGGGGGGTGTCTATATGCGGAGTCTTTCAGTATTAGAATGGGGAAGCCTGATACAGAGACAGAGCCAAGAGTGAGCTCAAAGCTCGGGATTACCTTGAACTGATCACAGGCTCGGTGAGCTTGGAGCGTGCCCAGAAGTCAGGCAGATGGAGTTATTGGGCGCTGTTCTCTGAGGGCGCACTGAGGAGTGGGGCCCCGGGCTCTCGGCTCCTCTGGGTGGAGACCAGGAGGCCGCCATTTTCATTCCCGTCCTCCAGAACTCCACGAAAGCACTCAGGGAACAAAAGCTCCTGAAAGCAAACATGAGGGGATTACTCAGCCCGGCCCCTGGTAAGGCGGTGCAATTCTGCCTGAGGCAAAGACACTTGAGAGTCACTACAATGGGCCCCTCCCCCAGAAGATCAACAAGAAATCCAGCCAAGACCAAGTTCACCTACCAAGGAGTGCAGTTTCAATACCAAGGAGAGCAGCAGAATTCCAGAGGAGGAGAAAGCAAAGCACGGAACTCATGGATTTCTCCCCATGATTCTTTAGTCTTGCAGTTAATTTAATTTTTTTTTCTTTTTCAATTTTTTTCTCTTCTTCTACTAAATTTTTTTGACTTTTACCCTTTTCTTTTTTAACGTTTTTAAACTAGTTTATCTAATATATATTTTTTTATCTTTTTTATAATTTTTCTTTATTCATTTTCTTTTTATAATTGTTTCTTTTCTTTCTTTCTTTCTTTTTTCTTTCTGAACCTCTTTTTATCCCCTTTCTCCCCCCTCACGATTTGGGATCTCTTCTGATTTGGTTAAAGCATATTTTCCTGGGGTTGTTGCCACCCTTTTACTATTTTATTTGCTCCTTCATACATTCTTATCTGGACAAAAGGACAAGGCAGAAAAGTTCACTACAAAAAAAAAGAACAAAAGGCAGTACCGAAGGCTAGGGACAATCAATACAGACATTGATAATATGTAAGATCTAGCATTCAGAATGACGATTCTCAAGGTTCTAGCCAGGCTCAAAAAAGACATGGAAGATTTTAGAGAAACCCTCTCTGGAGATATAAAAGCCCTTTCTGGAGAAATAAAAGAACTAAAATCTAACCAAGTTGAAATTAAAAAGCTATTAATGAGGTGCAATAAAAAATGGAGGCTCTCACTGCTAGGGTAAATGATGCAGAAGAAAGAATTAGCTATATAGAAGACCAAATGACAGAGAATAAAGAAGCTGAGCAAAAGAGGCAGAAGAAAGAATTAGCGATATAGAAGACCAAATGACAGAGAATAAAGAAGCTGAGCAAAAGAGGGACAAACAGCTACAGGGCCATGAGGGGAGTATTCGAGAGATAAGTGACACCATAAGACGAAACAACATTAGAATAATTGGGATTCCAGAAGAAGAAAGACAGTGGAAAAATACTGGAGAGAATTATTGGAGAGAATTTCCCCAATA